>NW_004444166.1:1955940-1957452 GCF_000243295.1 Trichechus manatus latirostris | reverse complement strand
GAAAATAATACAGGAACAAAATGCTAAAATAAATTCACAACTAGAAATCATAGAAAAACAACAGTTAGAAATCCAAAAGATAAACAACAAGAAGTCAGAAATCAACATTGTCATAGAAGAGCTGAGGAGTAGGTTTGAAACGATGGAAGATAGGATCAGTGAAATTGAAGACAAACACTTGGACACAACTCTGAGGAAAAGTCAGAAAAAAGAAAGAAGAAAAATGAAGAAACCCTGAGAACTACATGGAATACAACCAATAGCAAAAAATCTACGAGTGATCAGAGTTCCAGAACAGAGGGAGAAAACAGAAAACACAGACAGGATCATTGAAGAATTGCTGACAGAAAACTTCCCCAACATCATGAAAGATGAAAAGCTGACCACCCAAGAAGCTCAACAAACCCCATATAGGATAGATCCCAAAAGAAAATCATCAAGGCATATCATAATCACACTCGCTAAAACCAAAGACAAACAAAGAATTCTGAGAGCAGCTCGAGAAAAGCAAAAAGTCACATGCAAAGGAGAAACAATAACACTAAGCTCGGATTATTCGGCAGAAACCATGCAGGCAAGAAGGCAATGGGATGACATATATAAAACTTTGAAAGAAAAAAATTGCCAGCCAAGAGTAATATATCCCGCAAAACTCTCGTTCAGATATGATGGTGAAATTAGGTCATTTCCAGATAAACAGAAATTAAGGGACTATGTAAAAAACCAAACCAAACTCACAAGACTTATTAAAGGAAGTCCTTCAATCTGAGAACAAACAACATCAGACCACAGGCTGAATCTAGGACACAGGATTGTACTAGCCAGATACCAACCTAGGAAATGAACTCTTAAGGACTATGCAGAACCAAAAGAATTACAACAGGGAACCAGAGAGGTTAATCTATAAATGACAACAGCATAAGAACAATAAAAGAGGGAATAAATGGTGTAGGTATAGAACCTTTTAATGGAGAGAAAGGCAAGGCAATACCAAGGAATAATAGACTGGTTCAAATCCAGGAAGATAAGTTAAATTCCAAGGTAACCACAAAGAAAGTTAACAAACCTACTCATCAAAATAAAGAAGAAAAACATAAAGTGTCAGTAAAAACAAAACCTACAAAAACAAAAGAAATGAAAAAAAATCCACCAACAAAAGGAACTCAGCACAGGAGAGTAAGAGGAACAAAGAAAACGTCAGCACCACAAAAAAAAGCACTACAAAATGCAATCCCACTCCTAGGAGTATATCCTAGAGAAATAAGAGCCGTCACATGAATAGACATATGCACACCCATATTCATTGCAGCTCTGTTCACAATAGCAAGAAGATGGAAACAACCTAGATGCCCATCAAGAGATGAATGGATAAACAAACTATGGTACATACACGCAATGGAGTATTATGCAAAGATAAAGAACAACAATGAATCTGTGAAGCATCTCATAACATGGATGAAACTGGAGGACATTATGCTGAGTGAAATAAGTCAATCACAAAAGGACAAATAT
>NW_004444166.1:1937913-1954697 GCF_000243295.1 Trichechus manatus latirostris | reverse complement strand
ATTAAATATTTTTTAAATACTACAGATACTAGAAACACATGAGTAAACTTTTGCCAATAATTTTGACAGCTCAGATAAAATTGACAAATTCCTAAAATATAACTTATCAAACTAGCTCGAGAAAGAACAGAGAATCTGAATAATCTTGTTAATCCTGTAAGAAATTCAATCTGTAGCTGAAAATCTTCCCACCAATAAGACTTCAGGCCTTTGTATTTTTACAAGTTTATTCTACCACACATTTAAATAACAAATAGCTCCAATTCTATACAAACTACTCCAGAATATAGAAAGAGAATGAAAACTCTCAAACTCATTTGATGAAGCTAGCATTCCCTTGATGCCAATACCTGACAAGGGCAATATATAAAAGGATATCAGATCAGTTTAATTCATACATGCAGATTCAAAAATCTGAAATAAAATATTGGTGAATGCAATCCAGTTATGTATAAAATATAGTTTTTATGACAAAGTGAATTTATTTTAGATATGTAAATGTAATAGGAGTTTCTAGTGCTCACTCATATCAAGTTCCTCAATCCTGGGCACATGGCAGAATTTCACTTCCCCACCCCAAATGACTACTTCTGTTAAAGGATTGTGAGCAGAAGTGACATGAGCCACTTCTGGGCTAGCACATTTAATTGCCTCAGAAAAAGCTCTTGATGCTCTGTTTTTGTGTTAGGTGATAGTGGAAGCATGTGGCAAGCTGGTATGTTCATCAGCTCAGGTCCTGGGATGACTAAAGTATAGGTCCCTTGTTGAAACCTGTTGGATATGTAGCCATTATTGTTTTAAGCCACTGATATTTAGGGAATATTTATTAATGCACTACACTAACCTGTAATGAAAGATAAAACATTTTTGATTTAATGTATAAAAGTTGAATGTAATTCACAACATTCGCAAATTAAAGAAAAAAATACAATAATTTTAACAGATATGAAGAAAGCATGTGATAAAATTCAACATCCATTCATGATGTTATAGTTGTTGGGTGCCATAAAGTAGATTCCAAATCATACCAACTACATGTGACAGAGTAGAACGGCTCCATAGTGTTTTCTAGGCTGTAATCTTTACGAGAGCAGATTGCCAGGTGTTTCTCCCATGGAGCCTCTGGGTGGGCTTGAACTGCCTACCTTTCGGTTAGCAGTAGAGCACTTAACTGTTGGGCCACCAGGGCTCCTTCCATTCATGACAAAACTCTTAAAAACTAGGAATAAGACTAACATATGTAACTTGGAAAAGGAGATTATCATACAAAAGAGTGAAACATTAAGAATGTTCTTTTTAAGATCATTCTTTAGGAGTGGTTGCCAACATCACTTCCATTCAACTTTATATTAGAAGCCTTAGAATGTCCAGTAAGACACAGAAGAAAAAGTAGCATAAAAATTGGAAAGGAAGAAACAAAACTGTCCCTATTAACACATGATATGACAGTCTACACATTTTCAAATATAAAAAAACCACTAGAATTAACAAGGGATTCCAGCAAGGTTGCCAGAAAATGAATGATAATGTAAAATCATTTGCATTTTTTATACTCCAGTAGCTAGGAAATAAATTTTAAATATACTATTTATAACAGCATCAAAGATTTACAGTTCTTGAGAATAAGTATAACAAAATATGTGCAAGAATGTTATGGAAAAATTATAAACCTTTACTGAAAGATAGTTAAAAAAAAAGCTTTAAATAAACGGAGAGATAGATCACACTCATGGATTAGTAAACAATATCTTGAAGATGTCAATTCTCCTACAAATTGAATTGAAGATTCAGTGTAATCCCTGCCCCCTCCAAAAAGAAGAACTTAAAAAAAAATTTTTTTTTAACTTGACAAAGCCAATTCTAAAATGTATATGGAAGTGCAAAGTGCCAAGAATAACCAAGAAACTTTGATAAAGAACAAGATGGGGGTTCTTATCATGAAGCTAGAGTTTTTAAGACATTGTGATATTGGCATAAGCAAACAATAATATAGAAAATTTGAACACAATAATATCCAAGAAACAGAGCCATGTACACCCACTCCTCACTTATCGACATGGTTAAGTTCCAGAGACCAGTTCACTATGCAAAGATCAGCGTTATGCAAAAATGGAAGATGACCACCTCAGATCACAGTATGGAGTATGGCTACATCATTACAAAGCTGCCAGATTGTATCTTTACATAATTGCCTAATTACATCATTACATAACTGCCAAACTACCGAGAATCATGGCCCAGCCAAATTGACATATAACCTTAACCATCACAGCCAGCATTATTCTCACCTTGCACCTCGGCATTCGTTACTGTCAGACATACTTCATTAATGTGCAAAATAGTTGAACAGTAGATTTTTTACTATTGTCATAAATATGAAATGTCAGATAACAAGACAGCTGATGAGTGAGGAGTAGGTATATATATTACCAACTGATAAATTTTAAGGTGTTATTGGAAATTGGTGACGAAAGGACAGATTTTTCAATAAATGACACTCTGATAAATTATTCATACAGGAAAAGAGAATTTGGGCCCATCTTTCATGCATAATACCCAAAATCTATTTCTAGGTTGATAAAATACCTGAACACTATATCATTATATTTTATTAAAAAAAAAAAACAAATGGCTATAAAACAGTATACTAGGCCTTGAAATGGTGGTGGGAGTGTGAAAAATCAGAAATGGTTATTATTTAGTCTTAAAAATAAACTAGTATATCTAATCACTCAATAAGAATCTTAGTATTGTGACTAGAATTGGTATTACCCAGAGAATTTTGAAAGGAGAAAGTGTGTATGAAAACAGAGTACAGAAAACATGATTGGAATGGTATTGGAAAAGATTCTGGACAGAAAAAGATGAATGAGAATCAGTTTTGTCCTAAAGGAGCTCACAGTCCATCAGATAATACTCATGGAATTTAATCTGTCTGCCATCATCATTGGAGCCCTGGTGGTGCAGCAGTCAAGAATTCGGCTGCTAACCAAAAGCTCTGCAGTTCAACTTCACCAGGTGCTCCTTGCAAACCTATGGGGCAGTTCTACTCTGTCCTCCACCCCATATCCTTCTCAATGTCAAAAACTGTTATAGCAAAGGGGGAGAGTTAATCTTGGTTACAAAGGTCAAAAAGACTGAAGATTTAGGATCATCTAGACTAGATCCCTGAAAATACAGCCTCACACAGAACCCTTTTTGAAGAAAAAAATGTATCCATTGTTGAATTCTTAATCAGACAATTAACCAAATGTAATTACTGGCTACTAAATAAGATAACTTGTAGTATTTATATCAATTACACTCATATCCTTTTAATTCTTTTAATTATGTACCTTAATGGTCTTACTACTGATAACTAGAAAATAACAAGGTTTCATAAACATGCAAGCATCATAACTTTATTCATTAAATGACAAGTATTAGAGCATTAGATCTGTCAAATTTTAGCTGAATATACAATATTTGTTATTGTTGAGTACCCTCCTGAATCACAAGAAAACATCTTTAAACTCATACTAAGCAGCCTGAAATGATTACACTGGTCACCAGGAACAGTTGACCTTGTTGATCACTTACAGTAAGCAGTCCTTCTGTGACAACTTGAGCCTCATTATTCATATAATTACTGTAAACATTATGACATTAATGACGGTTGAAGTCTAAATATGTGAAATTAATTCACTAAGGAATGTAAATAAATGTCGAAATAAATTTCATGAAAGGCCTGTATACAAAATGGAAAATGAAACTTTGGTATTTTGTTCAAAATGTGAATTTAGTACCAAGATTAGAGTATCAGTAGAGTATATGCATGATTAGCAAACACAACCATAGCATGACTGTGGTTAGACAGGTTTAGCTATAATTAACCCATATAGGAGTGAATACTCAGATTACACATAACTCTTCTTTAATGGACTACATTTGAAAATTTAGTTCAGTTTCTTGAGCCCAAAATTAATTAATTCATAAAGGTGACCTAATGGTTGACACATTTTAGAATTTGAGGGTGACCTGGCTCTGACAAGCCACCCCACTGATCACCAGTGTTTTTTCAACTGATCTTAGTGGCTCGCTGGGTGTCCCCTTTCTCCTCCACAGTTCCTTGTCTGTCCTTCCTGAAGCAGAATTCTCAGTCAAAAAGGACACCTTTTTAAATGTTAAAGAATTTTCTCCTTTGATCTCTGTTTAGGTAAGTGTCAAATTTCTAGTTTATTGTTTAAATAAGTCCTAAATTACTCCTAGAATTGAAAAATAGCTCTAGAAAATTAATAATAGGAATAATAAAATCATTTTCCTTTGAGCTCCTGTTTTAAAAAAATTATATTTCTAGGCCAACCCCCAAAATCTGTCCCCAACTGGCTGGCTGTGGGATGGTGCATGGCCCTTGTTATCTGATACAAAGGATAACCACTTGCCTGACTTCCTTTACTCCATCTCATGAAGAGTGGCTGGTGTGTAAGCATGTGATACGATCACTTACAGGTTGGCTAAGAGGCCAGCCTTTCCCCCCACCCCTTGCCAAGGCTGAGGGCAAGAACTTGAGCTTGTCTTGGTGAGGTGGGATCCCAGGTGCAGGTGTGTACCAGCTGGAGGCTGCTCGTACACCAGTTGGTGCCTATGAGCCCATATACGCACTTGCTGTGATTGTGAGCCTTTCTGCATCCCAGCTCCCTAACGTGGTAAGCCCCCGGAACACCAGTGATTAGGCCCATATTTTAAAATGTTTTGTGACTGACAGGACAGGAAAACAATGCATTTCAAGTAGCAGTACAACGCTTCTTTACAGATTTAGTCGAAGACGTTGGGCGTCTCTCTTTAGTCTAAAACAAACAAATGTGACACTAGAATGTGCTATTGAAAATGCCATACGTCTGTGTTGGAGAATAAAAGGTTTGATTCAGTAGAATTTGTCGAGCAACCATCATGAGTGAGGCAATAGGGGCAGATGCTATGGAAAATAAAAAAAAATCCTCTGCCATTCTTCCTTAGTTTGTTTTATATTATGTCTAGTTTTCCTCATTCTGCACACATGCTTCTAAAATACATGTCAGTAGGTAACACAATCAGTTTGTTATTTAAAACATCCAAAGCAGACTTTAAAAAAAAATCCTGTAGTTAATATCGTACGCAATGGAATTTCCTAATTAATTAGTTACTTTTTTAAACTAACATTTAATAAGTTCTCAACCCAGTGCCAGGTGCCGAGTTAGGAACTAGGAAGATAAAGGCTATAGCAAAACACTCCTCATCCTTGAGAATCAAATAGCCTACTGAGGAAAGAGACATATTACGAAGTAATCCCAATCTAATTTAATACACAGGTCAGTGCAAGTTGTTAAGAACATGACTTTGTGCCAGAGAGAGTAAGAAAAAATTTCCAAAAGGAGTAGCTAGACGTAGACAAACAGCAGGGAGAGGAACATGAAATGTATGGAGGTGTAAAAGCAGAGATTTTTTTCCTTTCCCTTTAAAAATGTGGATGTGTCATGCTTGATTGCAAAAGAAATGGGCCAAGTTATCTAGAAAAGTTGGGGCTATATTTGAAACCCATGGTAAACCAGGTAAAATGAGTTTGGATTTTATCCTGAAGATAACAAGGAACTGACCAGAGGTTATAAGCATGGGAGTGACATGACCAGATTGTTTTTCTTTTACTAAGATGTTGTTGTTAGCTGCCCTTGAGTTGGCCCCCAACTCATGGAGACCCCATGCACAACAGAACGAAACATTGCCTGGTCTTGAGCCATACTCATGATCAGTTGTGGATCTGACCATTGTGATCCATAGGGTTTCCACTGGCTGATTTTTGGAAGTAGTCAGGCTTTCTTTTTATTTTATTTATTTTGTTGTTGTTGAGAATATACACAGCAAAACATACACCAATTCAAGTTTCTACATATACAATTTGGTGACATCGATTACATTCTTCGAGTTGTGTAACCATTCTCATCCTCCTTTTCTGAGTTATTCCTCACCCATTAACATAAACTCACTGTCCCATAAGGTTCCTATCTAATCTTTTGAGTTGCTTTGTCGATTTGATCCTATATGGATAGTCCTTAAGAAAGCATAATCCTGAAGACAGATATTTTTTACTAGTTAAGCTAAACTACTGTTTGGTTTTAGGAAGACTTCAGGGGATATTTTTGGTTTACGGTTTAAAGATTATCTCAGGGCAATAGTTTCAGGGGTTAATCTAGCCTCCCTGGCTCCAGAAGTCTGGAGTCCATGAGAATTTGAAATTCTGTTCTGTGTTTTCTGTTTTGATCAGTATTCCTCTATAGAATCCTTGATCAACATGTTCAGTAATGGTAGTTGGGCACCATCCAGTTCTTCTGGTCTCATGACAAAGGCGGCAGTTGTTCATGGAAGCATTTAGCCACACATTCCATTTCCTCCTTCTGTTCCTGACTCTCCTTCTTCCTCTGTTTCTCCAGGAAAATTGAGACCGATTGTTGTGTCTTATGGACACTTGTAAGCATTTAAGACCCCAGGCACTATGCAATGAACTAGGAGGTAGAACAGAAGCACTGAACATGATATTAGGCCAATTAACTGGGATGTCCCATGAAACCATGACCCTAACCTCCAAACCAAGGAACCAAATTCCATGAAGTTTTTGATGGTACATAAGCAGCCTTAGCAGCTACTTTTTTTTTGTAAATATATGTATCACACAACTTTTGCCAACTGAACTTTTTACAGGTGTACAACTTATTGACAGCAATTATGACAATCATCTATGCAAACTTACCCTTAATCAATACGATTTTTCCATCACCGTTAACCTCCACTTTCCCTCTCTTTCCCCCCTTCCCCCGGTAACCACTAATAAACTTTGATCTCTTTATATTTTGCCTTTTCTTGTCTTTTTATGTAAGTGAGGTCACACAATATTTTTCCTTTTGTGATTGACTTATTTCACTCAGCATAATATTTTCAAGCTTCATCCATATTGTAGCATGTATCAAGATTTCATTTCTCCTACTGGCAGGTAGTATTCCATTGTATGTATGTATCATGTTTTGTTTATCCATTTATCTGTTGATGGGCATTTAGGCTGTTTCCACCTTTTGATAGTCAGGCCTTCTTCCTAGTCCCTCTTAGTCTGGAAGCTCCACTGAAACCTGTTCAGCATCATAAAAACACAAAAGCTTCTACTGACAGATGGGTGATGGCTGCACATGAGGTGCACTGGCCGAGAATAGAACCTAGGTCTGCTGCATGGAAGGCCTGAATTCTACCACTTATCCACCACTGCCACCATACCTGTACTTTCAAGAACATAACACTAGGCTTTCCTGAGCAGGGTGCGGGTGGGGAAGTTTTATTCCCTTGTAACGAACTTGTGAAGCTAATGTCACCTGAATAAAATAACTCTGCATTTTTAGGACAACGTGAAAAGAATGGAGGCAGAGTCTGATTAGGAAGCTACTGGGATAGCCCTGATGAGCAATACTAAGTGGTAGCCTGAGTTAAAGCAGTGGCTGCAGGGATGAAGAGGACAAGGGGTTGGAAAGGAAAGGGGTTTAGCTGCTGGAATAGACACAGGCTTGATTAATTGGCTTGAGGGGAAAGGAATTATCACCTCTACTGTCAGGAAGTTCATTCTTATACCAAACTGCACTGTCTTTTGATTTTATTTAGGTCCTTTTTGAGAAGTCTGCAGAGATGGAAAATGACTACTCAGCATTGTCATATAACCTGTTGGATAATTGAAGACGTTAATTGCACCTGTTTCTAACTTTTTCTTGTCTGGACTACACAGTCTCAATGTCTTCAGATCTAGAGTATTTCATTTAGTTTGTTTTGTTCTTTATCTCCCAATTCTTTTTGCATTTTCACATGTGTTTTTCTAATGTCCAGGTTAAGCTTGGAGTGACTGTCTCCCTAATCAGTTTGGAAAAGATGCTTTGTTTTTGGAGCACAGGTCCTTGCACAGATTAGATGTTTCTCTGAACATTGTTGATTACCCACCAACTACCTTTCCCTCTCTTCAGGCACTGGCCCACTCCCCACACAACCCATGCATCTCAACTGACACCACCTTGTTCCCTCCACACTTCAGCCTGCCTCAGTGTGGTTCCATTGATCTAAAAGGAAGCCTATCCCAGCAGCTAGTGGTTGGTTCAGGGAGGAGCTGGAGAGCAAATTCTGCCCCAAGAGGGTGAGATGAGGTTTTCTAGTAGCATTTGGGAAAGTTACTCCTTGCTCTTCTGAAAGAGGTAGCTGAAGTTAGTCTCCTTAGTCTTCCTGTGGGTGTTTTCTTATTCCAGTAAGAAGCCTGGAAGTAGTCACATCACTCTTGGCCTGAAGACAAGCCTAGGTTATAGAGGTGGGCAGAGCCTACAGAACTGCAGAAAAACATGCCCAGAGCTGCCAGATTCAGAGAACATTGAAACCCCACCCTCACTTCTGCCCTGCCATTTTGGTGAGCCAATCTATTTTCTTATGCTTTAAGCTACTTAGAGTTTGGTTCTGTAAGAGGCAGCTAAAAGAAACCCAACTCTTGCATATCGTATTCTCATTAACATATACTGATGCCATCTTTTTTTTTTTTTAAACCAAGACCACATTGTAAGCCTGCTATTTCATTCTTCTGGTGATTTTTAGATATATTGTAATCCACCGTGTGCTCAGCACGCAATACACTGGCATCCACTACAGAGAACACAAATGAAGTAGAAAAACGATGGTCTCTACTCAGAGAATTTATAATTTAGTCTGGAAGAAAAGAAGCATGTATATTATAGATTTGCAAACAGCATAGGACAGTATATGAAGTTCAGAGAAGGAAGAAACAGTGTGACAGAATGGGTCCTGGAATGCTAGGTAGAATTTGGACAGGTGGGATACTGGGGGACATTTCTAGTGAAAGGAGAACAGGAACAAAGGCATATTATGTTTTGAGACAGTTAGGAGGTAGGCTTATCTGGAGCATCATCCACCACCTGGGGTGCCATCAGAGACATGGCTGAGGGCCTGAAAGACAGGCAGAGAGGTTTAGTCATCTTGTATCATTAAAATATACAAAAGGATGCAAAGTCTTCCTTTGATATTATTGCCAGTTGTTTCATATTGTTTCTCCAAATTCCTCCATTCCATGAATGACCTGAGATCAGCGCCATGTTTGGTGATCTTCACATCGCCAATGAGATCCCTGAGTGGTACAAGTGATTTGAGATGGGCTGCAAATCCAAAGAATGGCAGTTCAAATCACCCAGTGGTGCCTAGAAAGAAAGGCCTGTGAGATGATCTGTAGATTACAGACGAAAAAACCCTCTACGGGGCAATAAGTGTGCATTTTTTTCTTTTCTATCACCAATATTTAGTGCACTGCAGGCACAGGGTTTGCTAAGAGATAAAGATTAAGTTAGATCATGTTATATAAATAGTGTTACACAGTGCCTGGAACATAGTAAACATATAACAAAATTTTAATAACTTTGTCCTTCTCAAATACACAAAAATCTCTAAGTGCTTGGGACTCTTAGTTTATTGCTCCAGGTGAATAACTTGTCACCCACTGTAATGCCATCTTAGTAACCCTTAACTTCCCCTTTATCTGATTAAATATTAACTGGGTTTAGGGCAAGCAATACTACTTGATAGGTTTCACCAGGCTTGCAGAATCTGTTCTCTACAAAGCTTTGTTCTTTGTAGCCCAATGTCCTGTGATTGATGTGATTGATAGCAGATTTTTATAACATTTTCCAGTATTTTTCAAAATAAGGAAATTAAGATCAGTGATATTTGAAAAAGACTGGGCTACCTTACTTTCAATTTTTTTTTTTGCGTTAGAGACAACATTCCTTCATGTCTTTTGTAACTCTCAAAAATCAGTTTTACCAGCACATTTGGCATATATTAATTAAAATGATGCATTAATGCTTTAAGGGTCAAAATTGATAGTAACAATAATAAATAACAAATCTTTTGGCTTTTCTAACTTCAGTGGCTGAAAATAAAAGCAGAGAAATAAAAACACTATGATTATCAAAGATGAACTTATTCAGGATACACCTGCAGAAGAAAAAATGACCTCTTAGGAGATACTTAAAAACAAAATTTTTGCAATCTTTAAAATTAAGCTGGAAAAAAAGTAAAGAATTTGATTATAAATTCTTAAAATTGATGTACAGGGAGGAATTAGAGAACTGTCTCTAAGTCATAACGCATCTATTTTTAAATATTATGCTAAAGAAAAAACAAGTTTTTGTTCTTTGTCTTTGTCAAAAAAATTTTCATAGATAAGAAAACTAGGTTTTCTTTGCAGGGTGGCGTTAATATGCTAAGAATAGTTTTTACTCCAATTAGGCTAATGTCTAATTGAGATTGTTTGTGTATAAAAAATTGTTTTAGAGGAAAAATCCTATTTAGGCACAAAGTCAAGGAAATATTCTTTTCTGAAACTGAAAATAGTAAACATTCCAATCAAGGTGGATAGACTTAGCACCTTCAGGTGTACCTATCCTGGGAGGAACTTGGGTGATGGGATCAAGCTGCCCAGGAGTCTTTCCAGGACTATCAAGCATTTAGAGATTTTTGTCTATTTGAGAAGGGAAAATGATTAAACGTTTGTTGTACGTTTACTATGATCTAGGCACTGTGCAACGCAATTTATATAACATAATTTAACTCAATCCTTATCTCTTCACTCTGAAGGGATGCTATTTTCCCTATTTTACAGATGAGAAAACTGAAGTTAAAGAGCTGGAGAGAATAAGATGTAAGCTGGGTGCCACAATCCTTGTAGAAAATATCCACAATGAAAAAATCCACCAAAACTTTCTTTAAAGACCAGGGTGCTCCTTCACATTACTCCATAGCACCCACATGTTGGAGAACTTGTCATCAGGGGTCTTATTATTGGTGTACTCTTCTCTCTCCCACTAGGTTCTTGAAGGAAAGGATTATGCTTTCGTCCCCATGGACCCCAGAAGCACATCTAAAGACAACGATTAAAGTGCAAGTAATTTATTTGGAAGGTGAAGGAGCCACTGGTAGGGAAGTGAGGAGGTGAGATAAAAAAGAGAACATAGACAGTTTTGGGTATATTATCAAACCAGCTGCCTCTGTGGGCAACTGGAGCTTACTAGGGCTGGGAAACTCTGGGGGCCACTGTAGAACACGTACATCAGAGTTATTGCACCCTCTCATCAGGCACTGGTTGAGGGCTGCCCTCTGCATCAAGAAAGGCATGTTCTGGCAGTTGGAAGTGGGAGGGCACGCAGACCACTGTGCACTGAAGCGTTAAGGGTGAAGGGGTAGGGTGGGCCCAACAGCATCTGCTGCAAAATCTTTCACACCTAGCATGAAACCTATTGCATAGTAGATATGCAATAAACATTTGTTGAGTGAGATGGTCATTCTGATTTATCAACCAATATTTTGTGCATGTAGAGTGAGTAAGTCCTCCTAAACCTGATCAACCATAGACTAATTGATAAAATTGTTTCTAGACATTTAAAGTTTAGAACCAAACTCTGAAAATTTATCATTTTACCAACGGAACTGTCTGAAGCCAACAGCTGGCATTTCCCCTTAGCACATATTTAGTCCATCAATATGTTTATTTTATCCCTACCCATGTATCAATACCTATCAAATACAACATTTTGGACAAAAACATTATTTTAGTTGCTGTACCTTCTGAGAGACTGTAAATTCTAGAAAGTAGGATCACTTCAGAATCTCTGTAAATAATTGGGAAGGATCGAGTGAGGCTGTTGTGACAGTGATAGTTTTGTAATAATTCAGCCTTTAATTTTCTAACTGTAGTGAACAATCTAAGATGAGAAAAAATTATGACACAAATTCAAGACACACTATTTAAGATAAGGTGGGTTTTGTTGTTGTTTGTTTTATAAGTTATTATTTCACCTAACAGCCCCTGAGATGAATGAAGAAGGAGAAATGGGTCTAAATCAGTTTGGATGGGGAAGCAGATTGCACCTTGCTGCATATACCAAGACCAAGCTGTCAGCACAAGGTGGCCCCTTAAGAGACAGGGTAGTATCGTGGGACGACTATAGGACTTAGAATTTAGAAGTCCTGCCATTCATGCCTTGTTTTGTCAGTTATTAAGTGTGTAATACGGGGCAAGAAACATGAATTCTTTGAGTCATAGTTTCTGCATTAGTCAAATAAAATAATGGCATCTTCATTGGGATATTCTGAGAATTCATACAAACAGTAGGCTTTTAAACTGTAAAAATGCCATTATTACTGTAAGAAATAAAAAAGGGGTATTATTATTTAATGTCCTCCAAAGTCCAAATAAAACAAAAGTGCCTTCCTAGTATAGGAGCCTTGGCCTGGGCCATCCAGCAAGTCTACTCCTTGGGCTGGAGTGGCAGGAGGGGAGGGTGGAAGGGACCACAGCTTGGGAACATAATGAAGAAGCTTATCAAAGACCAGAGAATGGCAGAGCAGCTTTGCTTTAGCTTTCTGTCTCTGAAGCCATGGCATCATCCAGGAGACGGAGAAAATTTGGTTTAGTCAGAGAAAACACTCTACCTTTTTTCTTAATAAAAACTAAAATAAAAAAGGTTTGAGGCAGAGATGTAAGTTCCTAGAAACCAGTTTCCAAGCAAGTACCAGTTGCCATTGAGTTGAATCTGATTCACGGTAACCTCATGTGTGTCAGAGTAGAACTGTTCTCCATAGCCATAATTAATGGCTAATTCTTGGCTGTAGATTGCCAGACTTTTCTTCCAAGGTACTTCTAGGGAGACTTGGCCCTCCAACCTTTTGGTTAGCAGCTGAAAGCATTAACCTTTTGCACCACCCAAGGAATCCTCCAAAGAGGCAGTATTCTCTTTTTCCTGGAAGTCTGGTTGGTAACATCAGTGCTGAAGTTGGTATCCCTTAACGAGAAGTACAAGGAAGAGATGTTTTTGTTCATTCAATGAATCGGTTCTTATTACTCATCTAAACATAAACATACTGTCTTCTTCTCTTTCTTTGCTTTCATGCATGGAAATAATCAACATGAAAACAGCCCATCAGTGCTTTGCAACAACTACTCTCATATTGGCTGTCTTCTAAACCATGTTGGGAACGTAGTAATGAAAAATCCTAACAGAGACTTTGCTGGCAGCCTCAGAAGATAGGCCCTGGCCTTAGTCCTTAGCAGGGATTTAAATTTATCTAGAGATTGACTGAAAGATGAGACAGTAGAGAAACACTTTCACTGAGTAGGATCTGTAACAGCTAAGCTGTCAATTCAGAAACTTTGTGAGATAAATAAATTACATTCTGATCCCTTCACACCCTTTAATTATGTTATCTTAATAGTTTTACTCCCAATGACCAGAAAATTAACACATATCGTTGATAGCACTATTGACATATAACGATTGTTTTTCTCTATTAACTAAATAGTGGTCGGTTGTTCCCTTGCTTATTTTTTTTAAATGATTATGGATAGCTATTCATTTCAAGGTTAATTTAGTAATTAGCTTTTGTATACATGCCATTCTTTGGGAAAACTTGGTAAGAGTTAAAGCTTCACAGGAATAAACATATATTACTTGAATGTTTTTACATGTCTTTAAAAATTGAACCATTAATGACAAATTTTTGCTGTATTTATGTGGAAAATTCCCTTTCCATTATTTTTTTTTTGCTTCATGGAACTCTTTAAAATATGCATTAATTGGCAAGCAGAATTTAGCAGCCATTCATACACACACACACACACACACAGGGTTGTTGTTGTTGGGTGCCTTCGAGTTGATTCTGACTCATAGAGACCCATGTGACAAAGTAAGAACTGCCTCATTGGGTTTTCTAGACTATAATCTTGCTAGTCTGTCTTAGTCTGAAAGCTCCCCTGAAAACTGTCCATCATAGGTGATCCTTACTAGTATTTGAAATACCAGTAGCATAGCTTCCAGCATCACAGCAACACATTACAAGCCACCATAGTACAACAATCTGATAGAAAAGTGTTGAGATAAATATATATGTTGTTGTTGTTGTTAGGTGCTGTCGAGTTGGTTCCAACTCATAGTGACCCTATGTACAACAGAACAAAACACTTCCCTGGTCCTGTGCCATCCACACAATCATTGTTATGCTTGAGCACATTGTTGCAGCCACTGTGTCAATCCATCTCGAGGGTCTTCCTCTTTTTTGGTGACCCTCTACTTTAACAAGCATGATGTCCTTCTCTAGGAACTGATCCCTCCTGACAACATGTCCAAAGTATGTGAGAAGAAGTCTCACCATTCCCACTTCCAAGGAGCATTCTGGCTGTACTTCTTCCAAGACAGATTTTTTTGTACTTTTGGCAGTCAATGGTATATTCAACATTCTTCGCCAACACCATAACTCAAAAGTGTCAATTCTTCTTTAGTCTTCTTTAGTCATTGCCCTGCTTTCACATGCATATGAGATGATTGAAAACACCATGGCTTGGGTAAGGCGCACCTTAGTCTTTAAAGTGACATATTTGCTTTTTAACACTTTAAAGAGGTCTTTTGCAGCGGATTTGCCCAATGCCATGCATCATTTGGTTTCTTGACTGTTGTTTCCACAGGTGTGGATTGTGGAGCTAAGTAAAATGAAATCCTTGACAACTTCAATATTTTCTCTGTTTATTATGATGTTGCTTATTGGTCCAGCTGTGAGGACTTTTATTTTCTTTATATTGAGGTGTAATCCATACTGAAGGCTGTGGTCTTTGATCTTCATCACTAAGTGCTTCAAGTTCTCTTCACTTTCAGCAAGCAAGGTTCTGTCATCCGAATAATGCAGGTTGTTAATGAATCTTCCTCCAATCCTGATGCCCCGTTCTTCTTCATATAGTCCAGCTTCTCGGATTATCTGCTCAGCATACAGACCGAATAAGTATGGTGAAACAACACAATCCTGATGCTTACCTTGCCTGACTTTAAACCATGCAGTATCCCCTTATTCTGTTTGAATGACTGCCTCTTGATCTATGTGCAGGTTCCTCATGAGCACAATTAAGTGTTCTGGAATTCCCATTTTTCCCAATGTTATCCATAATTTGTTATAATCCACACAGTTCAGTGCCTTTGCATATTCAATAAAACACAGGTAAACATCTTTCTAGTATTCTCTGTTTTCAGTCATGATTCATCTTACATCAGCAATGACATCCATTGTTCCATCCTTTTCTGAATTCATCCTGAATTTCTGGTAATTCCCTGTTGATGTACTGCTGTAACTGCTTTTGAATGATCTTCAGCAAAATTTTACTTGTGTGTGATATTAATGATATTGTTTGATAATTTCTGTTGGATCACCTTTCTTTGGAACAGACATATATATCGATCTCTTCCAGTGGGTTGACCACGTAGCTGTCTTCCAAATTTCTTGGTGTAGACAAGTGAGCACTTCCAGCACTGCATCTGTTTGTTGAAACGTCTCGGTTGGTATTCCGTCAATTCCTGGAAACTTGTTTTTCGCCAATGCCTTCAGTGCAGCTTGAACTACCTCTTCTTTCAGTTCCATCAGTTCTTGATGATATGCTACCTCCTGAAATGGTTGAACATTGACCAATTTCTTTTCGGTATAGTGACTCTGTATTCCTTCCATGTTCTTTTGATATTTCCTGCATTGTTTAATATTTTCTCTGTAGAATCCTTCAGTATTGCAACTTGAGGTTTGAATTTTTTCTTCAGTTCTTTGAGCTTGAGAAATGCTAGGTATGTTCTTCCTTTTTGGTTTTCTAACTTTGTACATATCTTTGTACATATCATTATAATACTTTACAGTGTATGTCTATATATGTATGTGTATATATATTATGTAAATGTATGTGTATGTAGATGTATATATCTTTTATTATTATTGTTGTTGTTGGTGTTGGGTGCCATCTAGTCCATTCCAACTCATATTGAACCCATGTGAGAGTAGAACTGCCCCACAGTTTTCTAGGCTATAATCGATATATCTATATCTTTATCTATCTACCTATATATATATATATATATATTAAGTAATCCTCATGTGTCAATCTCTGTGCTAGGTTACTGGGGTCACAAATATGCATAGGCTATAGACCTTCCTCTATGAGAAATGCATGGTGCAGATATAAAAAAGTAGGAGTAAAGAAGACAGAAAGACTTCAAGGAGGAACTGATTTTTCATTGAGTCTGTTTAAGCCATTTCTTAATAAAAAAATACTTTTGGTCTTGAATTTCCAAATCACCATGTTAATTTAGTTCTAAGGCATATGTTTTTCACAATTATTCAAGAAATGGGAATGTTTCTGTATCTTTTTGTTCTTTTAAAAGCACTTACTATGTTAACCATGAGTTTTGTAATTGAGGGTATTTTACTACCAATAAAATATGGTATTACATTTGCCAAATTAGATTTTCTTTCAGAAGTTTACCAAATATCCAAACACCAAGTTAATAATACCCTTTCCAACCTCCTTCACTTGGTACTACAACTTGGAATGCCTTTCCAAATCTCTGTACTTAAATTTCTATGCCAATAAAATGGTGGACAAACACCTGACTTAGTTTTCTCACAGTATTTTTTGGAGAAAAAATATTAATATCAACTAATTTGAATCTTTTAAAAGTAACAGTGTTATAAAAGATGAAAAGCTGGCCATCCAAGAAGCTCAACGAACATATAGAAGAGACCCCAAAAGAAAATCACCAAGACATATCATATTCACACTCGCCAGGACTAAAGACAAACAAAGAATCCTGAGAGCAGCTCGTGAAAAACAAGAAGTCACATACAGAGGAGAAACAATAAGACTAAGCTCAGATTATTCGGCAGAAACC
>NW_004444166.1:1918120-1935917 GCF_000243295.1 Trichechus manatus latirostris | reverse complement strand
ACCAGACTTACTGGTCTGACAGAGACTGGAGAAACCCCAAAAGTATGGCCCCCAGACATCCTTTTAGCTCAGTAATGAAGTCACTCTGGAGGTTCACCTTCAGCCAAAGATTAGACAGCCCCATAAAACAAAATGAGACTAACGGGGCGCAACAGTCCTGGGGCAAGGACTAGAAGGCAGGAGGGGACAGGAAAGTTGGTAACAGGAAACTCAAGGTCAAGAAGGGAGAGTGTTGACATGTCGTGGGGTTATTAAGCAATGTCATAAAACAATATGTATACTGTTTAATGAGAAATTATTTCTTCTGTAAACCTTCATCTAAAGTACAATAAAAAAATTTGTTAGATTAAAAAAAAAAAGTAACAGTGTTATAGTGTTAGAAGAAACACTACATTGTGTGTGCTAATGACACAGAGAAATATTATTAAGGCCATTGGAGTCATTTCTGAGACTTGAATTTAAAATGTGACAGTTAGCCCATAACTTTACATAATTAAATGGACTCTGCCTGCCCAATAAGTATGTCTGTCCTCAAATGTCAGTTAGTGCCCAGTGGTTGTAATGCACTGTAACCTAGTGGCCTGAGAAAATGAATGTTCCTTCCTGAGCAATCTACTTTCCATCAGAACATGAGGCACCAAGCAGAATAGAGCCCAGTGAGTTAGAGGATCATTATTCATTGATTTTGATTTCTCTCATTGCTACAGTACTTTGAATATTAAGTCTTGGCCTGATCAGCAATTCATGCTGTTATGATTTAGCCTTTTTTCACTTTTCCCCCTCATGACATTAAAAATGGAAAGATATGACATTTAAGGGTATATAGTTTTCTGGATTTGGAATCAAACTGTTGATTTTTTTTTCCTTTCCATTGCTATAATATTAATAAAAAAAAGTTTGTAGAGAAAATTGTTTTAGCAATGTGCATATTGGACTAATATACTTGTAGCACTATTAATAGATTATGTTATTAGAAAAATATGAAAAAGCCCCAGACAGAAGTCCTTTGTAAGACTAAGCAGCATACTCAGCAGGAACTTTGTCTTTAAATGTTTTCATATATCTGTATCTTTTTAAGATGCAACAATCTGTCAAATTATGTTGTTTCACCAAGTGCACAAAAGCCATCACTTCAAAAGCTTTTGATTAATTGAGTACAATCAAGGCCTAGGAGATAGCTGCCATTTAGTGAGCCAAAGCCATCCAATGCCAACTGCATTAAACCTATCAGGCTGTCACTGAGTCAAGCTGTGAGAAAGACCATGATGATTGTAAACAAGAGTTTTCTTCACTGGTTTCTTAATTTCCATTTTTTTTGTGTGTGTTACATTTCCTGATTTCCAATAGTTATAGTAAGAATGCTTTAGTAGAGAAATGTTTTGCCTAGGGGTTATTATCAACAACTTAGTGTATTGGGTTTTTTACTCATCGTTGATTCAACTATAGAAGCATGTTCTTGCTCATCAGGCAAGAAATATTGTGATTGCAGTCATACATAAATTATTTAAAGGAATTCAGCTAATCAAAACGAGATCTAAGCGACTATTTTCTTCTCGATGCCTTTGTAACTCCTACTCAGAAGGCAATTTCTGATTGATAGAATAGTTTTGAAGTTACTTCAGAAAGGCCATTCTCTGGGTGGGAGGCAAGTCTCAATATGAATGGTTGCACATGCTTCAACAATAGCTCTTTTATGACAACTTTATAGAGAAGGAGACAGAGAGACCAAAATATCACCAAGCAGGGGAGTGAGGAAGCAGATGGAGACAGGGATAGAAGTCAAGACAGATAATTAAGGCTTTTCCTGGGGGAAAAAAAAAAGATTCATGTATACAGTCAAAAAAAAAAGATTCATGTATACGGTGCTTCCTCACATATTCCAGCTCTGGCTAAAGAAAGTAATTACTGTTGAATAATCTATTACACAAAAACACTCATTCAATAGCCAGCTTCTATGCATGCCTTCCAAAGAAAACATTTAGCACTCTGTAGACAAAGCCACTATCATGTTTGACTTCATACTTTGAAAAGCACCTGTAAGAAAGAAAATGCTAATCACTTTTCACTTGTCTCAGTTTCTTTTTCACTTTTTCCCTTTTCTTAGATGGTATACCCCTCATGGTACTGTTTACATACAAATACACATCAACTCTCTAATTATATCTAATAATCATGGAATAATATTTTAGACAGAACCTGGGAAAATATCTTTTCTTAAATTATGTAGGAGGGTTAGTACCGCCGCCCTTTTACTTCTTAAAATAAAACCTGGAAAAACCTAGAACTTCCTAAGAATTTGCCGTTTGGAGGTGCATATAAAAACAATATTCTCTTCTCCAAACACACTTTGTGTCTAACCTCTCATGCATTAAGTACTGTAGGCTGCTAACCAAAAATGTCAGCAGTTTGAATCCACCAGCCGCTCCTTGGAAACCCTATGGGGCAGTTCTACTCTGTCCTATAGAGCTGCTACATGACTTGATGGCAATGCGTTTGGTTTGTTTTTTTTTATAGCCAAGACAGGAAGCTCCATCTCCTAATTTTTGGTATCAGTAGGAGAGTAAAATAACAATGTAGAGTGAGAGAGTGAATAGACTAGATTGGTAGACAAAGCTTTTGTTTTCAGTTTTTATAAAGGTCAATTGAACAAATAAATGTTTGAGTCTTCAAATTGTAAAAATGTAGGCATTACAAAAACTAACGAGTCTTTTCCCTTAAGTTTCTTCCTCTTAAAAGCTTACAATAGAGTATAACACTCCCTATTTTTGTGACTCTAAGTTCAAATATTGCACAAAAAACTAATTATGCAGTCTGTATTGCAAAGTTTGAGGATTTTGAAGTATCAAAAAGAAACAAGAGGTAATAAACTCGCTATTAGAGCATTAAGCTTGGCAAGTGATTTATCTCTTTTCCTTTATCTGCTTAGGGTTTTTATTTCACTGTGTGAGCAAATTTCTACTGACAAGTAATTTTTGGAGAACAGCCAGAAGTGAGGGGCGAGGAGAAAGATCTCCTAAGACAGAAAAGAGCTGGGGAAAAAGAAAAAAGAAAAAGAAAAACTGATGAAGTGACATTTATGGTTTCAAAAACAGTACACCTCTATTCTTCTGCTCACTTAGCAAAGAAAAGCTCTCTTGTTGTTTTTCAGTTCTCATTATGTAATGAGATGTATAGAATAATTATGATCAAAAGGTTAATTTAAACAGTAGAAACACTATCCATTGTTGCCCTATACTTTAAAGACTCTCCAGATGAGACCATTACTGTGTCTCTGAGTATGAATAGAACCAAAAAAGATTTTGTGTTCCAGAGGAGACTACAGAGCAACTCTAAAACGTTATACACATGTGCATTGCTATGGTTATCCATTCAGACTTGGTCTAAATCTTCTGAGTAATTTATACATAGTAGGCCCTCAAGAGATGGATTCTGTTAAATGGATTTCTCAGTGCAGGTCTCTGTTAGTCATCTTTGTTTCATTATACATTTACTACTCCACTTAAGCTCTCTGTACAGCAGTTGCATAAATGTCTCTCATGCGGAAGCCACTCCTTGGCAAATAGAGTGAGGCTCTTGCAAACAGGTCAATTGTGCCACAAACGCACTCATTCATTCAATTAATAAATGTTTACTTAGTGTTCACTAGTACTAGGCACTCTGCTAAGTTCTGTGGGGTTTTAAAGAATAATTAAGTCAGGGCTGTGTCTTCAAGGAGTCTATAGACAAAGGATTATAATATAGGATATAAAATGAGAAGATGCGAACTCGGATAAAATACCAAAGAGATTACTTCTGTCTGGAGGAATCTTGGAAGGCTTCAAGGAGCAAGTGCATTTCAGCTAGGCCAGGAAAGATGAGAAAGGGAAAGGCAATTCTCAGATACTAGGTAGTTGAGATATAGTGAGCAAAGCCACTGAAGCAAGAAAGCACAGAATTTGTTCGAAGAACAGAGGAAGTCCAGTTTGGCCAGAGTGTGAGAGGCCAGAAGGGAAGTTGTGTGAGATATGTTACAACCAGCATGCTAAACGCTGCCAGAGAGGAGCTACCTGAATTTCCTCAAGGAATATTCTGTACAAATAATCTGCAGAACTGCCCAATCTGGAAACCAGAAACAAAGATGACAGCATTATGCCTATTCACATACCGTTTTTCTTTGAAGTTTTTTATTATACAGGTATAACTGTGATTACAGATACAGACTGTCTTTGGAATTTAGGTTGTGTTGAATGAGGTATAAATTCTGCAGGAGGGAAGACGAAAAAAATACCAAGATATAAAATACATAAGGGAAAACCTGATCCACTGATCTACATGTGCTGACGCTGGCATTCACGAAAAAGCTAAACCGATAGTAATAATAAAAAAGGCCCAACCTCCCCGTTCTCCAACTCTAACACACACGAAAAGGATATTGTTTCAGAGAACAACACCCCAAGGTCCCCATTAGAACATGAAAATATTTACAGCAGTGGTGTTTTGCTACGGGATTGCATGTTTTCCTTGCAAATATTTAACTTATGCTTTCGTGGGCAATGGCACATAGTGTAAAGAAAATAGTATCATCAACACTGATGTCAAGGGATGAATGCATCTTGTCCCAATGTACTGTTTTCAGAATATTTCTAGTTAAATGTGCCTTTCACCACTAATCATTGTCACCAAGGAAATATGTTACTTTTATTTTACACTTTATGTATTCTGAAAGTACATGCTGAAATAAAAAAAGCTCAAATTATTGGAATTCTTTGCTTCATAATTTAATGAGAATAACATTAATTTTAAACTATCTGTTTACTCTCTTCAGCCAAAAATTAAGCCAAATTGACCAGCGGAGGAAAATACCCTGACCATTTTATAAGGAAACTGTCAGGAGCAGCAATCCCAGTGCTAGGAGCTATGTGTCTCAGCCCACGGGACTGTCTTCTCTAGATGTCTTACACTCCTGCTGGACAACTTCCAACCATCACAGTCCTCGATAGCCACACATTCACTGATCACAGACTTAAACACAGGTTAAACCCATTTTAAGAAATTATGCTTTGTAAAAAACAGATTTGCTGAAGAAATACTTTCATTGATGAATGCTTTTCAGTATTAGTATTAGTATAGTATTAGTTGGGAAAACAAAACGAAACAAAAACCAATATTATTCCAAATACTTTTTTGTTGTTGTTGTTGATAAAAATTCCAAGAGCTATAGAGCCCTAGTGGCATACTCGTTAAGAGCTCACGCTGTTCAAAAGGTTGGCAGTTCAAATCCATCGGCAGCTCCTTGGAAAACCCAATGGGGTAGTTCTACTCTGTCATATAGGGTCGCTATGAGTCGGAATTGACTCGATGGCACACAACAACAACAACATAGTTATTCCTAGATGGCATATGTGATTCTCCTGGGAAAATTACAGACGGTCTTAATGGAGTATCGCCGAGATGAAAGCCTATCCATTCTCTATGGTTAAGGGAGGCACTAGCATAAAACTGCCTCCTCTTTGTCTGTATTCTTCCTCTCTTCCTGGGGCTGAAATATATTCAGTAAGCAAGGGGCATTTCATTCTCTCTATGAAAACTTTAACCAACTTAAAAAAAAATTTTCAGGTGGTGTTAGTTATTTGTGGTGGTTTACTTAATTTGCAGTGTTGGTAGTTGTGTCCCATTTTAGGTGGGACCCATCTTAAGTGGAAAGAACTTGAGAATAGACAGACTCACCATGGAGAGGAGGTAGTTTAGACAATTCTGCCTCCTCCCCCAAGATATCTGGCAATGCCTGGAGATATTTTCAGTTGTCACAACTTGAAGGGGGGGTGGTGCTCTTTTCAGCTAGTGAGTAGAGACCAGGGATGCTGCTGAAACTTTTTATAATGCACAATATAACCCTCACAACACAGAATTATCTGGCCCCAAATGTCAATAGTGTCAACACTGTAGTAGAGTGATCAGTACAGGCAGAATGTATGTGATATTCAGCCTGAATTAATTCCTAACTTTTATATAACTACTGAATTTCTACAGAGCATGTGAGGAAGTAGAAGATGAGGAGGAAAGAAGAATAATAATATGTTTCTCTGGAGGCAGCGTGGCTTAGTGGAAAGAACATGAACTTTAGAGTGAGAAAGTCCTGGGTTCAAAGCCAATTGTGACATACACCTCCTAGGGCTCTTTGGGCACATTTCTTAACCTCTTGAAGCCTCAGTTTATTTGTATTTGAAGTGAGGATAATACCTATCTCATAGGGTTACTCAGAGAATAAGTGAGATTACCAGATAAATGTTAGTTACTTTACCTCAAGAAATGTTTGGGAAGCTATCACAATAATCCAGACAAAAAATAGATGGTATTACCACAAACTGAGATATGAAATCCATAAAGAGAATTCAAGGAGCCCCAATTAAGCACTCAGCTGCTAACTGAAAGGTTGGCAGTTCAAATCTACCCAGGAGCTCCATAGACGAAAGCCCTGGTGATCTGCTCCCGTGAAGATTATATCCAAGAAAACCCTATGGGGCAGTTCTACTCTGTCACATGGGGTCTCTATGAGTTGGAATCAACTTGACAGCAGCCAACAACAACAACAAAGAGGACCCAGTGTGTGGGGGAAGATAATGAATTCAGCTTCAAACCTGTAATGTCTTTGATGCCTTCGGGATAGCCAGGTGGAGATAAAATGGGGATATTTACAAATCACTTTCACATATGTTGTTTCTTTTAAACTCTGATCCTTATAACAGCCTGGTGAAAGTCATATTTTATGATCTATAATCTTTAGATGAGAAAACCAAGGCTCAGAGAGGCTAAGTGGATTGTTCAGTATTATAGACAGTAGGAGGTAGAATTTTGCTTTGAATCCAATTATCGAAGGGTCAGCAAAAAAGAGGAAGACCCTCAATGAGGTGGATTTACACAGTGGCTGCAACAATGGGCTCAAGCATAACAACAATTGTGAGGATGGTGCAGGACCGGGCAGCGTTTCGTTCTGTTGTACATAGGGTCGCTATGAGTCGACAGCACCCATCAACAAACAACAACAATCAATACAATTTTAAAAAGAAAACTACCAGGTATGATAAGTGGCAAATGAGTAGATAGATAAAGGGTTGATTCACGTTGGTTTGTCTGTGAGGGGTTTCACCTGCTCCTCAAAGGTTGTGGCTGGCCAGAACAGGGAGGGTTATTAGGTGAGGGCTCTGCAGGCGAGACCAGCCAGCGAAGCTGAAAAGTCAGGACATGCAATATGGCTTGGTGAGGCCACTGTGAGTGGAAATGTTTTATAGATCATTAACTACATGAACAAAGGGGCTGACAGGAACTTGAAACAAAAATATTAGGCATTGCCAATTCAAAGAAAAATTTGCAATGAAGACAAGTCATCTGTGAAATGATAATGCAAATGAATGGAAAGATATGAATGAACAAATTTTGATTTACCCGTAGCTTTTCAGGAACACATTTACTAAGACACATTTTAATCTCTGAACACTGATGTTCCAATAGCAGTGTAAAGCATGCCGTTTCTGAGGAAGAGCTCTGAAAAGGCTGCAGTTCATTTTTCACAGTTGTAACGTTTCTGAAGACATGGTATTTGTGGCCATGAGAAACATTTCAAAAGTGAACTAATGAGATAATTTTGATACTTTCTTTTAGAAGTCTGAATCTGATTTTCTGAATTTTTCACTTAAGCAATCACAGCTCTGTCTAGTTTTTGGGAGAATGCCAGCCTTCTGTATTCCAGAAGTGTGGTCAGAGAAGGACTTCCCTCTACTGGTTAGGACATCTTCAGCACTGTCAAAGGAGAGGTGGGCTGTATTTCTAGTCAAACTTATATTTGTCTAATATTTTTTATATTCAAGTTTGCCATGTTTTCTTTGGCCAATTTATTGGTCATTTTCATTTTGCTGGTATATCATTCATTTTCTCTATGCTTTTACATTTACTGCCATAGTTGCATGCCAAATTTCTTTAAAATCATTTTAATCCAACCCCTTCTGCATCTATGGTTACATCTCTTTTATTCCTGATCTTGAATACATGTTTTAATTCTTTTTCTTTTCCTTAGTCAGGCTTATGAGGGGTTTACCTATTCTGTAGATCTTTTCAAGATTTAATTATGCTTTCTACTTTTTTTGTTTATTTATTTAATACCAGTTTTTATATTTATCAAATTCCTCTTCATTTTCTTTCTCTTTGTGCTTTTGCTCTAAACTCTCCCCCCTTCCCGTTCTTTTTAGCTTTTCCTCTAGTTACAGATATTGCTAGAACACAGATATTTTGGAGTGGGAATAGGGCTCAGATCATTGGGAGTTAAATTTTTGTAAATTATTTTCTAATTTTATTTGATTATGATCAGAGAAATTTGCCCCTAAAATATATACTTTAAAAAATGTGTTAAGGTGTTTTATTTTTTTGCCATATAAACAAATTGATTTTCGTAACTGTTCCATGCACGTGTATGTGTGTGTATATTTTCTACTTGAGGGTTCTACATTTATATTAAGTGAAGTTTATTGATTGTATTGCTCATCTCTTCCATCCTTATTTATTTGTCTTTCAGATCTGTCCAATTCAGAAAGAGACGTATTGAAAATGCCCACAAAACTGGTGTTTTTACCATGTTCTCTTTGCATTTTTATTAATTTTTCTTTACTTGCTAAGTGTTTGGGCTCATATTGGTTTATGACAAGTGTTTCTTTTTCCTTCATAAATTGTGCCTTTTATTATTATTATTATATTGTTGTTGGTGTTGGTTGCCACTGAGTCCATCTGTCTCATGAGATATTCTATCCTATTATAATGCTTTTCATCTTAAAGTCCAGTATTCCCTCTATATCATTAATATTCATCATAGAGACCTTAGGGTTGCTATCAGTTGCTATAGAGCTGCTATGAGTTGGAACTGACTGGATGGCAGTGGATTTATCATTAATATTGCCAAGCTTGCTTTCTTTTGTTTTACTTATCTCTAGTACCAATTGCCTTTTTAAAATATATCCTGTTTGAAATGTGTTTCCTGAAAGGAGCAGAAAGCTGAGTTTCATTTTTTTAACCCTCTCTAAGAAAAGTCAGTGGTTCAAACCCACCAGCTGCTCCATGGGTTAAAGATGTGACAGTCTTCATAAAAATTACAGCCTTGGAAACCCTATGGGGAAGTTCTACCTGTCCTATATGGTCACTCTGAGTCAGCGTCGACTCGAAGGCAGAAGGTAATAGTCTTTGCCTTTTAATGGAAAAAGTTCCTTCATGTATGTTTAGTGTAATGATTGAGCTACTTGAATTTCTTCCTTCCATTTTCCTTTATATTATTACATATTTTACTTTGTTATTTTTTCTTCCATAGTTATTCAAGTTTCATCGAGTTACACCTTTCTTTTGCATTTCTTCCCTTATTAGTTAAAAGTTCTACCCCAATTTTCTAGTACTTTGATGGTTGCTTTCCTTTTCCTAAAACTTATAGTCAGACATATATTTCTGTACTATTGTTTGAAAACAAGATACTAACTACTACTCTCACCTAGATTCCCTGTTTTTCCCTCCACCTCTGTAAAATAAGACTGGTATAATACTTTTTCTTTCCCGTGTTATTCCCCTCCTTACACTGCACTATCCAAAGGGAGATATTGAGAATCAATGCTCCCCATCCCCAAATTGTAGACTTTACTGAATTTTTTTTTTTTTCCAGATTTCTTTCTCACATTTGTTTCCTTTTACCCTTTCTCCCTTTCTGGAACACCTCTTACTGGCTTATTGATCTTCTGGATCTCGCTTCATGGCCTCTTATCTTTTCTCTTATGTTCTCATTTGGGTATGTTCAATCTGGGTTTATGATACAAACCACTGTTTCTTTAAGTCTACTAATTTATATCACAACACAACCTTTCTCTTCTTAAAGCCACCTATTGGATTTTTGAGTCATAAAAATTCATGTATCTTTTTTGTCTTTGATATCATTTTGTTTTGTAGTTTTTGATGCCATGCTTGATTCTTAGTGTTCGTGTTCTTTTAAGTTCTCAGAGTTGTGGTCTATCTCTTCCAAGAGCTCTGTTTTTCTGGACACTTGTTGTGATTTCCTGTTTTCTCTGTCTTCACACTCTCATCCTATATGGGAAGTATGTGATTTTATTTTCTTTGTCAGCTCATTGAGGCTTAGGTATGGTAGAGGCGACATTAAGCAGCGACTGTCCTTCCAGAGATGGGTGGTGGAATATTCTCTACCATGGTGTACTGGTTTGGTGCTGCAGGAGGCAGCCCTGCTCCAATCCATGTGTACTCACTGTCTTCTTGCCTTTGGAGTATAGGGGTCTTAGTCTTCTTGGTGGGCTCCCTTTTGTTTCTTGGGGCCAGGGAGACTAATTCACAGTCACTTGTCTACCTTAGAAAAACCTGGTGGTGTAGTGGTTAAGAGCTATGGCTGCTAACCAAAAGGTTGGCAGTTCAAATCCACCAGGTGCTCCTTGGAAACCCTATGGGGCAGTTATACCCTGTTCTATAGGGTTGCTATAAGTCGGAATTGACTTTACGGCAACAGGTTTGGTTTTCTTTTCTCTTCCTTAACTCTGATCACAGTGAGCCAAGCTCCTCAGCACCCTTTAAGTTTTGATCCATGCTTGAGGCATGCTGATGCTGGTATCCAGCCTCTCACCAACCCATGTAGAAGAGTACCCTAGTTCAGCTCTATTCCAGAGCCCCAAACTTCAATGATACCCACATGTCTACAAGCCCAGCAGCTTCTTGATACAGAAATGGCAGAGAATTTGCATTCAGAGTAGAGAGAAAGTGAGATGTTAAGGTCCAGTCACTATCTCCCAGAATCCTCTTTATGTGATGTTTTCAAAAGACATACACAAAAGTGATCTTGTACAAGACATTTTGTTTGGCTTGATCTATATATAAATGTAAATAATTAGCATATCTATCTTTTACTGTATAAGTGCTAAAGTAGCATCACAGAGATCAAAATTATGAGTCAATTTTTTTCCTAATGTTAAATACAACAATTGGGATATTAATAAGATGATATTTTATTACCGTTAGTTTTCTCATCTTTAGAACAATGACCTGAGAATCTCTATAAATACCCTAGAGTATTGAAAAAGAAAAAAAGTTTAATTAGTGCTTCTATAGTTATTATGATATCTAAAAGCTTATTAAAATTCACCATTCTGTGAACAAATTTTCAGGACACTATCAGTTAGCCAAATTGGTAGGCTTGACTTGTGTCATTTTGACCAAGGTCTCTTAGTTCCTCGTGCTCAGAATGGGTAAGAAAAACAAATAAAAAAACATGTCAACTCCTGCCAGACATATTTTTAAGAGAAGGGAACTCCACCATTATAAAAAGGCTGTATTTGTCCTAAACATTAAACAGTCATGTTTCAGCACCCTAAGTCTGACTTTCTGATCATCTACAAATAATTCATAGCCCAGATAGCCATGATAATAAAGTGAGTTTATTCTGCAGGCTGAGTTAACTCATAATGCATCATCTTGACTTTGAAAGTGCTTTCAGAGCTCTTGTACAAGTACATGCCAAAAAAACTTTTTGGCTAAAATGTTGGAACCATTTCTAGTGGATCTGGAAAGACAGCCTTCATTATCCCTTCTGTTGGGCATAATTAAGAACTACATGATGCATTTTCAATTTTATATGAAGCAGGTATATGTAACAAATATAGCAGTAAATGTGTGTGAAATACTCACAAGATACATAAATAAGAATAACTAGAAAGAAAGGTATTCAACTTTAGGGTTGAAATAAAGCCTGTCAAGTGATTTTTTTTTTTTTCAATTTTGAAGCCTGTTATCTCTAAAATATTCTGTAGTGCATATTCATATAGCTATAGGAAGGACATTTGGTTTGTCAGACAAATTGCCTGAGTCAAAATAATTCAACCTACTTCAAATTCCTAACTGCTTATTGCATATTCCCATATGGTGCTGTTGCCAGCTTCCCAAAACTAGCTCATCCAAATTTGGACAGATTTTCTTCCATCCCCTCTTTCCTCATTACTCATCCTTCCTTGAGTAGTCTCTATGTAGTTTGATATTTCTATCTAGTCACCCAAGCAGAAAACCCACCTCATCTTCCCACATTTTTTGGATTCCAGTCACACTGGACCAGTTGCTTTTTCCTGATTATCCTGTGTTCCTGGCTTTGCATATACAGTTCCTTTAACCTGAGACTGGTCCAAGGCAATTATACTTGAGGAACTATTCCTCCTTTTTCAAGGTCCACTTCAAGTGCCATTACCACTGGATCACCATTCTTGAATTTCCTAATCATAAGTAGTAATTCTGTCCTCTGTACCTTATCAATCTTTGCTTATGTATGTCACTTTTTACTATCTATATTTTATCAGTTTTTGTATGTACATACCTGTTTCTTACCAGATCACATACTGTAGTGTTTAGGGGTTGGGTCTCAGTTATCATCTTTTGATAATTGAGACCCAATGCCTAAACCTAGATCGCAGTGCAGGGCCTTATATGAATAACATAATAATCAACAAGAATTTTTTAAAATTCTAAATGTATTATAAGACAAGCATAGTTTTTCTGAAATCCAGAATCTGTGAGTGAGAAGTCTAATAATTTTGTATTTTTTAAAATAGAGGGGAAAGGGGACTCAGATTTGTTAATTATTCATCATGTGCCAGATAATGTGTTGGTGCCAGATAACTTCTTTCTTGTTTCTTTTGCACCAATCTGGCATAGTTGTTATTGCTTCCCCACTTTATAGTTGAGAGGTTCAGAAAGGTTAAGTATCTTGGCAATGGTCAAATAGGTAGTTATTAAAGAAAGTGAGTTCTGAACTTGCTCCTGATTGATGTTAAATAGTGTCGGGAAGACAGTCTGTCACCTCTTGTGACTCTCAACTGGACAGCCTAATCAAGAGCCTTGGGCCCAGAACATTCTCTGATAATGGAGGCCGGGAACTCCACCCTCTGTCCCAATTTTTTCTTCTTCCTTATAATAAGGGAAATTCTTTCCTTGTTAATGGTCTAATGAGTGCTTCTTTGTTCTGCTTACACGTGCATGAATATGGCACCTCGGTCAACCCCACCACTATATCTGTTCCTGATGGGGAGGAAACGAGGTTTCTCATCTGCATCATGAGAGGTGTTCATGTAGACCACCAACCCTGCATTGACTGGGGAAGTGACCTGCTGGCCATGGAGGACCAATACCCACTACTGAAGCTGACCTTGCTCTGTCTCTTCTCTATGCAGGTAAAGTGTTGTTCCATCCACTACCTGTGAGTGAGTCGTGTCTTTCTTGGCAAACTTCAACCTTGGCCTGACAGAGAGAATTGCATTTTCTATCACACGCTACAGCCACAGGTCCTGTGCTTGTTATCTTTTGTATGAATCATCCTCAGCTTTTATTTTTTATTTTTTCCTTGAGATGGGTAATGGAGTCATTATGATTTATTTACCTTTTCTTGATTCTCCTTTGAATCAGTTTTCTATTGCTGCTGTAAAATATTATCACAAATATAGGGGCTGAAAACAACACCAATTTATTCTCTTACAGTTCTTGAATCAGAAGTCCAAAATAAATCTTAAGGGGCTAAAATCAAGGTGTCAGCAGGGCTGGTTCCTTCTGGAGGCTCTAGAAGAGAATTTCTTGCCTTTTCCATCTTCTAGAGGTTGTCTGCATTCCTTACCTACTGGCCATACCAATCTCTGCCACTACTGTCACATAGCTATCTATTCTCTGACTTTCTTGCCTCCCTCTTATAAGAACACTTGTGATTACAGTGGGCCTGCATGGATAAATTAGGTTCATCTACCCACGGAGCCCTGATGGCACAGTGGTTAAGAGCTATGGCTGCTAACCAAAAGGTTGTCAGTTCAAATTCACCAGCTGCTCCTTGGAAACCCTATCGGGCAGTTCTACTCTGTCCTATAAGGTCACTATGAGTTGGAATTGACTTGACGGCAATGGATTTTTTTTTTTTTTAAATCTATGCATCTTGACATCCTTAATCACATCTGCAAAGTCCCTTTTGCTATATAAAGTAACATGTTCACAGATTCTAGGGATTAGCCATGTATATCTTTAGGGGGCCATTATTCAGCCTACTTCATCCTTTTAACTGAAATATATATTAGAAAAATAAAATTCCTTTTCAGTGTAGTAGCACAGCAAGCTCATTGGTCAACAAAGGGATTGAACCAGGGATTTCCAACTCAGTAAAGTGCACAGTGTAACACACAACTGAACCAACTAGCCACAAAGTGAAACTCGTGTTTAAACAGGGACCTGACCCTGGATAATTGTGAAAAGTATATGTAAGTACTATTGACTCTATAAAATTAAAAATCAACTCGATACTCATGGCACATACCTGGTCAAAAAACTCCATGGCCATTACCTTTTAGAAAATGACATTTATATTATTTAATACGCTTTGCTGTGTGGTAGTGTATTTTGAATTTAAATAAATGTCCTATGGTCAAAGTTCCCTACATAGATGCTCAGCCATCTATAACTCCATGCATTGTGTTTACAACTTTGTCTCTTGCCCCTCTGGATGGTAAAATGGCTGTCTTTAACTTCTTTCTTTGTTAGCTTCTTCAAGTGAACTAATCGTCAGAGCCACTCATGTGATAGACTGGCAGTAAAAAGACTCAAATGTCAAGATGTTTTTATCAGTCACATCAACAGTAACTTTGAGACTGAATACTTTTCTGGTTTATGTCAAATATTTGGCATGGATTTTTTTTTTCCTCATAAAATAAAAATTGCTCACATGCTAATACAACCTACCTTGTCCAATTGTTCACCCATCTCATCTAGAATAGCCTTCACCTGTTAGTGATAAAAGATGATGGGGCATATTATCCTGTTGCTGATGGACACCCATTAGCCATGAAAAGCAAATACATTCCCTAGTGTGCATCCAGTATGTGATCATAATAGAATTCCATTTTGTGGTTTGTGGAAAAAGAAGTGTTTTAGAGCCAACCCACGTGTTTTCAAATTTCATACCAATATACATTCAGCTTCAGAGCTGCTCACTTGCTCGCTGGCATGTATCCCATTTTCACATGCAATTTCTTTGTGAATTGAAGGGAATATGCAGGCAGGCATCTCGCTGTTTAGGAAAATATATTTATTTTTTGAGCATGTACATTGCTGTGAATTCAGGACAAAATATATAGGTAGACATCTCAGACCACCAGAGCAGCTTTATTTTTAAACTTAGATTATAGAAAGTGATGTTTTCTCTATGACTCCCAAGCTGAATGCTTCTACTAAAAATATTTTTTTTATGTTTAAACCCTTCTGTGCTCCATAATCAGTAATATAATGACCTATCTAAAAATGTCATATGTCATCAAACTACTTGGCAGTTAAAAATCTGTTTGAGATCCATTACTTAGTGATAGCAGTTTGAATAAATAAACTTCATTATCTATATGCTCAAAACCATGAGCATCTGTGAATGAAGAGATATAGCATATTGATTTTGCTGGGGTCTTCCACTGAAATGTGTAGGTGGTATTACATCAGTTTACAATTTCAATGGCGTGCTGTAGTTTAGAAATTAAAAAAAGAGAATCGTTATCTGGAAACCTCTCAAACCAACAGAAATGTAATCAATTTTTTATCTGTGGTTAGGCACGGGAAGTCAGTGGTGGATTTTCTGTTCCCGATGCTCTAGTCCTCTTGTTAAAATATTTAGGGCGCTCCCATGGGAAATACTATATCTAGATTGAACCTGTTTACATTAGGAAGTGAAAAATCTGCTCTTTGTGTTCTGTTAGCCAGAAACACAGCCTCCTCTCAAAGAGTCACTTCCCCTGGGGGATTATGGGATGTAGCTCTAGTCTAGTTCCTGAATACCCTTCTACTGAACGACTGAAGCCACAAGGACTTACTCCTTCTACCTTGATTACAATTTGAATTTAGCATACAATTTTATATCATGTAACTTTAACTCCAGTACAGGTGGGAACATAATCTAATATATTCCCAGCAGTATTTTCTTGATGATTCTGAAAGAAAAAAAAATCTATGCTAAAAAATATGATAGCAGCATTTCCAGGATTGCTAACATTCCTTAGGTAAGTGGCATTTAAGATGTTACTTCTTTTTAATCTTTGCATACTCATTCACTCACATTTATTGAGGCTATGCCATTGTTTAAACATAGTCAAAGTGATGTAAAGGTAAAGAAGTATGTTTCCTACTGTCAAGGAATTTACAATTTATCTTCTAAGAAGGAAGAGACATGCTGATGCATATAGTAGCAAATACCACGTAGAATTGCAAATAAAGGACAATCAGATGTCTGAAATGGGATAACTTCAGAGAAAGAATGGGAAATGGAGATGGCTTCATGAAGAAGGAGCATTTGTGGTTGACATTCAATAAGCATTTGAGTGCCTACAATGTATGCCCCGAAGTAGTGGACAAGAGAGATACAACCTAGCAGGGGAGAAAGCTATTAAATACGACTTTCCACAAATATTAATGAATCATAAATAAGGTAAGTCTATGCGGAGGCATAGTTCTGATGAAAGCATAGAACTTGAGGCCAGAATTTAAGGATTCTCTGATTGGCTGCTAACCAAAAGTTTGGAAATTTGAGTCTATTCAGAGGCACCTCTGAAGAAAGGCCTTGCAATCTACTTCCAAAAAATCAGCCGTTGAAAACCCTATGGAGCACAGTTCTACCCTGACACGCGTGGAGTTGGCATGAGTTGGAGCCAACTTAAAGGCAACTGGTTTCTTGTAGGTTGGGCGTGGAGATAAGCCAGAAGCAGAATAGACTGATGATGGGGTGGAGGAGGAAAGGATGGGCAGAATTAAGATACAGAGACATATGCAGAGATGACTGGGTGATTACTGTAAACCTAGATTGCTTGAGCTTCATTGAATCATTGGGTTTATGATTAAGCATAGGAACTTATGGATCCAGAAAGCTGGACTGAACAGAGGGAAAAGTAAAGTAATTATTAATAACCCACTATGTACTAGGCATTATATCAGGTACTTTGCATGCATTACCTCATTTAATTCTACAATGCTCCTATTATACAGATGCGGGAAAGGAGGACTTGAAAAGCAGAACTATTAAGTAAAATAATACTTACAGGTATGTAACATTTCCACTGGAAAATTAGAAGGTATCTGATAATTAGGGTAGGGAATGGACAAGTATGTCTAAAAGGGAATCTGAATCTGGGTAGAATGACACTAATTTTACTGATTAAAAAGATGAAAAGAAATTAGGTTATTCTTCCAAAGATGGACTGCAGGATAGGCATAGAGTCAGGATTGGAAACTTTATGCAGATAATTTTACATCAATGTAAATGTCATCAATGGAAAGTGGAGAAAGGAAACCAGATGTGAGTTTAAAAATAGAAACTTCTGAGTCCATATTGCTTCAGAATTAAGTCCCAATTCCACCAAACTCCATAACAGAGCTTCCCCAAGGGTCTGCTGTGAATGGCTCACATATACACAGTGAGATATTTATTCTCTCAGTGATTTCTGATGCCTGCTCTATATGAAAAATATTGGGAAGTATCCTGTAGATTATTGGGCGAGATGAATATTAAACATATAGATACCTATGAAAAGTGTTTGGAAGGACAGATTATTTGAACATGAAGAATGTAGAACCTCAGACTGTAAGTTACTCTAGGAGATCAGGAAAAGTCTTCCTTGAAAGCAACACTTCCAAATTCATTCTATGAAGCCAGCATAACGCTGATACCAAAACCAGGCAAAGATGTTACAAAAAAAGAAAATTACAGACCAATATCTCTCATGAATATAGATGCAAAAATTCT
>NW_004444166.1:1882871-1918020 GCF_000243295.1 Trichechus manatus latirostris | reverse complement strand
ATAGGGCAACATGTGTAGTAACTGTTAAATGAGGAACTATTTCGTTCTGTAAGCCTTCATCTTAAGTGAGAATAGCAGCACAATTGGAAGAGCGTAGTCAATGTCACTGAACTGTGCATGTGGAAATTTTTGAAATGGTGTATCTTCAGCTATGTGTATTTTCAACAAAAAAAAAAAGTTGAGAAGTTAGAGGTTTGACATGTTGTGGGTTTATTCACCAATGTCATAAAACAATATGTATACTACTGTTTCATAAGAAACTATTTGTTCTGTAAGCCTTCACCTGAAGTACAATTAAAAAAAAAAAAAATTAAAAAAAAAAAGAAAAGTCTTCCCTGAGGACATGATCTTTGGGTTGTTGTGTAAATGAAGGCAGAGGAATGGGCATTGTGGCGCAAGGACCTACAGAGGAGCCTTCCAGGCTGGGGGACTGCAAGGAGGATAAAGCCTGCAGCAAGAGGGAGCATGGCCCTTTGGGGAAGGTAAAGGTGGCCACTGTGTGTAACAACGGGCTCAAATATAGCAACGATTGCGAGAACAGTGCAGGACTGTGGGCAGTGTTTTCTTCTGTTGTACATAGGATCGCTGTGAGTCAGAACCAACTTGATGGCACCGAACAACAATAACAACAAAGATAGCCTGTGTGGTCTGCACTACAAGAGTGGAGCACAGTGTGTTGACAGATGAGCGGGGAGGGACAGGAGTTTTCACGGAAGGATTAAAGGATTTGCGTCTTTATCTTAATAGCAATGGAAAGCCATCGAGTCAGTGAAGGTTTTTATCGGGAAGAACATTGGAATGATCAGATTTTCATTTTGAAAGATCACTCTGGGAGGAAGTGTGAACATAGGGAGACCTTTTAGGAGGCTGTTGCAGGTCCAGATTTAGGCTAGTGATGGCAGCAGGATTAAAAAGATGCAAGTATTTTTGAAGATACATAGGATGGGAACATAGAGGAGGGGAAAAATTTAGCTGGCGTGGTGGGGTTGGGGAGGGGGCTTTGTCCCAAGCTCCTCTGGATTTAGCTAGCCTCCTTTTTTGGCTTCTCTTACTCCAAAGTCCAGCTAACAAGGTCTTTTTAATTTGTCATTGTTGTACCCAACACCTTCATGTCTCTGCCTTTCCTGTATTTGTTTCTTCTCTCCAGAATTGTCTTTCCCTCTACATCTGCATTTCAAAATTTGTTTATTCCTTAAGTCCCAGATCAAATGGCATTTCCTCAATGAAGTTTACCCAGTTTGAAATAGTTTCTCCTTTCCTCTGTTCATTGTGTTCACCTGTGCTTTAATGATCTACATACCTCTATCTGTACATGTACCACGTCTTCCCTTGTGTCTATTATTTGTGTGTATGCTGTTTTCTACAAGGCTGCAGAGAAGATCTTACATTGTATTCATCTATGCCAAAGCTTGTTTAAAAAAGCTAGAGTCTGACTGTAGCAGTATTTTATCTTAGCTTTTAAAATTTTTGTACTATTTGCTAATTAATTCTACATAAAAATTAGATTTCCAGTTTCTCTGGGGAAACAAAGGCTCAGCCATCAGCTGGAGCTGGGATCTGCCTTCTGAGCTCACACATAAGCCCACTACTCTTTATTGTCTAGTCATTTACATTACTAGCCTGGCCCCAGAGGCCTTTGAGTTTGGGACACTGCTATTGTTCTTGTGTTGATTTCCATTCATAATGACCCTATGTGACAGAGTAGACATGCCCCATAAGGTTTCCTAGGCTGTAATCTTTATGGGAGCAGATTGCCAGGCCTTTTCTCCTGTGGAGTGGCTGGTAGGTTTGAACTGACAACTTTTCAGTTAGCAGCCAAGTACTTAACCATTGAAGTACCAGGACTTTCTTGCCTATTCGTTTACATTACTAGCCTGGCCCCAGAGGACTTTGAGTTTGGGACAATAGTCTACACAATTTCTACAGAATTTAGCGAAGTCTAATCAGTGACCCTGTGTTGAATTACTTAATTCAGGACTGGTAGGTTAGGTCCTCTGAGGTAAAATATATCAAATATCACTTCAAGGTTCTGGTAAATGGTGATCTTTTAATTAGAGAAGAAAGGACATAGGTATAAGTCTAATAGGACCTCTTTGTCCTTAGCCTAAACCTCAATTTGCAATATAAACAAATATAAATGTAAGGAAGGAAGGAAGAGAAGGCTAGCTAAAATGATACCAAATAAACCCAAATAAGACCCTAGAAGTAATTCTTGACCCAATTAGCACAGCTTGCTTGCTGGTAATTTTTTTGATGTATGTAGTAAACATGGGAGGAGGGTGGGGGGTTGGATTCTGACTGGTGGAAATTATAGACAGTTTTTCCAGTAGAGCAGGTAGCATGGCTTACAAACCTGATATTGGTTAACAGAATCTGGTAAAAGTGCATATAATAACTAGTTTTAGTAATGGAAACTTTACAGTTTGGAATTCTTACTAATGCTTATCTGTAATAATGCAATTAGGATATATTATTCTTAATTACTTGTGTACCAATATTTTAAAATAATCTTTATTCTAATGATATGCATATTCAAATGTTTGAAATTTAACACTGTCCATTGGTGGATGAGAAAAGCAGGAAAAAAGAAGCTCCTAAAATGGAGTAAAATACAACAAGGAATCAAAGTCATTTATTTGCGATCACTCTGTATTAAGCCCTTTTCCTCCATAATGTTCCCCTCCGCATAAAGCTGAATTTACAGCTTATAGGTCATGTTTGTGAATTGTTGGAAATATTGATGTTTTCTGAAAGTGGTAATCTAGAGTTCAGATGATAAAAATAGCTAAAGCACTTGACTGATCACAAAGGTAGAAACTGATCATTTAATTTGAGAGGTAAAAAATTAAACAAAGCGTGAGTGCCTCACTGACACTACAGAGACCAGAGGAAAAAACGGCATCAAGAGAGAGTCTCACAAATAGCTAAAGTTAAAACATTTTCAAATTTTTGATGACAGAAAATTTGAAATTTACTTTCAAATCTGTAACTAGCTATTCAAAATAAACCATTATAACTTGTGATCTAAAAGACATAATTTTGTTATTTCTTCTTCTCAGATTCTACTTCTTAGCTCTGAGAACTCTGATCGTAATAAGAAATACTCTGTTATGCACAGTGTTCTGTGGACACAACAGGTTTTATGGGCTAGAGGGGATTCTAGCAAGTGCAAAGTTACAGCAAAATCTTTATATCCTGTGAGGTTACATAATTCTTTCAGTAACATCCTAGGCTGCAGACATTTATATAACTTGTCCAGCTTCAGCACCGACACTGGCTTCATCTCACAGCAACACTATGGCCATAATAGTACCTATTATAGCCACTATTCTTCTCAATTGTAAGGGCACAGTGAAATCGTGGGGATGAAGCTGTGCCTTGATTGGCTGTTAAATTGCGATCAATGAGAAGTATTTGTGCCATAATTTTACAACCAAGCAAGAATTGGCCATCCTGGTGGTAAGTCAGCATGTACATACCATCAAAACTAAAGTGTCTCGCTTGGGTAACTGAACTGAATTTTCTTTAAGACAACAGGGTACAATAGAAGCTACATTAAAAAAAAAATTCTGTTTGGGCATTTTTTCTGCCACCTGGTTAAAAAGAAATCACATACCAACAAGGACAAAGTCCAAATACAAATGGTGACTTGTCTCTAAATTATAGTTAAGTTGCATCGAGTTAGGAAAGAAAACTAAGATTTCTCTTCCCTTTTAGTCTAACAGTAGGTGAAAACAACACTCAAACTATGTACAAACCATTTTCAGGGGTCAGCAAACTTTTTCTGTAAAGGGCCAGTTAGTAAATATTTTAGGCTTGTGGGAAATATATGGTTGATGTTACATATCCTTTTTTTTACCCCTAGCAAGCCTTTAAAAATGTAAAAATTGGGTATGCAAAACAGGCCTTAGGCAGACCTTGGGGCTGCAGTTTCAGACCCCTGATTTATATAAATGCTTACAGTTGTGAATTTAAAAAAAAAAAAAAAAAGCTTTACACACATCTCTGATCTCTCTACCCCCTCACCGCACCCACCTAAAGAAATGATCTGGAGGTATCCCTAGATTTTAGACCAGTGCCTAAAAGCAGTGGCTAGGACTACCTATGTGAAGCATGGCTTGAAAATCAATGCAGGCAATAGTGTTTTTCCTACTGTGCATATCTGTAGACTTCCTTGGCTTTGCAGAACCTGTCACTGTTTATCTCTGTCTCTCAGACTCATAAGGGGTCCTAGAGAAAAGAAACAGAAAAAAGATCTCCCAAAAGACCACAAAAAAGCCCAGAACACTCACTTCCAGACACACACTAAACACACACACATTACTAGATCACTTTTAATGACTGCACACCAGCCCAGCCTGTCTGCTATGATAATAGTTTCCTTGTCCAAAGGAGCACTATTTGAAGCTGTGCTTCATTGTATCCTTGAACTATTTCTTATTTCTTCTATCCTCTCAGCTGCTTCCCAACTCACCATAACACAATTACTTGGATATCTTGCTATTATTTTCTCTTTGCCAGCAGTTACATTGCAAGAGGTATCTTTTCAATGTTGTTACACTGAGTTGCTACATTGTGGAAATGCCATCTTGCATTTAACATTCAAGAAATGTATTTACATTTCATTCATAATGATCAGAGAAATATGTTATAGGTAAGTAACATTTATGGAGCGCTTACTATATGCTACCACCACCTGTCTGTCAGTGTGTTGTACTTTGATGGCTTCTGTGTTGCTGTGATGCTGGAAGCTATGCCACTGGTATTCAAATACCAGCATGGTCATCCATGGTGAATATGCTTTAGTGGTGCTTCCAGACCAAGACAAACTAGGAAGAAAGGCCTAGAAATCTACTTATGAAAATTAGTTCATGGGAACCTTATGGACACAACAAAACTTTGTCTGACTCACTGGCTTTGGAAACGTCACCAGAAGGGAACAACTGCTGGAGGAAGACATCATGTTTGGTAAAGCAGAACGTCAATGAGGGTGAGGGAGAAACTCAGTGAGATGAATTGGCATAGTAGCTGCAACAATGGACTTGAACATGCCAGTGATCATGAGGATAACACAAGACCAGGCAACATTTTGCTCTGTTGTACATAAGGTCTCCGTGAGTCAGAGTCAACTGAACAGCAGCTACCTGTCATCTATCTATTCTATCATCTGCCTGCCTATCTATCTGTCTGTTTGTCTATCTGTCTGTCTCTCTGTCTGTCTGTCTGTCCATCCGTCCATCCACCCATCTATCTATCATATGCTAGGCATTGTTCTAAATGCTTTATATAAATATAAGTGCAACAACCCTGTGATGGTTAACGTTATGTACCAACTTGGCTAGGCTATGATTCTCAGTGGTTTGGCAGACACTATGTAATCACTTTCCATTTTGTGACCTGATGTCACAAAATCATTTGAAGCAGCCAATCAGTTGAAAGGGGAGTTTCCTTGGGGTGTGGCCTGACTCCAGTATATAAATGGATGTTCTGGCAAAACTCACTCTCTCTCTATCCTGCACTCTTCTCATTGCCTGACCTTCAGTTCTTTTTTTTTTAATTTTTAATTTTTATTTTTATTGTGTTTTAGGTGAAAGTTTACAGCGCAAAATAGTTTCTCATTCAAAAATTTATACACAAATTATTTTGTGACATTGGTTGCAATCCCTACAATGTGTCAGCACTCTCTCCCATTCCCTTTACACCATGGGTTCCCTATGTCCATTTGTCCAGGTTTTGTATCCCTTCCTGCCTTCTTGTCTATGCTTTTGGGCAGGTTTTGCCCATTTGGTTCCATATACTTTATTGAACTAAGAAGCATGTTTCTTACCGGTGTTATTGTTTGTTTTATAGGCCTGTCTAATCTTTGGTTGAGAGGTGGACTTCAGGAGTGGCTTCAGTTCTGAGTTAGCAGGGTGTCTGGGGGCCATAGTCTTGGGGCTTCCTCCAGTCGATGTCAGACCAGTAAGTCTGGTCTTTTTTTTGTGAATTTGAGTTTTGTTCTACACTTTTCTTCTGCTCTGTCTGGAACCCTCTTTTGTGATCCCTGTAAGAGCAGTCAGTAGTGGTAGCCAGATACCATCTAGTTCTTCTGGGGGCTGTGGTTCATGTGGGCCATTAGTTCTTTGGACTGATATTTTCCTAGTGTCTTTGGTTTTCTTCATTCTCCTTTGCTCCAAACATGATGGGACCAATAGGTGTATTATAGATGTCTGCTTGCAAGCTTTTAGGATCCCAGACACTACTCACCAAAGTAGGATGTAGAAAATTTTCCTTATGAACTATGTTATGCCAATTGAACTAGATGTCCCCCAGGACCATGGTCCCCAGCCCTCAGCAGGAGTAACTCAGTCCCTCAAGGTGTTTGGATGTGTCTAGGAAGCTTCTATGGCTTTGCCTTCGTCAAGTTGTGCTGACTTCCCCTGTATCGTGTGTTGTCTTTCCTTTCACCAAAGTTAACATTTGTCTACTATCTAGTTAGTGAACTCCCCCCCCACCATCCCTTCCCTCTCTCATAACCACCAAAGATTGTTTTGTTTTTTTTTCCTTTGTGTAAACCTTTTCATGTGTTTTTATAATAGTGGTCTCATATAATATTTGTCCTTTTGTGATTGACACTTATTTCACTTAGCATGATGCCCTCCAGATTCATCCATGTTGTGAGATGTTTCAAGGATTCATCATTGCTCTTTATTGTTGTGTAGTATTCCATTGCGTGTATGTACCATAATTTGTTTATCCATTCATCTGTTGATGGGTACCTAGGTTGTTTCCATTTTTTTGCTATTGTGAATAATGCAGCAATGAGCATTGGTGTGCATATGTCTATCTGAGTGACGACTCATTTCTCTAGGATATATTCTTAGGAGTGGGATTGCTGGATCGTATGGTATTTCTATTTATAGCTTTTTAAGATAGCGCGGTATCATTTTCCAAAATGGTTGTACCATTTTACATCCCCACCAGCAGTGTCTAAGAGTTCCAATCTCCCCACAACTGCTCCAACATTTGTTATTTTCTGTTTGTTTGATTTGTGCCAGTAATGTTGGGGTGAGATGGTATCCTATTGTAGTTTTGATATGCATTTCTCTAATGGCTAATGATTGTGAGCATTTCCTCATGAGTCTGTTAGCCTACTGAATGTCTCCTTTGGTGAAGTATTTTTCATATTCTTTGCCCATTTTATAATTGGATTTTTTGCCTTTTTGTTATTGATGTGTTGAAGTATTCTATAGATTTTAGAAATTAGACCTTTGCTGGATATATCATAGCCAAATTTTTTTTCCCAGCCTGCAGGTTTTCTTTTTACTCTTTCAGTAAAGTCTTTTGATGAGCATAAGTGTTTAGTTTTTAGGAGCTCCCAGTTATCTAGTTTATCTTCTGGTGTTTGTGCATTGTTAGTTATGGTTTGTATTGAATTTATGCCATGTATTAGGGCCCCTAGCATTGTCCTTGTTTTTTTTTCCCATGATCTTTATTGTTTCAAGTTTTATATTTAGGTCTTTGATACATTTTGAGTTAGTTTTAGTGCCTGGCGTGAGGTATGGATCCTGTTTCATTATTTTACAGATGGACACCCAGTTTTGCCAGCACAGTTTGTTAAAAAGACTATGTATTCCCCATTGAATGGACTTTGATTGTATGTCAAATATCAGCTCACCATAGGTGGATGGATTTACATCTGGGGTCTTAATTCTGTTCCATTGGGCTATGTGTCTATCATTGTACAAATACCAGGCTGTTTTTACTGTTATGACTGTACGGTAGGTTCTGAGATCAAGTAGTGCAAAGCTTCCTACTTTGTTATTTTCCTTCAATAATACTTTACTTATCCAGGGCCTCTTTCCTTTCCATATAAAGTTGGTGATTAGTTTTCCCATCTTGTTAAAGAATGCTGTTGGTATTTGGATCAGAAGTGTGTTGTATCTGTAGATCGTTTTGGGTAGGATTGACATTTTCACAATGTTGTCTTCCTATCCATGAGCCTGGCATATTTTTCCATTATGTAGGTCTCTTTTTATTTCTTGCACTAGTGTTTTGTAGTTTTCTTTTTATAGAACTTTTATGTCTCTGATTAGATTTATTCCTACGTATTTTATTTGTTAGGCGCTATTATAAATGATATTGTTTTCCTGATTTCCTTTTCAAAGTTCTCTTTGCTGGTGTATAGGAATCCAACTGATTTTTGTATGTTGATCTCATATCCTGCTACTCTGCTGAATGTTTCTATTAGTTCCAGTAGTTTTCTTGTGGAATCCTTGGGGTTCTCTATGTATAGGATTATATCCTCTATCATTAGGGATAGTTTTACTTCTTCCTTTCCAATTTGGATGCACTTTATTTATTTATTTTTTTCTTGCCTTATTGCTCTAACTAGGGCTTCCAGCACAATGTTAAATATGAGTGGTGATGAAGGGCATCTTTGTCTTGTTCCTGTTCTCAGGAGAACACTTTCAGTCTCTCTTTATTGAGAATGATGTTGGCTGTTGGTTTTTTATAGATGTCCTTTATTATGTTGAGGATTTTCCGTTCTATTTCTATCTCATTGAGAGTTTTTATCAGGATTGGATGTTGGACTTTATCAAATTCCTTTTCTGTATCGATTAAGATGATCATGTGATTCTTCTCTTTTGCTATATTTATGTGGTAGATTATGTTGATTGATTTTCTAACTTTGAACCATCTGTGCACACCTGGTATGAATCCCACTTGATCGGGCTGTATTATTTTATTCATGTCATGCTGAATTCTATTGGCTAGAATTTTGTTGAGAATTTTTGCATTTATATTCTTGAGAGATATTGCTCTTTAATTTTCTTTTTTTTGTGGTGCCTTTGCCTGACTATAGTTTTTGTCTGATGTTGTTGGTTCTCTAACTGAATGACTCCCTTTAATATTTCTTGTAAGTTTGGTTTGGTTTAATGAATTTCCTTAATTTCTGTTTATCTGGAAATATCTTAATTTCATATTTAAGAAAGAGTTTTGCAAGATATATTATTCTCGGTTGGCAGGTTTTTCTTTCAAAGTTTTATATATGTCATCCCATTGCTTGCATTCCTGCAGTTTCTGCCGAGTAATCAGAGCTTAGTCTTATTGTTTCTCCTTTGTAATTGGCTTTTTGTTTTTCTTGAGCTACTCTCAGGGTTCTTTCTTTGTCTCTGGTTTTGGCAAGTGTGATTACGATATGTCTTGGTGACTTTCTTTTGGGGTCTATCCTATATGGAGTTTGTTGATCTTCTTGTATGGTCAGCTTTTCTCCTCTCATGATATTTGGGAAGTTTTCTGATAGCAAATCTTCAACAATCTTCTCTGTGTTTTCCATTTTCTCCCCGTTTTGGAACTCCCATCATGTGCAAATTTTTGCTCTTGATTGTGTTCCACATAAATCTTAGGTTTTCTTCATTCTTTTCTCTGATTTTTCCTCAAACAAAGTGGTGTCTATGGATTTGTCTTCAGTCTCGCTGATTCTGTCTTCCATTATTTCAGATTTGCTCCTGAAACCTTCTATTGAGTTGTCCATTTCTGAAATTTTGTTGTTTATTTTTTGGATTTCTAGTTGTTTTTTTGGATGATTTCTAATTGTTTATTTATTTTAGTGTTTTGTTTTTGTATTATTTTCCTGAATTCTTCTACTGCTTTTTCTCTGTGTGTGTGTGTGTGTGTGTGTGTTTTGTGGCTATGTTTTTGTTGGTTTTGTCTGTGTTTTCCATGATTGTGTCTATTTTTTCCTTTCTTTTGTCTGTGTTTTCCTTAATCTCTTTCCTAATCCCTTGGGGAACCCTATCGTAGTTCCACCGCCTTTTCTTCTACTGGAAGATCATCTAATTCTTTATTTTGGTCTTACTGGAGCAATATTGTCTCTTTTTTTGTTTTGATATTGTCTGTTGTTTTTGAGACATTAAGGTATTATTTTCTATATTTATTGGTTGCATGTTCATTTGTTTAGTCCTGCTTCTTTGTTTCGTTTTGATATGTCAGGGCTGGCGGACCAGGCATACTTTGCTGCTTGCTTGTCTGTGGGCACACTAACTTTTACCACCTTTTCTGAGTGGGTAGGGCAGCAGCAGGCAGGGCAAGCCCTCTTCACTGTACACTGTTTTGGTAAGGTAGCCGAGGGCACACTGGTGGATGCTGCTGGTCCAGCAGTGTGGGAGCATTCATAGTCCCTTACCAGATAGGCAAAGGTGTCGAACATGGAGTGGTGTAGGCTCACTTCCCTTTGTTCAGCAGCTGGTTAAGTGGTGAGACAGGAGGGGCAGCATGGGCCCAGTGTGGCAGTGAGACTGAACCAGGGGTGCTGTAGCTGCAGTGGCATAGTGAGGGCCAATGTGAAGGGGAATGTGGCATATGGGGCTAGGTGCGGGGACAAAGAAAAGAGAGAAAGAGAAAAGAAAAAATAAAAGGGTAGCTGGCAGGTGGGGGTGGGACAGACCTATGGGCTGGTTGGAAGGGAGGGAAGGTGTTGTATGGGGCTAGATGAGAGGGAGAAAGAAAAGGATGAAAGAGGAAAAAGAAAAAAGAGAGAGAAAAAAGGCGTAGTAGGAGCCAGCAGGTGGGGGCAAGGTGGATCTGGGAGATTATAAGCCAGTGGCTCTCTAGCCAAGTGGCACAGCATGGCCCATTGGGAAGGGGTGAGGGTGGTATATGTGGCTAGGTGGGAGGGAGAAGGAGAAGGAATAAAAAAGGCATGCAGGAGCTGGCGGGTGGGGGCAGGGTGAATCTGGGGTGATGAAAGTCCAGTGGCTCTCTAACTGAGCAGTGCAGCATGGCCTGTCAGAAAGGGGTGGGGGTACTGTATGTAGCTAGGTGGGAGGGAGAAAGAAAAGGAAGAAAAGGGGGAGAAAAGGTACAGCAGCAGCTGGCAGGTGGGCATGAGGCGGACCTGGTGATGGCAGGCTGGTAGCTCTCTAGCCAAGCGGTGCAGCGTGGCCCGTTGGGAAGGGGTGGAGGTGATGGATACGTCTACGTGGGATGGAGAAATTAAAAAAAGGAAGGGAAAAAAATGTTGCGGCAGGAGCTGAAGTCGGGGGGTGGGTCTGGGATAATGGCGGGCCACTGTGTCACTAGCCGAGCAGCATGACTTGGCCTGTTGGGAAGAGGTAGGGATGGCATACAGGGCAGAAGTGCAAGGGGAGGGAAAACGTGTTTCTATGGTTACCGAGTTCTCTGTCTCCTGTCAAGAGCTCCACGAAGTTGCCTTCCCTTACCCCGTCCAGGGTTGTTGCTGGCTGTGCTCCAAGATGGTGACGATGTGTCATGTAGGTTGGCAGGGGACCTGCAACTCCGTATCTCTCCTTGTTCTCTGTTTTCCTTCAGTTTCTTCTTCTGTTCAGTGTTTGTTCTAATTTTTATTCCTTCATCTAATGCTTAGGGTTCCAGGATTGATGTTTGTATCTGTTTTACTTATTTTTCAGATCTTTACTGCAGAGGGATGGCATGATGCATCTGTCTAGGGCACCATGTTGGCTCCGCCTCTGTGACCTTCAGTTTCTGGGACGTAAGTCTGCAGAAGTCTCTAGCCTGCCCCCTGACCTGCAGATCTTGGATTTGCCAACCCCAGCAACCCTGTGAGCCCACAGACATCTCCAGCCTGCCGCTGGATTTGGGACTTTTTGCACGAGCCATTTTTTTGAAGTAAATCTGTCTATATACATCTCTATATACATTTCACTGGTTTTTCTCCTCCAGAGAACCCAGACTAAGACAAACCATAAGAGGTTATGTCCGTTTTACATAAAACTGAAGTGAGGGGCAGGGAGTCAATCATAGTCACTTGAATTGCTCCCTCTACGCTATACTATAGGCAAGAAATTCTAAGTTCAAATAAATTCCCTATTTCCCATAAGCCCAAGGTACACTCTGATCGGGCCAGTGTTCTTAGTATAATTGTTTCCAGAATGGTTTTGGTCATAACTTGTTCAACTGATGATCATGGTACAGTTTACATAGTATATACAGATATCCTGATTGTATCATTATGTGGTCCAGAGACTGCAAACAGGTGGCTCTAGATAAATCTAGTGTACCTCAATGTTATAATTGTTATTGTTTTTAATAACATAGTTGCTAACATTGAAAAGTATGTGCATTTCACAGGAAAATCTTAATTTCTGGCCCTTCTTGAAGAAATCAGAAGCTCTGGCAAACCGGGGCTTGCATTCTGGCACAGCAGTAATTGGCTCCACCAGTCACCTTTATCCTGGGCAAGTGCTTTCCAGTTTACTTCCTCTCCACACAACACTCCACTCACTGGCATTATCTGCCTAGTTCCTGAGGGCTTTTGAGTTAGCAGTTCCTAACAGACAGACTACTTCTGATTTGTTCACCAAAATAGAGCACATTGTGTTGTGATTCTTCTGGAAAATGTATAGAGCTAGTCAGAACGTGTCATGCTAGAGACTTATATCCTAGTAGAATAATTTAATAACCTCCCATTGCTTTCCTTTGTACTCATCTATTATCCCAGGCATTTACCAGCTAAGGAAACATTTGGCGTTGTCTTAATGTGCTATACTCTTTCCGTTCCTTTGCTGTTTTGAATAGCTGTGTCAGCTTTCTTACTGCTTACACGACTTAGGTAATACATGTCTGCTGATATTTTCTAGTATACTTTATGAAAGTTTATAAAAATAATTGTCAGAAATGATCAGGCTTTGATTAAATAAATATGCTATTGACAGGTACACAATTTAAATATGGCATGAATAATTTGTTAGCATATCTGTCAACCTATTTCAGAAGCTTTAAACTGTAGATACATTTGTGGAAGCACCATCCTATTTTGCAAGTTTGACAGCAATAGCTGTTACCTCAATGTATTTGACATTATTTTCTACATTGTTTTATGCCAATCACATTTACTGCAAACTGCTTATTACTTTATTGCTGAAAATGGCAACATGTATTTATTTAGCTTTTTATTTTAGAATCAGCTGGCTATCACTTGCTTTATTAATCAGATCCAACCTTGAGGATTATAGCCACCAGTTTCAAGTTTATCTAATTGCTGCTGCTCAAAAACTGAGAAATCAGTAATGTAGTTATACCACCTCCCTTGAGGAATTATTGTTCCTGAGGATATTCTACTTGTTATTGGGAAGAGTGGTTTCCTATTTATTTACTTATTTTTCTATTGAAAATAGTGCATGAGTGGCTTTCTAACTTCTGTTTCCAGAGGTTACTCCTGTGAAAAGAGTCAGGCTGATCTTTCTTTATGCATCATACCTTCATTTGCTTCCTAAAATTTATGAAGATTGTCTTTTATTATATTTCCAGAGATCTCCCTGGCAGGCACTATTACATTTGCTATAAAATTAAAACTACAATTGTTAACTCACACAGCATCATTTTTATTAGCCCAGCACAAAAGTCAATATTTCTAATTTGTTGCCTCTGGATTTATGCCAGTTTTGATATATAATAACAGCCCAACAAGGCAACATAATATACACTAACCAGAATCTATAAAGAAGGGAAATGAAAGTCAAAATAATCAAAAAAATTACTTGGGAACCAGAGATATGTGAAACAATCTGAAACAACAGAGTCATAGCAGTCTGAATTGATTTTTGACTCTTGGAAAGAAATGTGCCTTAAAACTTTTAGAATTTCGGAAGAGAAAATGTAGAACTCACAAGGGTCTTTTCCCAAACATTGTGATACTATCCCACTTGTGCTGGTGGAAGTCCAATATAAAGTCAAGAAAGCTGAGTTCCAACACAACTTCATCTCTAATTAGTTAGATGATTCAACTTAACTCTCTTTGCTGTACTTCAATTTTCTCATTTGTAAAATGAGGGGCTGGTTGAGTCTTAGCTCATACTATCAGCTCGTAAGTTCCATGATTCTGATTTCTAAGAATAAAAAAAGAAAACTACATACATACTTCCATTTTAATGTAAAGAGTCCTTGGGTGGTTCAAAAGGTTAATATGCTTGGCTGCTAACAGAAAACTTGGAGGTTCAAGTCCACCCTGAGGCATCTTGGAAGAAAGGCCCGGTGATCTACTTTCAAAATATCATCCATTTAAAACCCTATGGAACACAGTTCTACTCTGACACACATGGGGTCACTATGAGTCAGAGTCAACTCCATGGCAACTGATATTTTAATATTAAGGATTTAAATATTCTTTTCAAGGGAGGAAAGAAAGCAGAACAGAAGATAAATAATGGTAAAAGATTAAACAGTGAGAACTGCTGAAAAGTGTTGATTCTATCATCTATTTCTCCTACTTTCTTTGTGAACCATAGAAGTTACCCAGAGAAAATACATAGAGAAAGCTGGTTTCAAACTCATCTTCAGAGTAAAATGTGCCCTACAAAGTTTAAGAAGAGTTACAGCCTTGCAGTTATACCTCTTTTCTTATCAAATTATTATCAAAGCTACCTCATGATTGTGCCAGAGAAAAGTCCCATGTTAGAAAGTAATGTATGACAATAACAAAATTGCATTCGGGCTCTTACTTGTGCTTATTCATTAAAATTAAATGATGAGTTGGAAATACACTTCAGATATGATATGTCTTGTCTCCGGTGCTCACATTCTTTCTTCTGCTGGTTTTACTTGTTATCATTTATGAACCAAATAAAAGTCTGCTGACCTAAAGGTTGGCAGTATGAACCTATTCAGAGGCTCTGCAGAAGAAAAGTCTTGGTGATCTGCTTCCATAAAGATTAAAGCCAAGAAAACCCTAAGGAGCAGTTCTACTTTGTCACACATGGGGTCACCATGATTTGGGGACCGACTTGACCAATGGCAGCTAACAAAAACAACAGTATCTATCTATCTATCTATTGATATATATATATATGTATGTATGTATAAATTTAGCTATATATTAGTCAAAAAAAAAAAAAAAGGCGAATCAGCTTGGCATAGAGGACAAAGAGACAATCTTGTGAACCCTATCTGGAGTCCAAGGCCTCTTCTCTGTTCTCCTGGAGTGTCCCTTTTGCCATTGTACACTCAGCCCTTTTTTCCTTTCCTGCAGTTCAGTGCTGTGAAAAGAACGTCGACCATGGTGGGCGGTGGAGTCACACCATCAGGAACAAGGTTAAGCTTCATAGAATTCTTTCAGAACAGGAAAAGAAGGAATAATAAAAAAGAATAGAAAAAAGATAAATACAAAATCTTACCCAAAAAGGGAGGTATTGTAAAAGCCCATTGGACTGTACCCTATGTGGCCCTGGATTGGGGAAGGCTCACACTCGCTCATGGACTGGTTGGAGTCCATCACAGCAAGATAGCTGCAGAGGTAGCAGGGCCTCAGTCTCCATCCAGGATGGAGAAGTACGTGTGGAACTCTTCCTTCCAACATCATCTATATCAATAATCAACAAAACTAAAACAACATAACTTTTAAAAAATTATTTAAATACAAAGGGTAGCTTCAAGACATTCCCTTACACAATGTAAACATTCCTTGAGATTTTAAAGTCGCTTAATATCTCTGGGTAAGTGAGTTACTATCTGTCTTAGTTATCTAGTGCTGCTGTAACAGAAATACCACGAGTGGATGCCTTTAACAAACAGAGATTTATTCTTTCACAGTCTAGGAGGCTAGAAGTCCAAATTCAGGGTAGCAGCTCCAAGGGAAGGCTTTCTGTCTCTGTTGGCTCTGGGGGAAGGTCCTTGTCATTAGTCTTCCCCTGGTCTAGGAGCTTCTCAGGGCAGGGACCCTGGGTCCAAAGGATGTGCTCTGCTCCTGGCTCTTCTTGCTTGGTGGTAATGAGGCCCTCCTGTATCTCTGCTCACTTCTCCCTTTTATATCTCAAAAGAGACTGACCCAAGATACAACCTAATCTTGACAATTGAGTCCTGCCTCATTAATATATCTGCCTCATTAACATCATAAAGGTAGGATTTACAATACGTAGGAAAATCACATCAGATGACAAAATGGTGGATAATCACACAATACTGGGAATCATGGCCTAGCCAAGTTGACACACATTTTGGAGGGACACAATTCAATCCATAACACTATCTCTGGGTAAGACTAAGTGGAAATGGGTCTACAATAGAGGCTGCTTAGAATGAAGAATAACTGTATCAGTCGTGGTTGCCAATTCATACCCAATGTCCTTGGTCTAGGTAGGTTTCAAATCTCTTATGTCCTTGCCTTGCAAAATTGCTCCTACTGTATGTCCAGGCTGCAAGACCTTGGCATCATATTTAGCTCCAACTAGTTGAGTAACCCTGTTGATATAATCCTCCTCTGTCTATCACGGCCTTTCACCCTTTCCCTTTATGGGGCCCAAACTCTAATTCTTGAGTTCATTTCCTTTCTTCTAGCCCATTACAATAGCCATCTGTGCTTGTGCCTCTTTCCAGCTCTTCAGGCCAATCTCCACATGCCATAATCCCGTATATGTTCAAAAGTCCCCTCCACCCGTTATTTTTGCTGAACCCCTAGCTGAAAGTAACCGTTCCTCTACTGAACACCACACATTTTTATTTCTGCCTTTCCTGAGCATTTCTGTCTTTCTACCTTGCATCATGGTATATAGGAATGTGCCCCAGATGTTTATCTGATTTATTTGTTGATTCTACTTTAATTGGATCCTGCACCTAGTGAGTGTCTAATCCATTTTTAAAGAATAAAGGAAGGGACTGAATGAATGAATATAGGGAACATATGTGGCAATAAAAATTTTGAACTAACTGCTTTATTTAATTAAAATATATGCCTCCTCTGTCCTCTATCTCAGTTGCTGGCATCTGAATCTCTCTGGTCACCCATTGTGACAACTGTAAACCATTTCTGGCTTTTCCTTTTCCTTCACAGCTCATATACAATCAACTGCTAAATACTCTCAATTACATTCCATCCCCTTTCCGTCCTGTCTTCAGGCCTCCATCCTCTCTTGTCTGGATGCTACAAGGACCTCCTACCAGATATCCCTCTTTCTATGCCTTTCCCATTGGATCCATCTCCCATGTAGGCACCAGAAGAATCTATCTAAAACATCAACCTAGCATATGTCACAACCAGGTTACATTTCCATTGTTTCCCATCATCTACAATGTACATCCCCTTGTACATAGCATACAATGCTCTCTTTGACTGCTGACTTGTCTACCTTTCCAAGTTTACCTCCAGAATCTGTTCTTTTCCCATGTGCCATGCTTGATAATTTTCCCTCTGTTTTGAATGGCTGGAAACAGATCTTCTTATTTGTAACTTCTATTCATTCTTTAAGGCTCCTACCTCTACAAAGCTATTCCTGTACAACTTCACCCCCCTACTCCCCATTTATTATAACTAGCTGCTTAGAAGTATGTCTCTGAGCTCTTTGAATATATGCTCATATCTTATTTATCTTTGAAAACCTAAGACCTAACACCATGCCTATTATATAAAACATGCTCAGTAAAGGTTTGCTGAATGAATGAATGCTAATGTAACATTGTAAAAATATAAGTCACCCAAATACCAGCAATACAACATGACCTTTATTGTTGGGGACCAGCAAAAACTAGTAAACCAGCCCCACTGAAGTTGTTGGAATAGTGTGTGTGTACAGTACAGGGGGTGGGGTGGGAGGTGGACAGAGAGAGATGAGACTGAAAAGGCAGATACGGGCTGCACAGTGACCACTGAAGAATTTTAAATAGGAAGTGACATGGCAGGTTTGCATTTTATTCACATGGTCCTGGTACCTGTTTGCAGGATGAGTCGAACTGGAAAGACTAGAAGCAGAAAGATCCATTGGGAGATGCTAGCAGCATTGAGGCAAGAAATGATGAAAGTCTTAATCAGAGGAGTGGTATTAGGGAGGAGAAAAGGGGTGGGTGAGACATATTTAGATAAAAATTGACAGAAATTATTGATTTGAGAATTGAGGGAGAGGGTTATTTATTTATTTATTTACTTATTTTTATGTCTTAGGGTTATCAGTTGGAGGGATATTTATTTTTATCATTGAGATCACCAAGTCTCACCAACTTCTTGGTGATGTCCCTACAGCTCAGCAACTGGCATTGATCATCCCCCAAGATAATTGGTGGGATGCAACACATCATAAAACTCTTCGTTTAGGCAAAGGCAAGACTGAAAGATAAATAACCAATCACAAGCACAGAGAGTAGTAATTACTCTTTGCCTAAATGAATATCAGAACTAACCACACAAGGAACTATATTGGTCATTGCCATTGTTGTTAATTTAGGTGTTGACAATAGTACAGTTTGCCGACCCAAATTACCTTGCAAACTTGTGAATGAGTTTCTCCTTGCACCCCTGGACTGGCTTGGGGGTGAGGATAAGAATCACAGCCTGTGAGAAGTTGTTCTGAAGCACCTTGAACCACCACTTGCAAATCACTGGGAATGATTTTAGGTTTCAGTTTCAAATGTGATTTTTTTTAATATCATATAAATTTCATTTATCCAGCTTGAACCAAACAGAAATAAAACATGCTAGGTGCCACATAAGTAAAGGCAGAAACTCCAATTCCAGTGTCTATTTGAGGATAACTAAAAACAGTCACTCAAGATCTATAAAATATAATGGCCGAGAGAAAACTGAGGATATGGCTAAGCGTATTTTTGATGCTTCTTTTGTACTTACATTGAAATAAATAAAAATGTTTTTGGATGTTGCCAGGTGTTTATTAGTGTGGAAACACTAAAACAATAGGAGGTGTATAAAGCAATAAAAAAAGACTATGGGACCAGACCTAATCATAATCTAAATAATGGAAAATACAATAAAACAAATCAACTGAAAATACTCAACAGCATTCCAATTGAAGAGGCAAGAATCACATTTTCTAAAATGATGTGAGCTTTTCCTAATTCAGATACTAATGCAAGCACAGCAGTTTCTTCTTTCTATGTATAGGAAAGCCAGCCCTTTTGAGAGTTAGAATAGCTTTCAAGACTACTGATTTAAATTTCAAACTCTTGATCATAGCTGGAGAGCAAAGGTTTTTATCTTGGAATTGGAAATTGAGTTCTTTAGCTCTATACCAAGTGATAATATTAAGCATTTTGTTGTATCCACCATGCAGGCCAAGTTCCCCACTGTGCCTTCAAAGCCACAGTGAATGAACCATATTTGGATTTGCTTATCGGGAAGAGACATTTAGAAAGACAATGCACTTGTCCTGCAAGACTGAGACTCCTGATGCTTTTAGATAGGCCTGTGGAGAGCTGCAAAATGGGCTCGAAAATCAGGCTGACATGGTCTCTTAACAAGCTTCCCTATGCTCTGCGGGCTCAGCGAGTTTGCTGTGTCACCCACAGGGCTGCTGATGGTAGCCATCATAAAGAACACATGAATCAAAAACACCAGGTGAAGATTTTTCCTTAGAAGAAAGCAAAGGCAGATGGAGGGAATTACCATGCCGTTTGACTATTAAGCTCTTTGCTGCAGCTGGATCGCTGGCCAGCCCTGGCTACATGAATGAGTCTGTGGCGCGGTTTACAGAAGTCTCACCCTGCCTACAACCAACCCTCAAAGTGGCAAAGGGAGCAGAAAATCTCTTCCCTGTCAATTCATTGGAAGAAGTAAAAGCTCAGCCTTTCTCCTAACGTTTGGTAAAACAGGTAATAGTGTTTATCTTAATGTTTTTTTCTTTTAATGTGGAAAATGACAATCTTTTCCCAAAAAGAAATCCTCTGTAACCTTAAGGGATCTGACCTTGAAAGAGATTTGCTAAACTTTAATATGACTGGATTTTTTCCAACCTTTATGGGCTCTTGATTTTAAAATCTGCCTAACAAAAGCGCTGCCAGGAAAGCTGTTATTACAAAAATGCTTCTCAATAGGGAGAAGTGGGTTAATTGCAAGCTCTCCAGTAAAATAAAGGAGGGTTTTGGAAACAAGTGCAAAATTGACAAAATGTACCACTTTGCTCTTATGGAAAAACTACGAGGTAGAGGAAACATTTCAAATGGCAAAATGTCTAACATAAATAGATGCTATAAAACTCTTTGGAAGAGGTTATAAGAGATTTCAGATTACTCATAAACAATTGCCCATCTGACCTTGATATGAATACAGAAATGCATTAGCAATCAAATTTTCAAACATAATTATACACTAAAAAATATGTATTTTTCCAATCCATTTATGTTGACAGGACCTAGTTTAATACCGCTATCTGGACTTATTTATGTTTTTATCTTCTTTTCCACAACACTGCTCTTGAGATTTAGTAAACACAATTCAGAATGAAAGCTAAACAGTAAATTGTTGAGAGGATTTCCTTATAACATTCTATAACTTTTATGGAAATTTAAGTTTCAGTTTTGAACCAAAATAAAAGCTTCAACATATACAACAATGTTTAAGTTTTCCTATTTACAAGCAGTTGCAATGTTTTTCTTCTAACAAAGTTAATTTTGAGAATATTCATCTTGACTTTAGCAATCACAAGAGAAAATCACAGTATATTGTTATATCTATGACTTAAATTATAACATTATTTAATATAATAATGTGAATGATTTTTATTCTGAAAGTAAGAAAACGATATGAATGTGCTTAATATGCATAAGCATTTTAATATACAAAATATATATTTTAATATACAAAATGTAGTAGCCAACAGTGCCCAGAAATACGATGTTATTATATACACTAACAGATTTATCTTTACTGAATCCATCGAAGAAATTATGGAGAAAATTGCATCTCTTCCATGTGTCCTCAAAGTGGCAGTCCCTGGAGGACACCTGCTTTAATTTTGCCGATTAAGTAAATGAATATTCTGGAAAATCCACAGAGTCAAGCAAAAACACAACAGTGCTCATTGCCTACTTTTATTTTAGTACGAGTCAGACCAGACATTTCCCTGTCTGATTCGAGCATCATTTGGAAGCAGTTAACTGTTTTTTATTAGATATAATAAAGGTGTCCAGTGCATGGACCATGTTTGCCTGCATGGATTGTCTAAGGCTTAATTGAGTAAAATTGCATTCACACTCATCATAGCGCCAAACGATAACCAGTTCCTTCTTGCTTAATGTTACTTCCCCTCTCATTTCTTAAACTGTGTCGGGCAGGTGAAGAAAGGTAGGGGTTAAGGATAGGCAGAACGTTCTAATTACTTGTATTTATATTTTACTTTTTTAATATTTATGCTCAAACATCAGAATGATCAAAAGTCACAATAAGTAAAATACTTCATACATTGTTTGCAAATACCACCCCAAATGTCCGATTTTATCCTCATGTTTCATTTTGAATAACTATGATTTGTATTTACTGTTTTTAATTCAGCTTGTTATTGTCAATAATATCAAAACAGGGCAGAGACATCAAAAAAATTTTAAATCTTTCCATTTTTTCATCCATTGATTAAAAAAATGAGAATCATTTAAAAGAGTTTATAATGTATTATATAAATCTGATGATTAAAAATAATAAAGGCCCTGGAATAAAGAGATCAGAAATTTGAGTGGCCGAGGGAAGCCAATGTTTCTCCCGAACAACTATGCTGAATATATGACTATTTTAATCAAGGCGATTTGTCCGCCATGCAGGTTATCTAGTCCCTGGGCTTTAAAATCTGCTCATTCTAGATTGACTCCCTTCCCAGGAAAACCGGTTCGCTCCTTCCCTGGGTTTCCAGTGCATTCTTCATGCGCTCCTATTTAAGCATTTTAATGCATGGTGAATCCATCATCTGTTACATACTTGCGTCCTCACCTAGACTCTTAGTTCTTGGAGGACAGGAGCTGGGTTTTCTTTATATTTGAACCCAGGACTGAGTAGAAGATCTATCAGAGTAAGCAGGAAAAGGTAACTCGCTTCTAAATATCACTAGAAATTCCTACTGAAGAAGCTTCTCAATGCGAGCTAAAGATGGTCTCCCTTTTCTCACACCAGAAGGATGGAATAAAATGAATGCAGTTCAGTCTAGGACCATTTCTTGATACTGGAAGCCTCTGAATGATTAAGTGTCATTGCCTAAAATAAATTGAGAATTAACTAAGAAAGACCTATTCTCTTGGGTGTAGATTGAAATGTCTGTGATGGGATGGATGAGCCTCCTTCCATCATCTTTACTTCTCTGTTAAGAAGTTTCATATTTCCACTCTAAGCAGTAAATTTTCTATTGTTAAGGAAAACAGGAGGCATACTTTATAACTACCACTATCTTGATCTACCCACAGGTACCATACCACACCCGTTGCCAGGGAGTCGATTCCGACTCATAGCGACCCTATAGGACAGAGTAGAACCGCCCCATAAAGTTTTCAAGGAGCAGCTGGTGGATTTGAACTGTCATCCTTTTGGTTAGTAGCCAAGTTCTAAGCCACTGTGCCACCAGGGCGCCAACAGGAGGAATGTTAACTAATAATGATAATAGATGCTGTGTACAATTAATTGTTGCTAGAGATTCGTTCTACAAAGCACCGAGTTGTAGACACAATCTTGAAAATGTTCTTAGAAACAACTTTCCTTTAAATGTTTAGCAAATCTAATTATTTTCCCTGTAGAGAATTGGGTCACTTCATCTATCACCCTGCCAGCATTCCAACAATGTTCTGGCATTACCTGAACACCTAAAAACCAAAATTAATAATGGTTGGAGTTTGCCAGAGGTGGAGCCGGCGGCTTTAATTTTGCTACACGTTGAGCAGGTATGATGTGGTCAAAACTAAAAGATAGGAGGCACTTTCCATGGCGAACTAGAAAGTAGAGTGGGACAGTGTTGGTGGTAAAGCCAGATGGTATGGGTTGTGATCCTGGCTCCTCTCCTTACTACGTTTCCTTGGGCAAAATTCTCATTTGGGAAAATTGGGATAGTAATAGTAACCAATCTAATACAGTTGGTTGTGAAGATTAAACATAGTGACATATGTGAAGTGCTTGGATTAATGCACAAGTGCTCTTTAAGTGGGTGTCTTGTTGATGAGGAAGAAAATAAGCTGAGGAAGAAAATAAGAGATGTAGCATTCATTAGGAGTCCTGGTGGTGCAGTGGTTAAGCGTCTGGCTGCTAACAAAAAGGTCGGCAGTTTGAATCCACTAGCCGCTCCTTGGAACCCTGTGTGGCAGTTCTACTCTGTCCTAGGGTCACTATGAGTTGGAATCCACTCAGTGGCAACTCATTTGGTTTTTTTGGTTTAGCATTCATTAAGCTTTTATTCTCCAACATAGTGCTGGGTATTTACAATACATTATTAATAATAATTAACCAAGATCAGAGGTAAATAAAAGGATGATAAGGATTCAAATTATGATCTGCATAGCTCCTAAGCTAGTGCTCTTTAAACAGGACACGAGAGCTTGTCACATGGTAACATGGTAACGTGCACATATTCATATGGGTGAATATGTGAAATTCTTATTTGCTACAACATTCCTCAATACCTACAAAGCTGTTTCCAGTCAATCAGAACTGGAAGCAAATTTATCTCTGTGCACTTTTGTGACATTTTATGGTTGTCACAAGGTACAATGGTTATTGGTGCCATTTGACTGTACAAAGCAGGCCATATTTGTGTAGGTAACTGGCTAAAGTTTGTATGTACCAAAGTTAGTATTATTAGATCTTTTTTCTTTTATAAAAGAGATTTATCTGAAAAATCAACTGGTAGACCATTTTTCCCCTCATGCTTCTCATGGTTTCACATAAGTATGGAATCACAAAAGCAATGTGTTAATATTAGATAAAGGTTTTCTTTTCCATTCTTTAGTTTTTCATTACTATTTCTCATGGTTTGTTATAAATACGGAGTCACAAAAGTGATGTGATGTTATTAGATATAGTTTTTTTATTACACTGTTGTTAGTTGCCACAGAGTTGGTTCTGACTCATGGCAACCCCATGTGTTAGAGCAGAATTGCTCCACAGGGTTTTCAAGACTGTTACCTTTTGGAAGCAGATCACCAGGCCTGTATTCTGAGATGCCTCTGGGTGGGTTTGAACTGCCAACCTTTCAGCTAGTAGTCGAGCGTTTAATTGTTGGCCCTACCCAGGGACTCCTTCCTTAACACTGATAATGCTTCATGTTCCTCATTACATAAGTTTATATTCAGACATTGTTTTATTTATATACGATGACAAACACATAAGTTAAGGTAAATTGTTCCCCTATTCCCACAATAAGACAGTAAAAAGGTTTTTTTCATTTTAGTCAGATACGTAAAATGAGTGTATGTGTGTATGTGCCTGTGTGTGATATATTATGCACATGTTTTATACGTGAAATCCAAGGCCAAATTAGAACCAAGTTTTATAGGCATGCCGGTGTGGACTGACTTCTGGGTCCAAACTACTGGAACAAAGACCAAAGGAACATTTGGAGATAGCTTGAAAGTACCAGTGACCTGCTAGGGCAGGAAGGGCCACACCCAAATCAGTGGTGCTACTACAAGATTGCCATACCACTCTCTCTGGTCTCGTTTCTTAAGCTTTCTAAGATGCTTTCTTTTGCTTCAGACAAATTAATTGGTTTATTATCATCTACCTATGGATCTGCTTATTCTTGCTTTCCTGCCTTTTCACATACTATTCAAAATATCATTGCATGGATCCCAATTCATGTGTATCCCCTCATTCCATATTCAATTTAGAACTGGCCTCTCCTCCTTTACTTTATCAACAACTGTTGCTGTTAAAAAAAAAAAAAATTAGCATAGCGTGCTTACGAAAATACTTTGCAGGGGAGGGCGTGATTGGCAAACAAACATAGAAGGTGCGCATTATTTGTGTAAAAACATGGCAGTTCTTAATTTTTGTCACTCAGCACTTGGGCACATCCTCTCTGAATTTCCACACTCATTTTATGCTTTATCATGAAGTATGAAATATTATTAATACATAATTTGTACTTTTATCAAACTATTTCAGAAGTACATGTCATTTCTCTAAACATCAGGCCAGGTGATGTCTTTGAAGTCTAATTGTTAAACAATTCATCTTCCCACATGTTTTAGAGCTCACTGTGATTATCCTTACAAACTCAACAATCACTGTTAGTTGAATGAACTTAAAATCAATGATATAGAGAGTATAGTCATTTTCTGAATCATGGATTATCACATCAGGATGATTGTCTCTTGGTCTGAAATGGCATAACCCTCATGAGAAATCGGCAGGAAAGGGGAAAATACTCCACATTGGAAAAAAAAAAAAAAAAGGAGGGGTTGAAAATTTAAAAATAATGAACTTAATGCCCAGGAATTCACAGGAGGAAATAATGGGAAGGGACAAAGCACAAGTAATTGGGAAGCTTCCCGATTCATTTGACAACACTATAACACTATAAAACAAAAACACAACAAAGAGAAAAACCTAGTGAAAACTGTTCACCAATCTCACTTGTGAATATAAGATGGAAGAATCATAAATAACATATTAGCAAATTTAATCCAATAATATACTTAAAAAATGTTGTGATTAAGTGGGTGTTATTAGAAGAATGCAGCATTAAGGTAATATATTAATTATTTATAATTATTAATTAATCATATTGAGTGTAAATAAAAAAATCACACAATCATTTTCACGGATATTTTAAAAAGTCGTTAATAAACTAACCATTCCTGACTAAAATAAAAACAAAAACCATGTAAACCCAAAGAAAAAATGTTCCTTAAATAATAAAGGGCATGTGTCAGAAAACAACAGTTCGTTTAGTGATAAAATAATAGAATCATTCTCATTAGAGTGTAGAACAAGACATGGATGGCTATTATTGCAGATATTATTCTTTATTACTCTAGAAATATTCACCAAAGCAATAAAACAAGAAAATTTTTTTTTTTCCTAGGACTGCGTAATAATCATGAAAAGAAAGAATAACGCAATTGTTGAGGGGAGAACTTGCCCTACCTGATTTTAAAATGAACTATATAAATTCAGTAAGTAGAGTGATGTGGTATTGTCAAAGGAATTAGTAATTCAAGTATAGAATAACGCAGACTATTCAAAGGAGACAGATATATACATAAGTATTTGGCATATGGTTAATAATGTATTTTAAATTAGGCTGAATTCTTCCTCTATAATTTACAAAATTGTATTAAATAACTATTAAAATTTAAAGGTAACACATAATAAGATAAAAAATTAGATCATGACATTGAAAATAAACCAGAAGTGACAGAAGAGAGAGTGCAGAACTCCATGTTAAGAAGATGTATCCCGTTGTGGTGGCTTTGCACTGTGTCAGCTTGACGGTGCTGGAATTACATTCCTAGAATTCTATTCCCTGTATGGTTCTTGCTTATAACTGGCTAAAAGGGAAATCTAAGTGAGATTTAGAAGGTGAAAATGAGCAGCAGCCTTTATTCTCTAAGGGCATTGCTGTTAGAGGCAGTGAGAAACGAATGCGAAGGTACTAGCAGACTCCAGTTTGTCCTTATTCTCTGCTTCCTGTCCAGCTCTTCTCTCAACTACCGGCTCTGCTGACCAACAGCAACTTCAGGCCCACCATCAGCAGCAAATCAAAAGCTCCCGGCTTGTTCACTCTTCTCCTTTGGAGCTCCACTCCAGCAGAAGTATGTGCCTGGTTTCAGGGGAGCTGGTGAGTGACTTTTCTCTAATCCTCCAACTCCCCCTCTTGGACTCTTATTTCCCCTGCTTCTCCCTCAATTAGATAAGGCCTACTTCTATAATAATCCCCTATTCTATAAACGTGTAGTCGTTCCACTTCCCAGGTTAAACCCTGACTCAGACACTCAGGGAAGTAATATACCAACCTGAGGGTGGAATTCCAGTGAGGATACAAAGGTAATTTTATTCAGAGAAATAGATGATGCTTACGTGAACTAGGTTTCTTTTTACATTTCTTTTTACAGTGCAAATAGTGAGCTGAACTTCATGATCCAGCTCAAAGCAAAGATTCTGTCTATGCTTTACTTGCCTTGCTAAGAATGTCTGAACAGAAGAAGAAAAGACTTGTTTATGGATCAAGTTCTGACTTTCAAAACTGGCTAGTGAAGAGGAAAAAATGGAACCTTAGGAGAAAATGGCGGTACCATTATAAAGATAACCGAGAACCAGCGAATGGATCAGATGTGTTGCCTAAATGCCAGGAAAACTTTTTATTTTTAACTAGATAAAAGATTGCTAAGCTTTCCTACTCTAAGATTCTGAAAAAGTAGAAAGATCAAAGAAGACACTTTCAAATATGAGATTCTTATAATTAACTTACCAACACTGTACTTTTCTTACAATAAAATTAGTAGTACTAATACAAGTGCTTATAAATTAGTGAGCTTTGATTTACATAAGAACAAGAAAAAATGTGTTAGGTAGATGGCTGTGAGTTGTGAAGACAGCATTAGACTTGAGGCCATCCTTTTTCTGCCATTGAGGTGCCTGTGGTTTTTAGCAATTCACTCAATTTCAAAGAAACTCAGGCTCTTTATTTGTAAATGAGAGGAGTAATGCCTATGTAATGGAAATTTTGTCAGGATTAAATTAAGTAATTTATGTGAAAATACTTTATCAATTGTGCTGTAAGATTTATAAACAGTGCTATTAAAGAAAACACTATGCCTTATTAGGAGATACAAGTCGTAAGAATGTTTTTTTCATGGCTCACTATCTGTTTCAATGAAAAAATAAGAGCAGTTCTTGGCATTATAATAAGAGTTTAATAAATTGTTGAGTGAGTAATATTTTTTCTTCCTTGGTTTGGCTTTTGTACAGAAAAGAATTACTTTAGAGAGATCTTTGTTCCAGGATAACTGAAGAAAAAGTAAAAGAGCGTTTAACTGTGTTTAATTATAAATCAAGTGTTCTGTCACAAACTGGTTGTGTTTTAGGGTATGAAGATAATCAGCCTGGGAGATTATTGGGCAGCAATTGGTAATCTCTGAAGAACCATGGAGAATCAGATGAATGCTGGGTGAGGCTGCTCTAACAGAAATACCACAAATGGATGGCTTTAACAAAGAGAAGTTTATTTCCTCACAGTAAAGCAGGCTAAAAGTTCAAATTCAGGGCGTCAGCTCCAGGCGAAGGCTTTCTCTCTCTGTTGGACTTCTCATCAATCTTCCCCTGGACTAGGCGCTTCTCTGCGCAGTGACCCCAGGTCTGAAGGATGCACTGTGCTCCCAGCACTGCTTTCTTGGTGGTATGAGGTCCCCACTCTCTGCTTGCTTCCTTTTCCTTTCATCTCTTGTAAGATAAAAGGTGGTGCAGACCACACCCCAGGGAAACTCCGTTTACATTGGATCAGGGAAGTGACCTTAGTAAGGGTGTTACAATCCCACCCTAATCCTCTTTAACATAAAATTACAATCACAAAATGGAGGATAACCACACAATACTGGGAATCATGGCCGAACAAAGCTGACATATTTTTTGGAGGACACAACTCAATCCATGACAGTCATCATTTTCAAAAGTGGGAAGGAGGAGTCCACAGATGATAGACTACAATTTGACATAAATCATTCACTACTTTCTATGTGTTATTATTAAAGAATACTTGGTGCTTTCTAAGAAATGGAAGTAATTAGTAGTAGGAATCAGCATGTATTCACTCAAAATAATCATGACAGTTACTACAGATATAAATTAATCAGTTTTAAAAACCAAGGTTACTGACAAAATAACCTTGGTAACGAACAACATGGAGGGCATGTTCAATGAGTAGCAGAATGGTGAAAGTAAATTTTCAATTGGTAAAATAACTAAATTTCAAACCAGGATCTATTGCTTGTTCAGAATCCACTTGTGGAGAGAAATTCACAGCCCATTGATGGGCTGTGTCTTCAGTCCTTCCTGTTTGATGATTAATTAATGACTTGGTAGAAAACATGGTTGGTATGCTAATTATTTTCTCAATGTCATTAAGTCAAATGAGGTAATAACTACATTATGTGACAAATCCAAGATCCCAAAAGATGCTATCCAGCTGAGATTTTGGGCTGTAACCAATAAGATGAACTCTAATTGGAATGAATACAAAATCTTCTGCTTAAAAACAAGAAACCCAATCTAAAACAAAAAGTAGAACAGCCATCTATAAGCAACAAAAATCAACCAAAGAAACAACAACTATAAATATTAATGTGGCAAAATTCTTATTAAAAAGAATTTAATAAGAGTTCTTGTGGAAAAAAGGTCAGAGATTTAAACTGATGTTATACTCAGTATAATCAGAGTGATGCGCCTACCACAGAAGCTAACAGAATCTTGGCTGTACCTACAGAAGCTCAGTCTCAGGAGTGAGGAAGGTGGTGGTCTAGTATTAGTGAAATGGCGTTCTGCCCAGATCTCTCCTCACAGTTTTACACAGGGCTTCCAACTGGTTCCTTCCAGTTCGAACCCCTGCTGAGAATTTGCATTTCTAACAAGCTCCCAGGAAGTTATACTTAAGAATCACCTAGGGTGGGAATCTTGTTAAAATGTAGATTCTGATTCAGTATATCTGGGGTAGAAATTCGAACTCTTATCAGGGTTTCGAACCAGAATGACCCAGTTCCAAGCCCCGGTTTTACAGGACTTAGTCCAGAGAACAGATACGTTGATATGGGGATTAAGGATTTGCAGATTGTTAGCACATGGTAGGTGCCTTCAAACACAGCCACAGGGATCCTTTGAGACTAAAATTGTGTAACAAGTTATAGTTAAGTGGAGGCAGATTCAGGTTTAATTTACAGAATTTTCTAAGAATTAAAAATGTTCTAAACTGGAATAGATTGTTACCTCATGTAGCATTGAGATCCTCGCTATGGAAAGAGAGGCTCAAGGACTATTTGAAGAGGATTCAAGTTGGGAACTGGATAGGACATGTCCCAAATTCCCCTCAAAATTAAACATTATATTTATCAACCACTGTAATCATTATTCAGTAGTACTTGAGAAAATTAAAGATATACTCAGCTAAGAACAAAATCTAATATAATTGAAATAAAATCTGCTAGAAAACATATAAAACCCCATTGCTGTGAGTCGATTTTGATTCGTAGCGACCCTATAGGGTTTCCAAGGAAAGGATGGTGAATTTCAACTGCTGACCTTTTAGTTGGCAGTCAAGCTCTTAACCACTGTGCAGCAGGGCTCCAGAAAATATATACTAATACAAAATACAACAGACTTTTCTTTACAGATGTACAGAAGCCATTTGGTTCAGGGTCACAGCTAAGTATAAATCGCTAATTTAGTAATTGGTGGTGTGGACAGTCAAGCAATTGAAAGTTAAGAAGGGAGTTTTAATCTCAATATTCCAAAACCCCGTGACATTAAAAAAAGTAACTTAAATTTGTGAAGGCTCTCTGACACAGGGTTTATACATGAGAAGGTTGGACTAGATGGTCTTTAAGGTAGATTTCAGCCCTTGAAATTTATAAATAGGCCCATCCTAAGTGATACCTGAACTCTTGGACATCAGCTGTAGCAAATACTAATACATTCTGGAATGTAGAAACAGGAGCGTGTTCTACAAAGCAATGACTCTCATTATACTGTTATCAGTTATGAGGACTCTCATTATGTTATTGGTTACATCCTTAAGAGTTCCATGGCAGATTGGATATGCCTCAAAATAAAGTGAAACAATTTTGAACCTATTTGATGGAGAAGCAAAAGAGGAAATACTCCTTGGGCAAAGGAGCTTTTGAGGAAAGACTACAGAGCTGAGATTTAACCTGAAGAAGCAAAGCGTGGACAAGTGCTTAACAACAGTCAGGTACTCACAGGAAATAGCAAGGGCTGGTGGGCAGATGTGTTCTGTGTGGGATGAGAGCAGAACAAGAGAAATGGACTTCCAACAAGGTGGAAGCATTTTTTTTTTTTTTTTTTTTTGGATGCCCTATGTCTGCCTCTAAGTGTCTTCGAGATAATGAAATATGTTACCAGGGAATGTTGACTAATCTACTTATCTGAAAGTTTCAAGAAAAATTGCAGGGCATTCTCTGCCAGATGTAAGTACAGTTCTAGATGAACTCATGATATTTCCCACTTTATTACTATAGAATAAAGTGAAAATTCAGATAAGATATGGAATCCAAAGTAGCTCCATCTCAGAAAAAATAACCAAGGTTTGTGGTACTCAGACTGATGATGCTGTGATTTCATTTGGTTTTTCAAAATGAATTCCCCAGGACACTGATTGCCTAACCCTAGTACCTGAGAAATGTCTTGCTCCCCTAAATGTCAGAGCTGAGCATATTCTTATTTTAGTTGAAAAACCAGGAATCACAGTGATAGAAGTCATACGTTCTTCAGTGAAGATGAGCTACATAAGGTTGCTTCTGCATTTTCCTTTTTATAATACATTGAGTATTTTTAAAAACCAAAGTTTTGCCTCAATCATTCTCCTTACATATTTCAGAAAGGAGCTACTATCACTTGATTAGCTTGTTTATAAGGACTCTCATTATGTTATCAGTTATACCCCTAAGAGTGCCATGGCATACTGGAGACTCCTCAAAGTAAAGTGAAAAAATAACTTTGAGCCTATTTATGGAGAAGGAGCTAAAAAGTCATATCACTTATTATTTTTTTCTATTAGATAGCTCATATAGTTTAAAATGTTTTCTGTGTTTAAAATTATTATTTTGTTCCATCATGTCAAAAATTATTTTGTATTTAGATAATTTTTTCATGGTATCTGTTACACGGTAGGTGCTGTGTTACTTAATTAAAATGGTCTTGAAAAAAATTCTAGTGCCTGCATAAAAATATCCATGCCATCTGAATGCCTTAAAGAACACAGAGAAATTGCTTCAGAAGATTAGTCCAGATGTCTTGGGCAGGAACAGGGTTTTAACTAAGGCAAGTGAAGCATCTTTACAATTTGAGAGAACAGCTTGGTAAGCAATTTTTCCTGCTGTACACCAAAGTCTTGATTCCAAAATGTGGTGGTGGGACTGCAAGCATTGGCATCTCCAAGGAGCTTGTTAGAAATGCAAAATCTCAGACCTACTGAACTAGAATCTGAATTTTAAAAAGACACCTAGTTGACTTGTATGCCCATACAAGTTTTAGAAGCATTACACTAAAGCCTCTTGGGAGGGGAGGGAAGTTTGTTCCCAGTCAAGGAAGGGAAGAGTTGCAGAGTGTGCTTGCTGGGAAGCTCTGAGGAGAAGACAGGGCTTAAGGCATCTTAGATTTGGAAGGGTTCTTGGAAGTCAGAATTTCCTGGATTTTCGGAAAAAATCATCTGGAGAATTCTTAAAATACCAGGTCCTGCTAGTTTGACGCAGTGATTTTGATAAAGTACATCTGGATGGAGTCTAGAAAACAGCTTTTCTTGGAAGCCTACAGGAAGTGGAGGAAACAAGTTATCATCTGAGGCAAACCACTGAGATTTTGGAAAACTCTAAATATTAAAATTTCCTTCTTATATGGAATTGAAATAATATCTCTGTAACTGCCATATGTTGATCTGCTATTTCATGACTATCCATCTGGAGGGGTAACATAGCACAGAGACTAGCAGTATGGGACCTGGAGCCAGGTGATCTGGGTTCAAACCTTGCTCTGTGCAATAGGCAAAATAAGAGCCTCCCAAAGATGCCCAAGTCCTAATCTCCAGTACCTGCAAATATGTTACCTTACATGACAAAAGGGTCTTTGCAGATATGATTAAGCTAAGAACCTTGTGATGGGGAGATTATCCTGGATTATCACAAGGGTCCTTATAAAAGGGAGGTGGGATGACCAGTGTCAAAGAAGGAGATGTGATGATGGAAAGAGAGGTCAGAGACAGAGCTATAGAGATTTGAAGATGCTACACTGCTGACTTGGAAGACGAAGGGGCCATGAGCCAAGCAATGCAGATGGCCTCTAGAAGCTTGAAACAGCAAGGAAATGGATTCTCCCCTAAAGCATCCAGAAGGAAATTAACCTCTGCTGAAAACAGTGAGACCCATTTTGAATTTCTGATATCCAGAACTGTAAAATAATAATTTTATGTTGTTTTAAGCCACCATGTTTGATATTACAGCAACAAGAAACTAATATACTGTTCCAACTTCGTAGCTGTGTATTCTTGGGCAAGGACATCAGTTTCATCACCTGTGAACTAGGGTAATAATGATTTCTACTGTGTAAGATTGCTATGAGAGATAATTGTGATATAACTCACTTAGAACAGTGCCTAGCAGACAGTAATTGTTATTAGCAATTTAATGTTCACTTTCATAATAAGTAAATCGAATTTCCTGTAGCTGTTTACTTTGCTAGAAATCTGCAACTTCTCTTGCAATACAAATCTTACTTGGGAGAAATTATGAGTAAGAAATCTGATGTTGATTTGGTTCAACTTCACATCCAAGGGGGGAGCGTGAATCATGTTCATGGCGAATAAAAAAACCCATCAGACCTAACAAATTTGAGGATGCTCCACCTTGAAAAATCCTTGTGTAAAGGATGAATTGTCTCTGAGCAATGAATGACTTTTTAAGTCTAAATATCTTGCATAGTCTGATATTGCTCTGTACTTTCAGTTTACACTATTTCTGTGGCCCTAATTATTCTAGAGAGTTGTTAAGAATGTGGGGTGGGGGGGAGGTAGACTTAAGCTAAGCTGAATGCCAGCAATGCAATGAAAATGTAAGATCAGAGGGGAGAATGCATCTTTGAAAGGTCCTTAGTGTAACACAAAACTTTGCAGTGTTTATTCCTAAGTCTTCAGTTCCATGAAGAGCCCGACACATAGAAAGTGCTCAGTAAATACGTGTTGAAATGTATGAATGAAGAGAAGGAATATATGCACAATCTCAAATGATCAAGAAAACATGAGAAAAAAAGTCCCATTAATGAACCACTTCTGTGTAATAATGCTTGCTGTTTCATGTCTTTTTCTGAACTGACACAATAGATTTCTGACCTGTCTTCTTTTTTCCATGTCATCTACACTCCAATTCATTCTACTGTCAGATGCAAGAGTTAGTGTTCAAAACCAGAGACATAATTTTACTGTCCTTGCTCGAAAAACTTCAGTGGCTCCCAGGAGTCTAGATCTGTATTCTTTCTTCCTCCTTTTCCTATTAGCATCAGGGATATGATCCATTCCCATCATTGATATTGGCCCCCTATGATAGCAAGTCTCCGGTGGAAAGCCTTCCTCTCATGTACTTAGGATACACCTCAACCAAGGGGCTCTACCACTTGGGAAACATTGATCTAGAGAATAAATCCAAATTATGTACAATGTAAGATATAGTATATAATATTTATTATTGCATTTCATTACATCACCTGTCACATTTTGACTAGCATCTTTTCCCGCCATCCACGTACTCTCCATTCCCGCAAGATCACTCAGCATACCCTGCATTTTTAATCTATGTGCCTTTCTCATGTCTTTTTCTCAGCCTGGAATTCCTGTTTTCTGTAGAAATTCTTCACATCTTTGAAGCCACACATTAAAGTTTATCGCTAACATGAAAACTTTCCTAATCAGAATTACTCACATCTTCCCAGGCATTCCTACAACATATTGTTCTCTAATCATCAAGGTTTCAAGGTTTAAGAGATTTGAAGTTTGAGGCACCTGATTGTGATTACCCACCTTGTACTGGATCTGTGACCTCAATTAAGTTTCTTAATTAATTGGGTCCTTAGTTTTATTGTCTGTTAAATAGGGATAATAATAGCATCTTTCTCATAGAATTGCTGTGAGGATTAAAAAATAATAATGCTTATAAAGTGTTAACACAGTGTGTGGCACATTATAAGTTCTCAATAGATGTATACTGTAAATTTTAATCATAATAGTCTCAAGCTTTTGACACACCGACATATAGGTAGAAAATGTATCAGAGATATGCATATATGTTGCCCAGTATGCTAGGTTATAAGTTTCTTGAGTACAAAGATAAAATATAATTTATCTTTGTATTTCCTCACGCTTAAGGTAGTTCCAACAAGTGATTACTAGAATTAATTATATTTAATCACATTTTTTATTGTAATGTCGGCCAGTTTATTGTTATTTTCAAAAAAGATTATGTCACTTCCAGCAAAATGGCGCTCTAGGCAGAAGCACAACGCCATCCCTCCACAGCAAAGATCCAAAAAACTAAGCCGAACAGAGAAAACAACAATCCTGACACCCTAAAACATCAAATGAAGAGATAAAGAACTCAGCCAAGCACCAAATGGAGAGAGAAAACTGACAGAGAATGGAGAGCAAGGAGAGATTCATGCAGAGGTCCCCTACCAGCTAACGCAGCGTGGATCTGCCATCTTGGACTCCTATCGGAGACCAGCAAACAGAGG
>NW_004444166.1:1854080-1875176 GCF_000243295.1 Trichechus manatus latirostris | reverse complement strand
GACCAGATTTACTGGCCTAAAGGAGACTGGAGAAACCCCGAGAGTATGGCCTCCAGATACCCTTTTAGCTCAGTGGTGAAGTTATCTCCGAGGTTCACCTTTCAGCCTGGGAGCGGACAGCCCCGTAAAACCAAATGGGACTAATGAAGTACAGTAGTCCAGTGACAAGGGTCAGAAGGCAGAAGGGGACAAGGAAGCTGGTGATAGGGAACCCAAGGTTGGGTAAGGATACTGTTGATGTGTTGTGAGATTGTTAACCATTGTCATAGGGCAACATGTATAGTAACTGTTAAACGAGAAACTATTTTGTTCTGTAAGCCTCCATCTTAAGTGAGAATAGCAGCACAATTGGAAGAGCGTAGTCAATGTCACTGAACTGTGCATGTAGAAATTTTTGAAATGGTGTATGTTTGGCTATGTGTATTTTCACCAGAAAAAAAAGGTTGAGAAGTTAGAGGGTTGACATGTTGTGGGGTTGTTAACCAATGTCATAAAACACTATGTGTACTACTGCTTCATGAGAAACTATTTGTTCTGTAAGCCTTCACCTGTAGTACAATTAAAAAAAAAAAAAAAGATTATGTACTGTCACTGTTCTCTGTAAGATTTTTTTTTTTTTAATAAATATAACTCCTCAATCTTCTCTTCTACGGGATAAATTTTAAAATTTTCCCACAAAGGTATTTACTCTAAATAATACAATCATGCTTATGGCTCTTTCTTCCCAAGACAGCCCCCCTATAAGTTTCACATTCAAGAGTTAGACTTTATCAGGTCCTACTATATTTCACCCTAATGGGCACCCTCACTGAGGGTACCAATGTGTCTCATGATTACTTACTGCAACTACACTTTTGTTTTCAAAAAACTTGTACAATATTGCCTATTTACAGATTCTTATGTATTAAGAATAACATTGAATATACCATGGACTGCCAAAAGAATGAAAAAAATCAGTCTTAGAAGAAATAGAAACAGAATGTTCTTAGAAGCAAGGATGGTGAGAATTTGACTCACTTCAGACACACCAACAGGAAAGACCAATCTCTAGAAAAGAACATCATGTTTGGTGAGGTAGAGAGCCCATGAAAATCAGGAACACCTTCATTGGGATACATTGACACAAAGCTGAAACAATTGACTCAAACATACTAACAATCATGAAGATGGTACAGGACCAGGCAGCATTTCCTTCTGTTATATATAAGATTGCCTTAAATCAGAGCTGACTTCATGGCAACTAACAACAATAACAAATGTGAAATATAGATGACATGTTTTTCTCTTAATTTTAGACTAGATAAATTTAATGACTGTTTATCACCTTGAAAATTATGAAGATAATCTTAAAGAAATGGGGTACAGTACATGATTAAGTATGTTACAGCAGCATTCAACCCTGTTCCATAACTTATGGCTGTAAATACATTTTGGCTATATCTCACTCCCAAAATGATTGAATATGGAAAAATATCTATGGAATTTTAGACCTCTTGCAAAAGATTTGAGCTAATTTAATTAGTTATACTTGGATATGAATAAATCTGCTGGGCTTATGTAGAGATGTAAAATTTTATTCCATTGATGGATTATCAGATTTTAGGTGAAGAATACTTAATATACAAATGGACTGCTGAGAGAACAAACAAATAAATCTTAGAAGAAATACGATCAGAATGCTCCTTAGAAGCAAGGATGGAAAGACTTCAACTTGCCTACTTTGGACGCGTCATTAGGAATGACCAATAGCAAGAAAAAGAAGGAAACTCTCAATGAGATGGATTGACACGGTAGTCACAACATTGGGCTCAAACATATCAACAATCATGGATACGGCACAGGACTGGGCAATGTTTCATTTTGTTATACATAAGGAGGCCATGAGTGTTGTTGAGCTGATTCAGTGAAAACTAATAGCAGCAACAGCACGAAACAAGACTCAGAAAATGTTTTAGTAATTAACTACAAATAGTTTTTATTAGATGCTAATTATATTCTAAGCACTTAATGGATTTATATCATTTGATTCTATGAAAAGATGCTATTCTTATTTCCATTTTGCCGATGAGGAAACTGAAGCTTAGAGAGGTTAGAATGCCGAAGGTCACACACCTAATAAGTGGCTTAACCAGAAAATAATCCCAGACTGTGTGATTCTAAAAATTGAATTTTAAACACAGCAATCTCTTCTTTGCACATGGAAACTGAAACCTAGAGTGTTTAATATCCAAGGTTATAGAATCTTTTAGTGACAGACTAAGGTTTAAGTCACATGGCTACTGGTCCTATGCTTTTCCCAGGAGATTCTTCACAAGAGTTGAGTTGATAGTCTGATTAATATCTTTAAATGATGAGTAACGCTGACTTAGATGGCTCCTTAAAATGGTGGCTGCCCTATAAAATCCAACAAAAATATAATCAATTTTGTAATGAAATTCACATATCAAAAAGCTGAGATAAGCACCCCTTGTTAAAAAAGGAAAAAGCTCTTGAAAACATGAGCTAAGTTACAGTGAATGTCATTATCTTGAAAGCTTTCAAACATACACAACAACAACAAAAAAACTTTGTAAGTCATGATTTAAAAATAGGGAAAGGAAATGGAAATAAAGTAAATGGGAGAGATGGCAAGATGGGTCTCGTCTTCTTTAGACATTTTATGTTTTCATGTTGTTCTTGTATTTTAATTGCCCATAAGATTGTGAAAACATCTATGCCCATAAATATTTTATGTCTCCTGCCATCACATCATAATAAATCATTTGATATTGTTCGTGTCTTCGATAGGAATGTGGCCAATGTAATAATAAAAGCATACTTATGAATAACTTTTGGTTTGATAGAAAAAAGGCATGGTATTTTGTAGTATGAATTATCAGTGGTATTGCAATATAATATAATTCTGATGAAGAAAAAAACCCTACAAATTCTACGGTAAAGAACCTTTAATTTATGTAGATGTTTGGTTCTTCCAGAAATTTCTCATCACTGCTGAAAAATTACAACTTTACCTTTAAAGTATCAGATGTATTTTCCTACTGACACTAATGAGTAAAGCGTCTGAATATTTTCGACAGGTTTTTTTTACACATAATAATTAAAATAAAACTCTAAGGCAGAGCTTCTCAGTCTCGGCATTACTGACATCTTGGGCTGCGTAATTCATTGCCGTGAGGAGCTGTCCTGTGCATTGCAGGATGGTGAGCTGCCTTCCTGGCCTTTACTCACTACAGCCAGTAGCACCACCCCACCTTCTCCTGGCTGTGTCACAACCAAAAATGTCTTTAGAAGCTGTGAATGCCCCAGGGACACAAACTCATCCCTGCTTGAGAACCACTGCTCTAAAGTAATAGCCTAAAATGGTAAAGAATTCTGCTTTATGTCCTTTACCCAAAACTTTGTGAAAAGATCTTCAAATTGACTAGTTTTTGGTATTCAGGTCTGCATATCAATAGACCAAGTCTTAAGTTACCTTTTCAGGAGTTTCCAATTTGATAGGCATTTGTATCAAAACAAAATAAAACAAAACACAAACTCATTGCCATCGAGTCGATTCTGACTCACAGAGACCCTGCACGACAGAGCAGAGCTGTTATTATCCATAGGGTTTCCAAAGGGCAGCTGGTGGATTCAAACTGACAACCTTTTTGTTAGCAGCCTGAGCTCTTAACCATTGCACCACCACGGCTTCGTGGCATTTGTAGCTGGCATTTAATTGGAAATTGTTATTTGTCAATAAGCATTATTTTAAATTTCTAATCAGTTTCAGTATAGATTTTTCTTAAATCTGAGAACCCCTAACCATTTTCATGGATGTCTTTCATATTCATGCATTTCTCTTAATCTTCCTAATTTGATCAGTATGATTTTCCCCTTCTCATTCATCAACATATGCCCTGAAGATAAGTAGTTCTGGAATTATCCCAGATGACAACTTCCCTGGAAAAACTATGCCTGGACTAAGGTTTCTCAAAAGCGTAGTCCATGGCCCACCTGTCTCAGAATTTCCTGAAATGCTTGTTAATATTATAGATTATTGGGTTCCTGCCCAGACCTACTGAATGAGACTCTGGAGTAAGGCCGAGTGAACAGCAGTTTAATAAGCTCCCCAGGTGATTCTGAAGCCCCCATATTCAATAGCCATGGGCATAAGCTATAGAAACATTAAAAAAAAAAAAGCAAAATCTTACTAAAATTATTCATTCAATAAAAATCCTAAAGTAACTATTGTTTGTTGAACCCAATTTGATTCTAACATATAGCATAACCACTTTGTATTGATTAATGATAAACCCTCAAGATCTTTCATTAGAATCGACCAAATTTATGATAGTTGTCCCCTTACTAGAGACTGCTTGCTTATTAGGTAACATTTAAGCTAAAAGGCTTGACTTATATGCTTAAGCTTACTGATAAACAATAACTCAGTTTCTTGTCTATGAACATTCATACAAATGATTTACATTAAACCAAACATTGACTTTTGTTTAAAAAATACTCATTCTAAATGCAAAGAAACTAAAAATACAAAGACCCAAGACCTGTGGTTTCTCTTTCCCTGTCACTTTTCCAATGTTATTTCAAATATCACTTACCAAACTGAGTTTTTGCAACTGCAACTTTGTATTTTTCTATAAAATATTTAAAATATCTAATATTTTAATGAATGGATGGTACTGTTCCTCTCCCTTAAGTAAAAAAACAAGACAATTTCTGCCTCACACCCAAATCTGGGAACTTCTGGGCAGTTCTGTGAAGAGAATAGAGGAAGAGATCTTCCCATTCTTTCCTCCACTTGATCCAACCTCAGAAAAGCATACTCTTAAGTACTGCAAGATTTGGAAAAATGCCAAGTGGTTACGTAGTCTTTTTCCCTAAGACTGGTGAAAATAATAATCGGCAGATAATAAATTTTAATTCAGTAAAGGCAAGTACAAAACTAAAAAAAAAAAAAAAATGAAGACTGTATAATTTGTCAGAACATACAATGCTTCAATACAATATTTCCACCTATGTCTTCTAGTATTATACTTTTTGTTCTACAGTTAAATATATTAAATATTCACCATCAAAATTTTTGTGACTTTTCCTCTGTTATTTCTGGGTTAGATGAAACTTATCCTGTAGTAGGTTAGTCAGGAGGGGCTATGAGTACAGTGTTCCCTGAGTTTCTACACTTAAAAATTTTTTCTATAGTCTTAATATTTGAAAGAGTATTTGGTTGGATATAAGATCCTTTCTTTATTCCTTTTCCCTTGAGTTCTTGAAAATGTTGCTCTTGAGAAATATGGTACTAGCCTAATATTTATATCCCTACAAATATTTTGATCTTTTTCCTGGAGGCACTTAGTTTTTTTTTTTTTTTTTTTTTTTTGTTAAAGTCTAGAATACTAGAATATATCTTGGAGTTTATTTTTGTGTGTGGCAATTTTCCAATGTATATGGCAAGCCTTTAAATATGGTATGGTTCAGGTTCAACTCTCTTTAATTTCCAGGAAAATATTCCTGGGTTATAGTTTCAAATATTACATCTGTTTTACTGTTTTCTTATTAAAGTAGTCCAATTACATGTATATTAGACTTCTTTTCCTACATCTATTTCAATTGCTGTCTCTTTTTTGCCTCATTATCTCAACTTCATTCTGTTGATTACTTTCCCATCTTTCTTTGATGACCTTTGTTAGATTTTCATTTGAATATATTCTCCCTTATACCTTGTAAATCATTCTTTTTTTATTGCTAGGCTTGTCTTTCTTTCTAGTATCTTTCCTGAATTCCATTAACTTTCATTTCTTTCCTTCCTTGCTTCCTTCCTTCCTTCCTTGCTTGCTTGCTTCCTTCCTTCCTTGTTTCCTCCCTCCCTCCTTTACCTCCCTTCCTCTCTTTCTTCCATTCCTGGTTTTAGTTTTTAAACTTCTGATTCTATTTTTAAAAATACCTCTAAACCCTTGTTTGATGATCCTAAATTAGTTTGGAGTGTTGTGTTAACAATTTTCTTCTGCTTTGTATTTGTATTTTGGGGAAATTTTTCATCAGCTAAGATGTTTTGATTCCAGTTACTATTTTCTTATGCAAATAACGTGTGCCTTCTGCATTTGTTTGCCAGCTGCGCCCTTCCCTCCCAAGGCATCCTCACAAGCACCACCATGCCAATCCCCTTCCACATGCTGCTGTAAAAAAATTAGCATACCAAGCTTACGGAAAATACCTCACAGGGGAGGGCGTGGCCAGAAAGCAAATGGAGAACGTGTGCATTGTTTACATAAAAATATAGTATCAGTTTTCTTATTACAGTAGTTTCGTGTAGAATTTTACTTTTTAAAAAAAAAATGTCTAGGTACTTTATGGTCATGGCCAAGGTTGTTCAAATACATCCTCTTTTATCAGTTTTATTATTTTGTTTGTTTGGCTTTATTTTTGAAATTGATGAAGTCGGTGATGGTGGGAGTGTAAGATTGGGAGGAGTTGTGTGCTTTCTGTTTCTGAGAAATCATCATTTCCTCCCTGGCTTCCCTCTTTCCCTTTACTCACACTCTTTTGTGAGGTACAGCATATATTCTATTTATCTTCTTTTCTTCAAGAAGAAATGTCTTTAAGGCTGCCACCTGTTGTCTGCTCACTCTCCAGCCCCTTCTCTGTAACTGGTGCTGTGAACGACCATGTTTCAGAGCTGTGCTCACTATTTTAGCACCTAGTGTTGGACTTTATCTTTCTAGGGGTGATTTTGTGTGTGTTTATTCTCTTTGCTATGGAGTCACTTCAGCCTTCCCTCCCTGACTCTCTGCATCCCCCAGTTTATGGCAATGGTAGGAGCTGCTAGAATTTGGTATTTACTTCTGTCTGTGTCCTAGTCATGCAAAATATGAGGGTAAAATGTGGTTTTATTTACTTTACTTTATATTTTTTTGAAAGAGGATTTATGGAGAAATTTGGATCCAGGCAGCTGTCCTTATCTTCAGTGGGTCAGAGTTTTAATGAGGAAGTAGTATAGTCGTAACATCCAGGCATGCATCTGGTAGTCAAAATGAAAAGATTTAACGTGGAGAGAAACTTAAGAGCACTACTTTGTGCACGCGGGTCCTTTCTATCAGAATTACATATCCCAAGCTACTTTCTGCTAGAAACTAGGTGGGCCATTGTTTTCATTTCAGAAGGAAAGCTGCTCTTTTTAAAAAGTCCTCTTGTCCTCGACTGCTGATACGCTTTTTTCAGTCATGCATATAATTTAATATTTTACAAACCTCAAACCCACATATGTATGCTAAACTACATTAGTAGCTCTTCTATACTGTACCATTTCTTTAAATTATGGCAAGTAATAACAGGACCAGTAGCATGTATTTTCCTTTCTAAATATTTCTCCCTCCAAGATTGCAGCTGTACTTCATATTGGCAGTGATGTTTGGGGGTTTAATCTGAACATACTTTCACATTCTCTGCAATAAATGTGTATATCCATTATATCTCATTATTTATGTATTTTTCATTTCTCACTGATGAGTAAAGGAAAGCTTAAGGGTACATTATGATGGTTTGACTTCAGAGTAGCTAGCTGTTTTTTAACCCAAAGTCATTGAAAACAGCTTGCTTGTTTTGAATCAACATTTGTTAAGTCATCTTAAATGATGTTATGTATGTGTAGCAACCTATTGAGTTTTTCTTTTTTTCCTCTTCAGTCATGGATTCAGAGATTCATGAAAGGTTGTTCTAGTAACTGTTAATATCAATATGGTAATTTTACAAATGCTTCATTTCTTTGCAAATGAGTGAGAAAGAAATGATTTTTATGAAGCAAAGATATAATCCCATTTTTTCATTATCATACTCAAAGGACTTCTACACATCACAGATCCTGCTTTTTATGTTTATACATGTGTCAACTTCACACATAATACCTAATAAACATTTCCCAAGAGATCAGGCCTCACAATCAAGCAAAAAAAGATCTACGCAAAGTATTTTGTAAAGAACAGTATTAACAAAATAAGAATTTGTTGGGAAAAACACAATGCTCAGGCACATTTTCCTGAATCAAATAGCATGGAATAAAACTGAAAATTGCTAATGGGCTAAGTAAATTCAAATTGACAAATTATTCTTAAGAAGCATGATGATATTGGATCATGTCCAAACTCACATATTTACATTCATTTTCTAATAATTCATACAGATTTTAGATAAACAAATATAAAATAACCATCTGTCTATGAATAGTTGCTGAAAAATTATTCCTACAATTATGTGGAGAATGTAAATAAATTGTAGTGGACTCACCAACCACATTAACTATAAGATGACCAGATAAAGTACTAACTCTAAAATAATCACTCAAAGCGTAGACATTTTGAAATTAATGATCTTTTTTGTTATTATTATTAAATGAAACATTGAAAATTGCTATTGATTATAATGCCATGATGTGATATTCTGTGTCATGAAGTCATGCTTATTAAAAGGAAGCAACACTGAATAAAGTATAAGCAGGTAAATATGGAAGAGCCTTTAGAGATTACTCGCTTAATGATTTTTGCTAACTATCAAGAAACAAGTCTCTCTCTTTTCATGTTTCTCTTTCTTAGTGTATATTTTATAATTATTTGGACATTCTGAATTTTAAAAATAAATACAATGTTTTTGTTTTGTGAAAAAATACACGACAAATGAAACTTTCATTTGAATTTTTCACTTGAAAAATCTTTTTTTTAGAGGATCAGAATGTTATAATATAGCCCTAAGTCAAGTTAGAATTGTTCCGCTACATGTATGCCATTCTATAAGCAAGGAAACAGAATAATAACAATTCTTCATTTATATTTTTCAGTTGGATAAATCAGCTGTAGGCAACAAACACTGGTTCTATAAAAAGTCATAAACAAAATGATCTATAACAGCTCTGCCAATATGTATGTCAGCATACTCTGTGTTCATGAAAGTTTCCACAATTTAATAAGAATCCAAATGAAAGCTCCCAAGTTAAACATTCCTCAAATAAACAGTAACTCGACTTTCCCAAATAATTTTTATTTTATTTAATTGACTTAAGTCAGCGATAAAAGGTGTATTAATCATCATTTAGGACAGAGATTGTCAAACATTTTCTGGAAAGGGCCAGATAGTAAATATTTTAGGCCTTGTGAGGCATACAGTCTCTGTTATGGTTACTCAACTCTGCTGCTGTAGTACAAAATTATTCATAGACAACATAAGCAATGAGCATGGCTGTGTTCCAATAAAACTTTCCTTATGAACTCTGGGAAACCCTGGTGGTATAGTGGTGAAGAGTTCGGCTGCTAGCTAAAAGGCTGGCAGTGTGAATCCACCAGGTGTTCCTTGGAAACCCTATGGGGCAGTTCAACTCTGTCCTACAGGGTCGCTATGAGTCGGAATTGACTCGACGGCAATGGGCTTGATTTTTTCGTTTTATGGACTGGAATTTGAATTTCATATAATTTTGCATGTCATGAAGTATTCTTTTTTATCTTTTTCAATCACATAAAAATGTAGAAACTATTCTTAGTTTGCAGGCCACATAAAGACAGGCAGTGTACCAGACTGGCTCAAGGGTCATAGTTTGCTGACCCTTTTTCTAGGAAATTATACTAATTATTTTATGGGCACTTGATAAATGTCAACCATTATGGTGAAGAAGAGGCAGAGGATTAACATGATGCTGATGATAATGATAATGACTAAGAAGATAATTGGTGTGAACACTGGAAAGAATCCAAATGCAATTACATTTACAACACAAGGTTCACATTTCCTGACTTCGTGTTGTAATTCCTTTAATAGAATTTTCTTATTGTTTGTTATGGTACTTTCATTCTCTACAGTGGTCTACTGACTCCTTAGGTTAAAAGCACATTTCTATTTTCAATTCAAATACAACTAGTCTTCATCATCATCATCATCATCATCATCATCATCATCATCATCCACTTGCTGAGATATCACAACAGAAGTTATGTTATATTTGTCGTATCTGCCCCACAAGTTTTCAATAAAAAATTTCCCTTCTATGAATACTCCCACTCAAAGTTGCATATAAATTTCTAATAAATATGTATTAATTTAATTTTCTAAGCTACCATTGCCCCTAATATGTATGTTCTAAGGCAGACCTATCAGTCCTCCTGTGATTGTACCTGAATTTCCCTGGGTTATAATCCCTTCCCTACTTTAATTCCAATGTTACCAGAAAACTAAAAATCTAACCAAGAATTTGGCAACAAGTCCAACCACACCATTGTCCAGCTGTTGTACTCTGTGGTTAATTCAAGTTGCAAAAGTCACTGATAAGAAAGAGTTGTTGATAATGAGGCAAAAATTTAGATTTGCAGTAGTGGCCTGACAGTTTTAATGCTGTGGAAAAAGACACTGATTTTTTTTTTTTTTTTTTGGCCTTTCTCACCCCCTCATTCCAGATCTGGGGAAGCTGGACTTCAGCTAACATTAAACTCTTAGCACTATCATTGAAAACTAAACCCATTGCGGCTGAGTGGAGTCTGACAAATAGCGACCCTGTAGTTGGGTATAAAATAAAGCTGACCTGCTTTGCCTAGGTGAAATAGTCATCACAAATCAACTGCCACTGTCATGGGGTCTACAATCCACAGCAGATTTGACTCATGCTGACCTTCTCTAACTGAGAGAATGTTGCATTACACATAATACCCCAAGAAATTGTGTGGAGTGGAAGGGAGGAATGGGTAAAACTCCAGGGGATATCTTAATAAATACACATATAGGCCAGACTCTTTGCATCATCCATCCATCCATTGATTCATTTATTCAAGTATTTATCATGTGTTATCACATGCATGGCACTGAAGGAGAGGTTGTCCAGGACAGCAGAGTCTTGTTCAACTAACCACCTGAATTCTATCCTTGGGAAATCCCATCAATTAACCAGATGACATTTCACCTTTTACATCACCTCAAAATGATCCCCATGGGCATTTTCAATTGCGTGCTTCCTCTCCTCCCTCTGGTGAGAATGGTACTACTTAGAGTATGCTGTATTCTTTAGGTCGGTGACCTGGTGGTACAAAAGGTCGGCAGTTTGATCCACCAGCCGCTCCTTGGAAACTCTATGGGGCATTTCTACTCTGTCCTATAGTGTTGCTATGAGTCAGAATTGACTTGACACCGGGTATTCTTTACGCGTGGTGTTAAACCAAAATTCACTGTCCAATAAGCCTAAGTGGATTACCAAAGTGGCCATTACAACTGCCTATTGTCATTGAAAACAGAAACAACATATTATGAAGAATCATTATGTCCTGGAAGCGTTTTCTTGAACTAATATTTAAGATGACATTTATATTTCAAATGTCACAAATCTATTGGGCAGTTAGAGCCATGTTTTATATTTTAAACCCTGTATGTCAGGGAATGTACTAGGCATTTTAAAATACATTATCTCTAATTTCTCCCCAAACCTAGAAATAAGCATATATACCTAATGCTTGGAAATATCTGACAGGAAGTAGTATGAAACTGAAAACATTGTATTAAATCACACAAACTGTAAGGACTTCCTCAGTCATAATTGGGGGTGAGGGTTATACGAAAATCATGATAATATGGTTTGGAAATCTAAAAACAACTGTTTTTACGTGTGATCTTAGAATTATGTATACATTTTTGGAGGACTATTTAGTGGAGTATGGTTGTGTGAAGGATAATTTAAAATCAGGTTTCAAAATGATCATTTTTTCTAGTAAGTGTATTATTAATGATAAAGTCTTCAGAAAATGGAGGTCTTTCTCCATTTTATTTTAATAAGTGAACAGTGGTACACAGATTACCAATGCTCCTCCCATTGTGTGCTAGCAAATGAGTTACCTGACTATCCCTTCAGTGCTGCACATCTGTTTATGCTGGATCTCATCCCTACATGTCACCACTCCAACGTGTTATTTTCTTTATATGGCAGTTATGAAAGATGATTCAGCTCCCCTGTGTGAACACATTTTTTATTTTATCCATCAATAACTGTGACAATGATAATATACTGTAAGACTGGTAATGATGAGGTTTTTTCCGACCAGCTTAGTATAATTGATAGTAAAAATAAAAAGATCAATAAAACTGTGAACCGCCTTGGCTAAGCAACTGATAATATAGCGATGTTCAGAGTGATTTGGTTAAAATATGAACGACTAAATGAATCATGAACGGTACTTTAGAGCCCAGACTTACCAACATAATCATTTAGCACATGTGTGTGCTCCACATACACACCTAGATAAGAGACATAATGGGAAAAAAAGATCAAATAATTCACGTGGGCCAATATCTAGGGCAAACAAGGAAGTAAAAAATGTGAAAAGAGATACTTGTCAAACGTGATCCTCAAAAGAGGAGAAGAGGAAAGCAGTGGACTTTCATGACCAGACAAATCATAAAGGGATAACTCAGCTAGTCAGCCAAATTGGCCGTCTCTTACCGATCATCAAACTTTCTGGTATTTACTAGGAAGACCCATGCCCTCTTTAAAGCTGTGAAATGACTTTGAAATTGGACTGATTTGAAGATTTTACGTCACACTTCCAACTGCCATAATCATAATGATTCCAACTTAGGAGAAATTAAACTACAAATAATATATACTTATAAAGATATAAAATTAATTCTGCATTAACAGTGGGAAATTATCCAATTGTGGTCTATTAAATTTAACATAGATATACCTAAGTGACTAGATTAGTGCAAATAAAGGGAATCAGGGAGAATATTTAGAAATTTTATTAGCAATTTAAAAACAATACAGTGGAGAGTGAAGTGTCATGTATTAGGAATAATTATGGCAGATTGCTAAATTATTTTTAATCTTAGTTTTGGGATTCTTTTTTATGCAGGAATTAATTACAATAGGTTTTTAAATTTACAGGTGGAGACTTTTTATTTTTTGGGGGGAGAGGTTACATATTTTTGTTGATGACTTTTGGTTTTGTTGGAATATTTATTGAGGAATATAGTCTGCAAATCTCTATGCTTTGGAATTTGTTAAAGTTTGTTATGTCAAATTCATGAGTACTGTTAAAATTTTTCATGGAGTAAGAGAAGAACATATCTTCTCTGTAGGCAGCATGGTGGTTAACAGCCTTAACGGCACAGGTAGGCCCTACAGCGAGATCACCGGGGTTAAAGTCCTGTTCTGCTTCTCTCTGACCTTGTAAGCTTGAGCAAGTTACATGTCCAATGGTTTTTACTTGCCTTAGTTGCCTTATCTGTAAGAGGCATACACATTTGTTGATCATATTATTCAGGTACTTGCTATTACAAGTTGTAATCTACTTAATTACAACTCTTCCAGAATTTTACAAACCAAGTCTCTATTATCATTTGGAAATTACATTTCTGGGAGTTTTTGCATTACGTATTTCACAGATAGGTTGCTTAGTACAAAAAATTTATATTTCTTATCTTCTTTTTGAACAGAAGTATTTTACTTCCATAACAACCCCTTTTTTGCTGTTTAATGATTGTGACCTTGAATTTCACTTTAGATGAGAATGATAAGGTAATTCTTTTTTGTGCTTTACATTTATCAGATGCATCTTATTTATCCTTTTATTTGCAAACTTTTTCCCCTTAAGTCTATTTTAGATGTGTTCTTATATACAGTTGAATTTTGCCTTTCATCCCAATCTCAAAGTTTCTGGCTCTCTCTTGGAAAACTCATTAACATTGTCACACAGACCCATTTGATTTTATTCCTTCCTTGAATACATGATTTCAGTAATATTATAAATTTCTAACACCCTCAGCTACTAGGTTGGAAGTTTGAGTACACCCAGAGGTGCCGCAGAAGTAATGCCTGGTGATCTACTTCTGAGAAACCAGACACTGAAAACTCCATGGAGCACAACTCAGCTCTAATACACATGGTCACCATGAGTCGAAAATGACTCGACGGTAACTGGTACACATGGCTTAGTTTTCTCATTTTTAAAAAATTTTTACTTTTGAAGTCTTCGTCAGTTTCTTTTAATTAATTTTGTACTCTTCACCCACCTTGCCCTGCTCCACCTCCACTCCTGTATGTAAATTCTTCCAAACAACCTTATACACAGTTTATATTTAAACCGTATTTCAGATCTTTAAGAGCTGCTGGCAGAAGATTTTATGTCACAGAATGAAAATAAGATAAAACATTTAAGCAATTTTTGGAAGTTATGAGCTTTTTTTTACAATCGGGAGAAGCAATACTGATTTTTTTAATGTGTTTCCTAAAATCGAAATATTTTACAACGTACTCCTTTAAGAGTGGGATTCCATGGTGGTGAGGTTTTTTTTCTCCCCACAAACCACTAAAAACCAGAGGAAACAGAACCTCATGACTTTATATTCCTAAAAGAAACCTTTTTTTGTGAGACCAGGTCTTCCTAACCATGCACAGCCGTGGAGTCAGTTCCGACTAGTGGCATCTCATATGTCACAGAGTAGAACTGCTCCATAGGGCTCTCTTGGCTCTAATCTTTAGGAAGTAGATCACCAGGACTTACTTCCATGGTGGGTTTGAAAAGCCAACCTTTAGGTTAGTAATCTAGTACAAACGTTTGTGCCACCCAGGGACACAAAGACTAGGTCTAGGTGTTGTCTTTAATAATCGTGTCTGACTATTGTAATTAGACAAAAGCAGGGTGACTGTCAAGTATTTACAAGCGTGCACTTAGCTCAAAGTTGAGCATAAAAAAATCAATGACTCTTTTATTTATTAATCTCTTCTGTTCCATTAGGTATAATTATCCAGTAAACATATCATCTTAACACAGCTTAAAAAGCTAATTAGCTGGGCCCTCTGGACAGCCTCACACACTTTCGTTGTTTCAACCATTCTGTGAGACTGCTGCTCTGCTAAAACTTCCCAGGCTGAGGAAAGGGAAATCTTTCCAAAAATTTATAAAGGACTCTGTTCTGCATGCTCTCTTCACATTATCTGTAGATGATGTGACATTAAAGTTAAATACATCAAAGAAGTTAGGTACATTAGTGGCTAAAGCTCTTGTTGAGTATGCTGAGAAGCCTCCCTCCCCTCCCAAACATGTGCAAAACCTAAAACGTCCTCGCACTGCTGGGCCTTCTGTCCTTTATCCAATATATGCCCGGAAAGAAGCTCATTGGGAGATAAATGAATGCAACAGATTCTCACTAAGCATTTTTATTCAAGGCCATTTATTGTCACATTCTGGAGAACACTTGAGAAGAGAGCTGGGGAGCAGCAGTAAAAACAGTGGCGAACTGTCAGTGGTATAGTTTGTCATTGTTCCACGGACAAAAGGCAGACTGTCACAATAAACAGCACTTACTCCTTTCATGTTTGTGGCTTAGGGCTGGAGAGGGGAGGTGTCACTGATCGTAATTGTAGAACACATAAATAATAACAGTAGCTTGCAAATCATAGATCAAAGAAAACAGAGGGAGTTGGCAGTGATGAAGGCAAGAAAATAGATGCTTCTAGCACAAGCTAATTTACTACCCTTATAAAAAATATGTTCTTCCTAACAGTAAAAGTGGGATATTTTTGTTGCCTCTTCTGCTGCAGGTAAGGAAGGTAAAATTTCTAAATCAAAGGTCTCATGAATCATTCTAAACATAGAAATATGTTTAGATTATTTTTTATTCAAAAGATATTTTATAAATTAGTAGTCATTACTTTTACTCACGAGACGTAAGTGGTAACCCTTTTGCTTACTCTAACCATGGTTGTGCTGACTGTACCAGCTTGTAAAAGCCTACAATAATGCATGCATGAGGTCTTTCAGATCAGCTTTCTTAGAGAGAATAATTGATTTTGGGGTCTGAGAAGAATCCCTAGTCTATATTATACCTGAACAACCTGACCTCATCAGAACAAGACACCTAGCACACTGAAGACTGCAGATTTGCATTACACCTTCTTTTTTTCAGCTCACCATGAAAAATAGGACAGATTGCAACGCTCAGATTGAGTCTGTGTATGATAGAGGGTCTGTGGGCAACTTTCTCATTCCCCACAACCCATGGAAACTCAATGGGAGAATTCCCATAGGATGACAGAGGATGAGAAACTTTCCCCGTGTTATTACAATGTTGAAAGGTTTCTCATTTACTGCTGGTGAAAAGTGTCTATTGTGGCTTCTAATAAAAACCCGTGAAACCACATGGGTGTGAAGTCATTTTTTTCTTAAACTTTTTAAGAAACTGGTGACAATGCTAAGTTCACTGTTTCAGCTTTCGGTGTGAAGTATGTCACCCTATTTGTGATGGCAGGTTTACATCTGTGCTGTAACCTATTCTCACAGCAACATAATTGGAACTAGATATCACATGTGGACAGGGTTTCTCTTTATTGAATTGATTTAATTCTCTTGATTGAATATGATTGCCCCAAACACAAAACATGTAAATTACACATGCATTACATGCTAGTATATGAGTATTAGCACTCTATGTGGGTCATGTAGGGGTTGGTTAGCACTTTCCCAAGAATATATGCTTTACTATAATGTGGGAAATTGACAATACCCAGAACACAGGAGGAGGTTAGGAGCCCTGAACGTGATAGTGGAATGCCCCAGAAAGGGAGGATAACTTGGAGTTTACTTGTGAAGACATTTTGGACATCAGCATTTGAGTAGTCAGGCTGCAAACTTTTCTGGTTGTTACCCCTAACATTTGCTTTTGTACAGCAGCTTTGACAGTTGCACTGCTCACAGCAAACTGCCATTGTAGTTTGTTCTGCTTTGGTGCCACTTGATTGTCACAGCCTGTCATGAGGCAAGAAAGCACTAAACCTAACCCATCCACCAGGATTTAATCAGTCCTATTGCTCCTGTTGCCTGCATGGGCCACCCTGGAGCACACAGCACACTATTTTACCTTTCCCACAGCACTTGTCTCATAGGCTTCAATTTTTTAAAAAAAATAAAGTAATAAGCTACACAGTGTTGATGAGAAAATATATCAGCAAACAATAGATTTATTTACTAAAGAAATAATACTGAAGTTGATCAATTATGAACTAAACAACAATGAAAACCAGAGCCATTTTTTCTTCCCTCTTCCTGTTGTTTTCCTCCTTGTTTATGCTAGTGGGCGAGAAGAGAGGTCACATTTTTTGTCTCACTAGGAGAACTAGGCAGAAGAGAAGTGGCTACTCCTTGATTAGAGAAAACATATGGGAAAAGGCATTAGAACTTCCCTAGTCACCCTTTGTATGGATAGCTTTACATCCCTTTACTTGATTTTCCTGATCTGTGAAATGAGGACAGCCCGCTTTTGGTCAGTGGCCAGCTGCTCTGGCACAGAGACACTCACTGAGGACAGCTCAGACACTTGGTATGTCATCACATAGTTCTGAGTAAAGGTCTCTCAACTGTAGCTGATGAGGGGACAGAACACCAGAGGTTATAATTAGTCTGCTTTGTGCTCATGAAAATAAGGGGCTGCAATCAGGAATAATTTTCCCCACCACGAAGAAAAGAAATGTAGTCAGTCTTGTAAACAGTACTAGTATTGAACTCATCAAGATCTAACAAACCTTGATTGACCACTTATTATTTGCCTAACTTGGTTTTGGATACTTTTATATGTATTAGTCTATTGTCTCAACAATCTAACCACGGGAAGGGCAGGGGAGCAACATCACTAACAATCAAGCCACAGAATTTTATGCATTGATGTCACTTGGCCACATCTGTTATAATATCTCTTTCAAAGTAAATGGATTGGGTTAAAAGTTGTTCAGTTTTGGACAAATCCACTGGCTTAAAACTAATGTAAATAGTTGGTCTAATTTCTGAATGGCCACTTCAGCTTTTTATTTCTAGATTCAAGCCATTCAGCACAGTGTATATACTCAAAATTTTCAATTGATTTACTCAAAACTTCTTTGTTTATATATGATTGATTTAAAAATATGACAATCTGAGTTATTTTCCTGGTATCATGTTATTACATGACAGTAATATCTTTATTTTGTGAGTGAAAAAAAGCAAGATCACAAGAAAAGGGAAAAAAAATTAAGAAATGAGTACTTTCAAAAGTTTAAAAAAATTTAATGAACTGACTATTTTGCAAATGACAAAACTGTGGAGAACTAGGTACAAGATTAGGAAGTATTTTTTCTCCCTTGTAATTAGCATCAGCATAAAGGGCCATAAACAAAACCTGGTTGTCTGGGATGTGTGGAAAGGCCAAGGACTCCACTGCCCTCATTTGCTTGTCCCTCAGCAATAGAATTGCCCAAGTGACTGGTGCTAAATGGAACCTGAAATTGTGAGGCAGGATGTCTTGGACATCTAGTGCTTCTGTAACAGAAATACCACAAGTGGATGGTTTTAACAAAGAGAAATTTATTCTCTCACAGTCTAGTAGTAGGCTGCAAGTCCAAATCTAGCACATCAGCTCCAGGGAAAGGCTTTCTCTGTCGGCTGTGGAGGAAGGTCCTTGTTGTCAATCTTCCCCTGGTCAAGGAGCTTCTCTGCACAGGAGCCCCAGGTCCAACGGATGCGCTCTGCTCCTGGCACTGCTTTCTTGGTGGTATGAGGTCCCCCTCTTCTGCTTGCTTCCCTTTCCTTTTGTTTCTTGTAAGATAAAAGGTGGTGCAGGCCACATTACAGGGAAACTCCCTTGACATTGGATCAGGGATATGACCTTAGTAAGGGTGTTACAATCCCACCCTAATCGTCTTCAACATAAAATTATAATCACAAAATGGACGACAACCACACAATACTGAGAATCATGGCCTAACCAAGTTGACATTTATTTTTGGGGGACACAATTCAATCCATAACACTAGAGAAACTGGGAAGAGTTCACTGGCAACCAGAAAACACTGAGGTTTGCACTTGGAAGCTGACTTTCGAAAGTCTAACAAAGTATATAGCAAGTATGTGAGACGAAGTCTCGCCGTCCTCGCTTCTAAGGAGCATTTTGGCTGTACTTCTTCCAAGACAGATTTGTTCATTAGTTTGCCAGGCCATGGTATATTTGATATTATTTGCCAACACCATAATTTAAAGTCATTAATTCTTCTTCAGTCTTCCTTATTCATTGTCCAGCTTTCCCATGCATATGTGGCAACTGAAAACACCATGGCTTGGGTCAGGCACACCTTAGTCCTTAAAGTGACATTTTTGCTTTTCAACGCTTTAAATAGATATCTTGCAACAGATTTGCCCAAGCCAATGTGTCATTTGATTTCTTGACTGCTGTTTCCATGGGTGTTGATTGTGGATCCAAGTAAAATGAAATCCTTGACAACTGCAATCTTTTCTCCATTTATTATGATGATTTATTATGATGTTCCTTACTGGTCCAGTAGTGAGGATTTTTGTTTTCTTTATGTTGTTTTCTTTATGTTGAGGTGTAATCCATACTGAAGGCTATCGTCCCTGATCTTCATCAGTAAGTGCTTCAAGTCCTGTTCACATTTAGCAAGGTTGTGTCATCTGCATGAGTCTTTCTCCAATCCTAATGCCACATTCTTGGATTGTTTGCTCAGCATACAGATTAAATGAGTATGGTGAAAGGATACAACCCTGACACACACCTTTCCTGGCTTTAAAACACTCAGTATTTCCTTGTTCTGTTCGAATGACTGTCTTTTGATCTATGTACAGGTTCCTCATGAGCACAATTAAATGTTCTGGAATTCCCATTCTTCACAATGTTATCCATAATTTGTTATGATCCATGCAGTTGAATGTCTCTGCATAGTCAATAAAACACAGGTAAACATCTTTTTGATATTCTCTGCTTTCAGCCAGGATCCATCTGACTTTGGCAATGAAATCCTTCATTCCCCATCCTCTTCTAAGTCCAGCTTGAATTTCTGGCAGTTCTCTGTCAGTATACTGCTGCAACCACTTTTTAATGATCTTCAGCAAAATTTTAACTTGTGTATGATATTAATGATATTGTTCAATAATTTCTGCATTCTGTTGGCTCACCTTTCTTTGGAATAGGCATAAATATGGATCTCTTCCAGTTGGTTGGACAAGTAGCTGTCTTCTAAATTTCTAGGCATAGACGAGTGAGCACTTCCAGCCTTGCATCCATTTGTTGAAACATCTCAGTTGGTATTCCGTCAGTTCCTGGAGCCTTGTTTTTTGCCAGTGTCTTCAGTGCAGCTTGGACTTCTTCCTTCAGTACCATAGGTTCTTGATCTTATGCTACCTTGTGAAATGATTGAACCTCAACCAATTCTTTTTGGTACAGTGACTCTGTACCATCTTCTTTTGATGCTTCCTGCGTCGTTCAGTATTTTTCCCATAGAGTACTTCAACATTACAACTCAAAGCTTGAATTTTTTCTTCAGTTCTTTCAGCTTGAGAAATGCTGAGTCTTCTTTGGTTTTCTAACTCCAGGTCTTTGCACATGTCAGTATAATACTTTACTTTGTCTTCTCTAGACACCCTTTGAAATCTTCTGTTCAACATTTTACTTCATTGTTTCTTCGTTTTGCTTTAGCTACTTGATGTTCAAGAGCAAGTTTCAGAGTCTCTTCTGACATCCATTTAGGACTTTTCCTTCTTTCCTATCTTTTTAATAACCTCTTGCTTTCTTCATGTATGATGTCCTTGATGTCATTCCACAATTTGTCTTGTCTTCAGTCATTAGTGTTCACTGGATAAAATCTATTCTTAAGATGGTCCCGAAATTCAGGTAGGATATACCTAAGGTCGTACTTTGGCTCTTGTGGATTTGTTCTAACTTGCATATGAGCAACCACAGTTGGCCCTGGCCTGGTTCTGACTGACGATACTGAGCTTTTCAATCATCTCTTTCCAAAGATGTAACCAATTTGATTGGTATTCCATCTGGCAAAGTTCACATGTATAGTCACCATTTATGTTGTTGAAAAACAGTGTTTGAAATGAAGAAGACGTTGGTCTTGCAAAATTCTATCATGCCATCTCCAGCATCATATTTTTCACCAAGGCCATATTTTCCAACTCTTGATCCTTCTTTGTTTCCAACTTTCACATTCCAATCTCCAGTAATTATCAATGCATCTTGATTGCATGTGTGATCAATTTCAGATGTAGAAGTTGGTAAAAATCTTCAATTTCTTTCTTTCTTTCCTTTTTTTTTTTTTTT
>NW_004444166.1:1852748-1853876 GCF_000243295.1 Trichechus manatus latirostris | reverse complement strand
ACACTCCTCACGAGTATCACTTTATGTCCCACAGTCCAGTCCAATCCCTGCCTGAAGAGTTGGCCACAGAAATTGTTTTAGTTCTGAGCTGATAGAGAATTCGGGGACCATGCTTTCCAGGGTTCCTCCAGTCTCACTGAGACCATTAACTCTGGTCTTCTTCCTAGAATTTGAGTTCTGCACCCCACCTTTCTCCTGCTCCATCAAGGACTCTCTGTTGTGTTCCCTGTCAGGGCGGTCATTGGTGGTAGCCAGGCACATCTAGTTCTTCTGCTCTCAGGCTGATGAAGTGTCTGGTTTATGTGGTCCCTTCTGTCTCTTGGGCCAGTACTCACCTTGTGTCTTTGGTGTTTTTCACTCCCCTTTACTCCAGGTGGCTGGGACCAATTGATGCATCCCAACTGATGCATCTTAGATGGCTGACTGCAAGCTTTCAAGACCCCAGATGCCACTCACCAAAGTAGGATGCAGAAAATTTTCTTAATAAGCTTTCTTATGCCAATTGACCTAGATGTCCCCTGAAAGCCTGTTCTCCAGACCCTTACCCCTGCTACTCTGTCCCTCAAAGTGTTTGATTGTATTCAGGAAACTTCTTAGCTTTTCCAGCTGTGCTAACTTCCCCTGCAGTGTGTGCTGTCCTTCCCTTCATCTAAAATAATTTTTATCTACTATGTAGTTAGTAAATAACCCTCACCCTCCCTCCCCACCATCGTAACCATCAAAGAATATTTTCTTCTGAGTTTAAACCTTTTCTTGAGTTCTCATTATAGTGGTCTTATACAATATTTGTCCTTCTGTGACTGACTAAATTCAGTTAGTGTAATGCCATCCAGATTCCTCCATGTTATGTTTGATGCTTCATCGTTGTTCTTTACCATTGTGTAGTATTCCATTGTGTGGATATACCATAACTTGTTTATCCATTTGTCCGTTGATGGGCACCTAGTTTGTTGCCATCTTTTTGCTATTGTAAACAGTGCCGCAAATGAACATGGGTGTGCATATATCTATTTGTGTGATGGCTCTTATTTCTCTAGGATATATTCCAAGGAGTGGGATAGCTGGATCGTATGGTACTTCTATTTCTAGCTTTTCAAGGAAGTGCCAAATCGATTTCCAAAGTGGTTG
>NW_004444166.1:1848208-1850906 GCF_000243295.1 Trichechus manatus latirostris | reverse complement strand
GAATTTTGTTGAGAATTTTTGCATCAGTGTTCATGAGGGATATTGGTCTGTAACTTTCTTTTTTTGTGGTGTGTTTACCTGGTTTTGGTATCAGGGTTATGCTGGCTTCATAGAATGCGTTTGGGAGTATTCCATCCTTTTCTATGCTCTGAAATACCTTTAGTAGTAGTGGTATTAACTCTTCTCCAAAGGTTAGTAGAATTCTCCAGTGAAGCCATCTGGGCCAGGGCATTTTTTGTTGTGAGTTTTTTAATTATCTTTCAATCTTTTCTTTTTTTATGAGTTTATTTAGTTGTTCTACCTCAGTTTGTGTTAGTTTAGGTAGGTAGTGAGTTTCTAGAAATTTGTCCACTTCCTCTAGGTTTTCGAATTTGTTAAAGTACAATTTTTCATAGTATTCTGTTATGATTCATTTAATTTCAGTTGGGTCTATTTTGATATCACCCAACTCATTTCTTATATGGGTTATTTGCTTCCTCTCCTACTTTTCTTTTGTCAATTTGGCTAAGGGTTTATCAATTTTGTTGATCTTTACAAAGAACGAGGTTTGGTCTTCTTAACTGTTTCAATTGTTTTTCTATTCTCTATTTCATTTAATTCTCCTCTAATTCTCATTATTTCCTTTCTTCTGGCACCTGAAGGCTTCTTTTGCTGCTCTCTTTCTACTTGTTCCAGTTGTAGGTTTAATGTTTTGATTATGGCCCTTTCTTCTTCTTGGATGTGTGCATTTATTGCTATAAACTGACCTCTAAGCACTGCTTTTGCTGTGTCCCAACGTTTCTGGTAGGATTGGTTTTCATTCTCATTTGATTCTATGAATTTCTTTATTCCATCCTTAATTTCTTCTATAACCCTGTAGTTTTTGAGCAAAGTGTTGTTCAGGTTTCATGCGTTTGATTTTTTTCCCTTGCTTTTTGTGTTGTTGATTTCCACTTGTATGGCTTTATGGTCAGAAATCTGCTTTGTAATATGTCTATGCTTTGGATTTTGTTAAGGCTTGCTTTATGGCCTAATATGTGGTCTATTCTGGAGAATGTTCCATGTGCATTGGAAAAGAAAGTATACTTGGCAGCTGTTGGGTGGAGTGTTAGGTATATGTTTATGAGATTAAATTGGTTGATTGTAGCATTTAGATCTTCCGCATCTTTGCTGAGCTTCTTCCTGCATGTTCTGTCATTCACCGAAAGTGGTGTGTTGAAGTCTCCTACTACTATTGTGCAGCTGTCTATTTCTCTTATCAAGCCGTTAGAGTTTGTTGTATGTATTTTGGAGCCCTGTCATTGGGTGCATAAATATGTATTATAGTTATGTCCTCCTGGTGTATTGACCCTTTAATCATTATATAGTGTCCTTTCTTATCCTTTGTGGTGGAGATTAATATTGCCACTACTGCTCTTTTTTGAGTGTTGTTTGCCTGATATATTTTTTTCCATCCTTTGAGTTTTAGTATGTTTGTGTCTTTAAGTCTAAGATGTGTCTCTTGTAGGCAGCATATAGGCGGATAGTGTTTTTTTAATCCAATCTGCCACTCTCTGTCTCTTTATTAGTGCATTTAGTTCATTTACATTCAGCATAATTATTGATAGGTATGAGTTTAGTGCTGTCATTTTGATGTCTTTTTTTGGTGTGTTGTCCACAGTTTCTTTGTTCCACTTAATTTTCTGTGCTGAGTCATTTTCCTTTATGTGTTTTCTTTTCATCTTTTTCATTGTTGTTGATTTTGTATTTGCTGAGTCTTTATATTTTTCTAGTTTTTTATTTTAACTTGTAAGATTGTTAGTTTTGTTTGTGGTAACCTTAATATTTACCCCTATTTTTCTAACTTTATACCAGTCTTTTATTTCTTTATATCTCTTTGACTTCCTCTACATATGAAAAATCTACGTCTACATTTTTTAAGTCCCTCTTTTTTGTTTTAATGTTGTCATCTTTTACATATTGACATCTGTTTCCCTATTTTCAGTGTTTTAGCTTTGGTTTATTTTTTTGACTTCCCTATCTGGGTTGATATCTGGTTGCTGTGTCCTGTGTTCTAGCCTTGGGTTGTTATCTGATGTTATTGATTTTCTAACCGGAAGACTCCTTTTTGTATTACTTGTAATTTTGGTTTGGTTTTTGCTAATTCCCTAAACTTCTTTTTATCTGGAAATGCCCTAATTTCACCATCATATTTGAGAGACATTTTTGCTGGATACATAATTCTTGGCTGCCAGTTATTTTCCTTCAAGGTTTTATATATGTCATCCTATTGCCTTCTTGCCTGCATGGTTTCTGCTGAGTAGTCCCAGCTTATTCTTATTGACTCTCCTTTGTAGATGACTTTTCATTTATCCCTAGCCACTCTTAAAATTCTCTCTTTATCTTTGGTTTTGCAAGTTTGATTATAATATGTCTTGGTGACTTTCTTTTGGGATCTACCTTATGTGGGGTTTGATGAGCATCTTGGATAGATATCTTCTCATCTTTTACGATATTAGGGAAGTTTTCTGCCAACAAATCTTCAATAATTCTCTCTGTATTTTTTGTTATCCCCCTCTGTTCTGGTACTCCAATCACTTGTAGGTTATTCCTCTTGATAGAATCCCACATAATTCTTAGGGTTTCTTCCTTTTTTTTAATCCTTTTATCTGATTTTTCCTCACATAAGTTCGTGTCAAGTGCTTTATCTTCAATCTCACTAATTATGACTTCCATTGCT
>NW_004444166.1:1817426-1848108 GCF_000243295.1 Trichechus manatus latirostris | reverse complement strand
GATTGCTGTCTCTCTATGGATTCTTGCAGCTTGTTAAATTTGTCATTATGCTCTTCTCTAATCTTTTTAATTTCCTCTATTGCGTGTTGTACATTTTGATTAATTTCCTTCCTAATCTCTTGAAGAGTTCTGTATATTAATCTTTTGTATTCTGCCTCCAGTAATTCCAAGAAATTTTCCTTCTCTGGAAAATTTCTTGATTCTTTATTTTGGGAGCTTCTGAAGCAATCATAGACTGCCTCTTTATGTGATTTGATATTGACTGCTGTTTCCAAGACATCAATAAGTTATTATATTTATTTATTTTATGTTTGCTTACTGTGTCCTAGCTTCTTGTTTTGTTTTGATATGACCAAATAGGTGGCTCGTGTGAGCTACTTTGTTTATTGGCACCTTTGAAGCTCTAATGTCCTGTCACCAAGCGGTTACATCTGTTACTAGGTAAGTGAGCTCAGGAGTGTGCCCACTCCTCCTGTATGGATTCAGCTCAGGTGCCCAGGTAGATAGCCACCAAGTGTGTGGTGCAGGCTCTCACCTACAGTCCTGGACAGGCATGGATGATTGGTGTAGGCACAGGCATCTGGCTGCAGCAGGGAGACACACTCTGAGCAAGGCAGGGGGCTGACAGCCACCCCTAAGTGTCCAGGAGGATGTGGTGTCCCTGTTCCTAGAGTATATAGGTGGGTGGTTTTGCAGCTGGACTATGAGCACCCAATGCTGTTGGCTATAAGGTCTGGGGGACACTTCTTATTCTTGGGTTCCTATTGCAGGTGGCTATGTGGTGTGGGAGGAGCCACCAGTCCTCAGGCCCCTGATGTGGGTACGTGAAGACCCTGCCTAATGGGCAGAGCAGAGTCAAATGTCATGAACCTGCCACTTCACAGGTGAAACAGTTGAAGTTAGACTTCAGGTATATACCCTGTTGTACTGTGGTAATGAGGGCCTACGCTGTTGAAATGGTTCCACACAAGTCTATGCAGGTGGAAAGGCACTCAAAGACCATGGATCCCTTATGCCTGTGTCTAGGCCTGAGTTCCTGGCTTAGGGGAGCCGGCAATTTATTTTTTCCCCTGTTTGTTAATTTGTTCACTCTACAAGGCTGGGAGAATGGCTCAGGACATGTGACGGATCCTACTTCTGGCCCAGGGGACTCGGCAACTGCTGAAGCCAGTCTGGGACCCAGTGAAGAGCAGGGAGTGGGGAGGTAAATGGGAGAGAGGTTTTTCCCTGAGGGGGGTGTTTTTGATCTGCGTGGTAGGCCGGATGCAAATACTTATCTTTCGGCGAGCGAGGGCTGCTTCACACTGGTTCTGCGTGGTCGAGTAGACTCTCAGCGGCTGGGTCTCTCCCTGTGTGGACTACACCTCCAGAGCACAGATGCTTGCCTGCCTCACCGCTCACTCTCAAGCTGATCAGGACTGAAGGGCCCAGGCTTTCGCTGGGTCAGGTCTGGCATCTCCTCACTGCTTCTGAACCATCTCTCCCTCCCCCTGCCACTCAGTCTGGTTTCTCAACTTTGCCTTTTATGTTCAGCATTCCCAGATTGTCATATATAATCAAATCACTTGTTTTTTTCTGGTCTTTGTTGTAAGAAAGTCCACTGGAAGCATCTGACTACTCTGCCATCTTGGCCTTGCCTCCCAAAAATCTTCATTTTCTTCATCTTTGGCCTTAGTGTTTGGTGCATAAATTTGGATAATAGCTGTATTGATTGGTCTTCCTTGTGGGCATATGGATATTATCCTATCACTGACAGCGTTGTACTTCAGCATGGATCTAGAAATGTTCTTTTTGATGACTAATGCAACACCATTCCTCTTCAAGGCTAAAACCTACAAGGCTAAAACTCTATGCTAATTTAATTTTGAACCTTCTAATGCCCTCTGGTCAGAGCTGTCATTATTATCCAATGACAATGGTACTCTGAATCATGTGGTTTTGCCTATAGGTGCTACAAGCATGCGTTGTTGTTTTTGTTGCTGCTGTTTTTATAGATGCTGATTTTGTCAAATTTTCTGGTGTTTTAGCTACAATATTGCGGTAATTAGCATGGGGGGGTGACACCATGAGTTATTGTACTGGATGACACCAACCCTAGTGTCACCACTGTGTGTTGGAGAAAATATAGCCAGAATGCTCCTCAGAAGGGCATCATGCTTGGTAAACTAGAGGGTCATCAAAAAAGAAGGAGACACTCAGTGAGATGGATTGACAGTGGTCTCAAATATTGCAATGATCGAGAGGATGGAGCAGGGTTGGGTGATGTTTCATTCTGTTTACATAAAGTTGCTATGAGTTGGAGCCGAAGGGCACCTAAGTACAACAACACTGGAAATATAGAACCCCAGTGCCTGCATGTAATAGGCATTCAGTAAATATGATAAATTGTTTCTTTGCTGCTATTTCTTCTATTTTGTTAAAACCATCACAGGTAAATTCAGCTTTGCTTTTGACAAATATGCTAACATTTTGGTAGTTGATCTAGTTACTAGACTGAAGATTTGTTATTAATAAACTAATTTATAGCTTTAACAGGAGCTTATATATCAGCCAACATAGTTTTATCTATAAAAAGTGTTTTAAAAGGAAACACTTGTCAATCATATATGGTTGCTTCTTTTGCCCACATCGTTTCACTACATAAATGAATCAAGCCTCATTAAACACCCAAATTCCATTAACTGAGGTACTTCTCCAGCGTCATTCACTGGCCGAGGCTTCCCAATCCATCATCTTGATGTACAAATGCTTACAGAAAGCCTTCTTTGTACCTAGTACCATGTGTTGGTATGACATGTAGAAAGTCTCTAAGCATCTCTGTCATCTGCTTGCTCAAAGTAAAAACAAACAGATAGTGCACCCAAATAGTAATCAGTGCCTAAAACATTTCCTCTGAGACATGAAGTTTCATAATATGTCCCTCATGTGGCCCACAGTATCCATTCAACAGAGTCTCTTTGGCTGCCGATTGCAAAGGAAGTCAGTTTGAGTAATCAGCAAGGAGTCTGAATTTGAGAAAAACAGCTCAAGCTTAAGTACCAACATGTACAAGTATTTTATATACTGCTCAAGGTAAATTCATCTTTTTTCTTTTCTGTAAAACAACTGTGGGTATTATCCCAAAATAGCTGACTGTTAACTAGACAACTAGCCAGATCTATAATGCTCCATGTGGACTCTGGCTGTTGCATCTCCATCTGTACAGCCTGCTGCCTGCCTGTTTTGAATTATAGAGAGCTGGGAGGGGAATCCAAGAGATAAGGATTCAACATCATAGGTTGCCTCTGCTCTCACTTTCATGGGGGAGATTTTTTTTCTTCTTTTATGTTTTGACAGGGGCTGATTATATAGGATTCCAACCAACCTCCTCATCTTCAAAGTATCTGTGTGATGCACACCTGACCTATAGTTCACTGAGTACCAGGTGCATATCTGATTACCGTCAGGTGTCCTAATGTTATTTGTATACAAGTATTTTAGTTATTTCCTATCCTTTGTGTCTATTTTTTTTTACACTGCAAAACATGAGAATTCTTATTTTCTTCAAATAGTATAACACTTATTAAGCAGAGACATGCATTTGCAGATGAATCATAATCATATACTTCCCCATCAGATGCTGGGTTTCAGCTATGAACTATAAATCTCTGTGGCATAAGTGGCAGCAGATAAAGGTTTTAAACTCTTTCCAGTGGATGGAATAAGATTCATCAGTTATTAAATTGCCACTGAACTATTTTTAGTTTCTTCTTTTTTTTTTTAGTACACTTATTTTTTCTTGGTTACATTATGCATGATTTAAAAAGATAAAGATTTTTCTCCCCTATTTTGGGAGCAAAAATAGAAAATTATAGCAACCGTTGACTTTACGTTTTCATAATTTTACTTACGTTCTGTGCTGTCTACGCTGGAGGGGTTTGAGAAAATACAACTTAGAGAATGTTGTTAATGATTCTCACTTTGAAAATAAGATGATACCATTTGTCATGGATTAAGTTATGTTCCCAAAAAATGTGTGTATCAATTTGGCTGGGCCATGATTCCCAGTATTGTGTGGTTGTCCTCCATTTTGTGATTGTAATTTTATGTTAAAGACGATTAGGGTGGAATTTTAACACCCTTACTAAGGTCACATCCCTGATCCAATGTAAACGGAGTTTCCCTGGGGTGTGGCCTGCACCACCTTTTATTTTACAAGAGATAAAAGGAAAAGGAAGCAAGCAAAGAGTTGAGGACCTCATACCACCAAGAAAGCAGTGCCAGGAGCAGCGCGTCCTTTGGATTTGAGGTTCCTGTGCTGAGATGCTCTCAGACCAAGGGAAGACTGATGAATCACAAGGACTTTCCTCCAGAGCCGACAGAAAGAGAAAGCCTTCCCCTGGAGCTGATGCCTTGAATTTGGACTTGTAGCTCACTAGACTGTGAGAGAATAAATTTCTCTTTGTTAAAAGCCATCCACTTGTGGTATTTCTGTTACAGCAACACTAGATGACTAAGACACCATTGTAGCATGAGATAATAAGTATTACTTTCTCTATTTTAATTGTGCTTGATACCTACGTCCCCTTTTTAAATTCTTAATGTACTAACGAGGAATCTCAACAATTTATATGCTGAGTGACTCGTGTCTTTTCTGCTTAGCTGTGATGGTGAGGTGAATCACAGCTGAGGTACAATCTGAAGTTGAGAATATCAAAAACAACTACCTACACAGGAGAAAAATTAGGAATGTGACTTCAGTATGCTGCTTTTGAGTCAAAGACCTTAAAAACAGCAGCTGCGTTGGAGAAAACCAAAATATAAAGCAGGAAAGTAATGTTAGGGAACAAGAGGTAAGAGTCAAATTGATTAATTATGAAAGACAGGTAGGTGCACCTAGCTGAAAGGGCGGGCTCCCAAGCTAAAGTACACACACAGAAGTTTTGACAATGGCTCTGTGTCTTCTTTGCCACCTGTCCTTCATTTGAAGTTCAGTCTCCTCACTCAATCACGATTCTTTCCTACCACACACACACAAGATGAGTGATACTAATTAATCTGCATGAATAAAACTGAAGTTGGGTAAAGGGAAGGAAATGGTTCCTGCCCTGCAGCTGTGGGGTGGAATCCTTTCTGTAGAAATGTTTGCTGGTTCTTGGTGTAATGAGGCTAGTACTCAGGCCTGTTATCCCAGGCTTCCCTGCCATTGTTGCACTTCTGGAGCAGAAGGGTGGAGAATAACAACACTGCAATGAGAAAGATCCTACAATGGGTAATGGGAAAATTTAATAGTCTCGGATCACAGACTGGGCTAATGACAGTTTCTTTTCCTCTTTGGAAGGCCTTACTAATAACTAAATTAAATTTAAAAATATTCTAACTTACTTCAGCTAAGAGACAATATGGGTCACTGGAAATGATTTTAGCTTTCAAGTCATAGTCTGGGTTAAAAGACTGAGCACCTCACTTACTTAAAGAACATCTTAAGGAGCCTCAGCTTCTCAATTTATCAGTTAATGCTAATCCTACGATGTTGTCATGGATTGAATTATGTCCCCCAAAAAACATGTGTATCAATTTGGCTAGGCCATGATTCCCAGTATTGTGTGGTTGTCCTCCATTTTGTGGTTGTAATTGTATGTTAAAGACGATTAGGGTGGGATTGTAACACCACCCTTACCCAGGTCACATCCCAGATCCAATGTAAAAGGAGTTTCCCTGGGGTGTGGCCTGCACCACCTTTTATCTCTCAAGAGATAAGAGGAAAGGGAAACAAGCAAAGAGTTGGGGACCTCATTCCACCAAGAAAGGAGTGCCAGGAGCAGAGTGCGTCCTTTGGACCTGAGGTTCTTGCACAGAAAAGCTCCTAGTCTGAGGGAAGATGGATGATGACGAAGACCTTCCTCCGGAGCTGACAGAGAGAGAGACTTCCCCTGGAGCTGATACCCTGAATTTGGACTTGTAGCCCACCAGACTGTGAGAAAATAAATTTCTCTTTGTTAAAGCCATCTACTTGTGGTGTTTCTGTTACAGCAGCATTAGATGACTAAGACAGATGTTATTAATGAGATAGTGATGCAGAACCTCTAGCATTGTGATTTTTACCAAAGAAGTGCTAATAATTCATCCTGATAAACAGAAGTCTATCAGAAGCAGTTTTGATCCTCCTGGGTATGTGATATGACTAGCTGAAGCTCAGATGTGTTGCCTGTTTGAAAAACCTTGATGACAAAAACAACAAGCAACTGGAGAAATGCTTATTTTCACTGATTATTATATTTTAAATATGTTAAAATATTTATGTCTCTGTAGAAATAGATGTAGCCTAAGTCAAGGGCATGCTAGTATGAAAAATTAAAGCAAGGTAATTGATTACCCTTTTATAAAAATGCATAGGTGTTCTTCATTTACCCTTGTCATATGTTGACCCTTGTTGCAAGCTAAGAGCATAGTTTTAAATCATGGTCCTCTAAAGAGAACTTTATGGGTGGCTGTTATTTTTACAAAAAGCTGACCAATTGTACCAACATATGGGTGGCTCAAAATGGACACAATAAACCTTGGAGAAGGACTGGGAGAAGGATGTAATCTCTTCAATCAACTTCAACATCTACTAGATAAGCCAGATTTGGTGGGACTCCTGGCCTAACAATCTGGTAGGTGTTATCAAAATAAATATTTTAGGCTAATTGATTTTCTGGAGTAAACTGAGTGAAGGTTTTATGGAGGATGACTTGACACAACAAAGATTTTGGAGTAAGACCCTAGTTAGATATATCCCTGGGGAAGGACCAGTTGGCACCACCAAGTCAAGTCAATCCTGTCTACTTCAGCTAAATGGAAACAAGAAAAATGTGCTAAAAATGGTTTTATTATTATGATAAACCTACTGACCTATTATAAGTGATAGAGCTTGATAAAACCATTAAGTACTGTAGATAAATTTTTCTTTGGCATTTCCCCACATTTTCATTATTTAGGACACATACTAGACACCAAATAAGACATTGACACATCTTTGCATAAAGATCCCATAAGTCTGCTCCTCTATCTTGGGTCATTCTAACTCCTGACCATGTACAAAGTGTGCTTTCAAGTGACCTTCAAGTGCTCAGGACCTGCCACGATAACCCCTCACCTAAGTCTCATGGCTGGAAGCTTGCTCTTCTTGAGTTCAACAATATGTTCCTTTCATATGTCCCCTTTCCTCTCTACTTTCTGTTATGGACTAAAGCAAGTAGATAAACTAAGGGACTAAAGCAAGTAGATAAACTAATCTCTGCTTAGGAATTAATAACTGATGTCTGGGTTCTGTGTCACTGACTTCAGAAAGATTTTATTTTGATAGGGCACTATTGGAGACACAGACTGAAATCCAGAGGAATAAATAATTACTAAAAAAACAAACAAACCTGTTGCCATCGAGTTATGTGAAGAAACATTAAATGACATATTTTGTGCACGTGGGTCTTTCTGGAATCCCTTTAAAAACACTTTATCAATGGTTATTTGATATGTATATTAAGGTACCTCTGGTTAACATACTGATAGAAAGAGTTCAAATTTGATGGCAAGGTGCATTAATTTAAAGGAGAATCTTGAGAAAAACATTGATGGTTTGGAGCTGTAATACAACTTTTTTCTTGAGATATTCACAAAAGAAGCTGAACTTGTTAACACATCAACCATCTTAAAAGTATACAATATTGACACTAAAAGCACAAAAATGTAATAACTTTAAAAATAAATAGTCTTTTGAAACACTGCTAGCCAGAGTGCTCTGCAGATGAAAAGTTAAGTAGTAAGTCTTTATTACAGTCACACACTTGCCCCTCGAACATTTTTCTTTTGAATGGGCAGAAATTAGTTTGTTCTCTTTTTTTTAAAAGAAGTATTGCAAACAATGTGTTTTCTTGTGATAAGAGATCCGTTTTAATGTCTTTACAAAAGAGGACCTTCAAAATGGTATGTTACTGGAGAAATTATTAGGATTACAAATCACACCAATTTTAAAAGGACCCCAAATTCTGTAAAATCGCTTCACCCCTTGCCAAGTTCTTTCAAGGAGATGTATTTTTTTAATTCAGGAAGATTTATGTTAGAGTTATTTGTTAGTGCTGCTTTGTGAAGAAAAAGTCAAAAATTTCTCAAAATTCAGCTTTTTTTCCCCCAATCATAGGAGATAAAAATTAAATTAATGTATTCTCTTTTAGGAAATGTGCTCTATAAAAATATTATTTAGACGATAGTCAATTATGAAGCTAAATTCACTATATTTTCCTGGTTATATTTTTCCCTAAGATAAATGATTTCTTTTAGCCTCTTGATCATATAGCAATATAACAGATATCCTCTGACATAAGAAATATACTTAACTTATATTTCTTATTTTACAAAATTATTTGAAGAATATTTCTGAATTATTCTGTAATGTTCTAGGTTTAAATTACAGTGTAATAATTTATGCATGGCGTCTGCTGTGACACCTGGCCCTCGGCCTCTTGTCTAACAATACACTAGACAAGAATTATTACTCCATAATTCACACCCTGTCATGTCTTATTGCTTAATTAAAGCACAACCTTCCTCTACATGACAAGCAATTGGACTGTTAACATTATAGATGATTATCCATCCTAACATATTTTATTTTTACAACTTACTCTTTTTTATGTACACAGGATGCTTATTTTAGGTACACCTACATCTGAAAACATGAAAAATCTGTTTCTTACTTACCTTCTGGCTATTGCGCAAATTGCCATGAGTGAAACATGGGCAACATATTACAGGTTAGGAGTTAGTAATTTACAAGTTGAAATAGTCTAAAGTAAATTAAGACATGACTTTGGTGGAACCTGAATATTTAACGTTTCTTTTTCTTTATTTTTCTATTTTGGTCAAGTAAACACTCAGGACTATACATATATGCATGTGCTTTGTAAAATAAATGAATAAATGTACAGGAGGTATACGAGAAAATCTCAAAACTCTACTAAAGAATACAAAAGAGAATAAATAAATTATAAAACCTACCATGCAGTTGGATCAGCATATTCTACAGTGCAAAATATTGATTTTCCTCAAATTTATATATAAATTTAATAATTCAATTCAAACTCAAAAACCAACATTTTAAAAAACTTGACAAATGATGTATATTAAAAATAAATATACAAAAATTGCTAGAAGAATCTTTGTGGGGGTATGGGAAGAGGACAATGAGGGACACCTAGTCCTACCATATATTAAGACTTGTTACTGTGGCATAATAATTAAAAGTTTGGCACTGGAGAAGAAATGGTGAGAGAGATCAGTGTGAGTCTGGAAATAAACACAAATGCAAAAACTTGGTTTAGAATATAAGTAATACTTGATATAAGTGGAATAGGAAAACTGATTAACTATTTGAAGACAAATAAAACTTGACTCTTACCTAATTCTTTACACTAAATAAGTTTCAAATAGATAATAATTTAAATGTGAAGAATGGAATCATGTAAATTCTAGAAGGTAAATTTATTTATAAAATGGATAAGACTTCTATGTGCAGAATATAAAACCCAGAAGCCATAAAAAAAAGATTGAAAAAATTGGCCCATATTGCCACAAATAAAATAAAATAAAAAGGCAAGAGAAAATATGTTTTTAATATGTATGAAAAAGCTAATTTTCTTAATTTGCAAAAACCATATTCATATAAATAATAAAAAATGATTAGCACAATATAAAAATGGGCACAAAATTAGGAAAGATATATTCTTGATTCTACCTATGTCAGTATCCTGGTTGGGATATTGTACTATAGTTTTGCAAGATGTCACCATTGGAAGAAACTGAGTAAAAGGTACACGGGGTCTCTGTATATTATTTCTTAAAACTGCAAGTGAATCTACAATTACCTCAAAATAAAAAGTTTAATTTTTTTAAAAGTACAAAATTTTAGGAAAGGCAATTTATAGGAAGACCAAAATATTAATGCCCAATAAACAGATGAAAAATATTAATCCTGAGTCAAAATTCAAATCAAAAGAAGTGAGAAACAATTTCCCCTTCCTATAAACTTGGTAGAAATTTAAAATGCTTGATAACTACTGTTGATGAGGGTGATGGTGTGAGGAAAGTAGCTCTCTTGTTCACTGTTGGTTGAAGTGTAAATTTGTGTAATCTTCTCTAGAAGGCAATTAGACTGTATAAATAAACAAATTTTAAATGCACATGCCCTTGGACCCAGCAATTTCACTGATGGTAATTTACTTCGTGAATACATCAGCAGAGTTTATCAAATATATATATATATATATATATACACACAGAGATATATTTTAGCACTGTTTGCAATAGTGAAAAATTGTAAATAATTAAAGAGTATATTAATAAAGAAAAGTACAGACTACATGAATTTTGGTGCATCCATAAGTAAGCAGCTGTTTAAAAAATGAGACATATTTCTGTGCCAACATACATCCAAATTAAGAAAAAAGCAAGGTTTAAAACAATGAGTATAAACATTTTTCTTGTATAAATAAAAAGATTCACTGATTAGTAGACAAGCAGGACAAGGGAGATAGGTATTAAAGCTGGCGAAACAAAACAAAAAACCATTGCAGTCGAGTTGATTCCACTTCATAGTGACACTATAGGACAGAGTAGAACTGCCCCATGGGGCTTCCAAGGAGCAGCTGGTAGATTTGAACTGCTGACCTTTTGGTTAGCAGCCAAACGCTTAACCACTGCGCCACCAGGGTTCCTTAAAGTTGGCAAAGAGAGAGGCAAATAGGAGGTTTGGTGCATAGAAAGAAAGAGATTGGTACCTAAGCGTCTTAGTTATCTAGTGCTACTATAACAGAAATAACACAAGTAGATGGCTTTAACAAAGAGAATTTATTCTCAGTCTAGTAGGCTAGAAGTCCAAATTCAAGGTGCCAGTTCTAGGGGAAGCCTTTCTCTCTCTGTCAGCTCTGGGGAGAGGTACTTGTCATCAATCTCACCATCCTCCCTTCTAAGGAGCATTCTGGCTGTACTTCTTCCAAGACAGACTTATTCAATATTATGGTATATTCAATATTCTTTGCCAACACCATAATTCAAAGGCATCACTTCTTCAGTCTTCCTTATTCATTGTCCACATTTAGCATAAGTATGAGGCATTGAAAATACCATGACTTCGGTCAGGCCACCTTAGTCTTCAAAGTGCAGCAGAAGTCCAATGCAATACATCTTTTGATTTCTTGACTGCTGTTTACGTGGGTGTTGACTGTGGATCCAAGTAAAATGAAATCCTTGAGACCTTCAGTATTTTCTCCATTTATCATAATGTTGCATATTGGTCCGGTTGTGAGGATTTTTGTTTTTTTTAAATTGAAGTGTAATCCATACTGAAGGCTGTGGTCTTTGATCCTCATCAGTAAGTGCTTCAAGTTCTCTTCGCTTTCAGCAAACAAGGTCGTGTCATCTACATGCACATCACAAGTTGCTAGTGAGTCTTCCTCCAATCCTGATGCCTCATTCTTCTTCATATAGTCCAGCTTCTTGGATTATTTGCTCAGCATACAGACTGAATAAGTATGGTGAAAGGATACAACCCTGACACACACCTTTCCTGATTTTAAGCTATACATTATCCCCCTTGTTCTGTTCGAACGACTGCTTCTTGGTCTACGTACAGGTTCCTCATGAGCACAATTAAGTGTTCTGGAATTCCCATTATTCTTGATGTTATCCATAATTTGCCATGATCCACACAGGTAACTATGCTTTTGCATGGTCAATAAAACACAAGTAAACATCTTTCTGGTATTCTCTGCTTTCAGCCAAGATCCATCTGAATCATCAGCAATGATATCCCTCATTCCAGGTGAGTGGAATTTCTGGCAGTTCCCTATCGATGTAGTGCTGCAACAGTTTTTGAATGATCTTCAGTATAATTTTACTTGTGTGTGATATTAATGATATTGTTTGATAATATCCACATTTGATTGGATCAACTTTCTTTGAAATAGGCATAAATATGAATCTCTTCCAGTGGGCTGGCTAGGCAGCTGTCTTCCAAATTTCTTGGCATAGATGAGTAAGTACCTTCAGCACAGCATCCATTTGTTGAAACATCTCATTTGGTATTCTGTCATTTCCTGCAGCCTTGTTTTTTGCCAGTGCCTTCAGTGCAAATGGACTTCTTCCTCCAATACCATCAATTCTTGATCATATGCTGCCTCCTGAAATGGTTGAATGTCCACCAATTCTTTTTGTACAGTGACTCTGTGTATTCCTTCCATCTTCTTCTGATGCTTCCTGCATTGTTTAATATTTTTCCTGTAGAATCCTTCAATATTACAAATCCAGGCTTGAATGTTTTCTTCAGTTCTTTCAGCTTAAGAAACATCAAGCATGTTCTTGCCTTTTGGTTCTCTAACTCCAGGTCTTTGCACATTTCATTATAATACTTTACTTTGTCTTCTCAAGCCACCTTTTGAAATCTTCTGTTCAGCTCTTTTACTTCATCCTTCTTCCTTTTGCTTTAGCTACTCGACATTCAGAAGCAAGTTTCAGAGTCTCTTCTGACATCCATTTTGAGCTTTTCTTTCTTTCCTGTCTTTTTAATGACTTTTTGCTTTCTTCATGTATAATGTCCTTGATGTCATCCCACAACTTGTCTGGTCTTTGGTCATTAATGTTCAATGTGTCAAATCTGTTATCGAGGTGGTATCCAAATTCAGGTGTGATATACTCAAGGTTGTATTTTGGTTCTCGTGGACTTGTTTCAGTTTTCTTTAGCTTCAACTTGAACTTGCATATGAACAATGGTCTATTCTACAGTCAGCCCACAGCCTTGTTCTGACTGATGTAGTCGGTTTGATTCCTGTGTATTCCATCCAGCGAGGTCCATGTGTATAGCCGCCATTTATGTTGTTGAAAAAAGGTATTTGCAATAAATAAGTTGTTGGTCTTGCAAAATTCTATCATAAATTCCAGCATCATTTCTGTTTCCAAGGCAGTATTTTCCAGCTACATATCCTTCTTCTTTGTTTCCAACTTTCACATTCCAATCACCAGTAATTATCTCGTTTGCATGTTTGATCAGTTTCAGACTGCAGAAGTTGGTAAAAGTTTTCAATTTTCTCATCTTTGGCATTCTTGGTTGGTACGTAAATTTGAATAATAGTATTAACTGGTCTTCCTTGTAGGCATATGGATATTATCCTATCACCACAGCTTTGTACTTCAGGATAGATCTTGAAATGTTCTTTTTGACGATGAATGCGATGCCATTCCTCTTCGATTTTTCATTCCTGGCATAGTATACTATACAGTTGTTCAATTCACAATGGCCATTTCAGTTTACTAACACCTAGGTTATCGATCTGTATGTGTTTCATTTCATTTTTGACAACTTCCAATTTTCCTAAATTCATACTTTGTACATTCCATGTTCTGATTATTAATGGATGTTTGCAGCTATTTCTTCTCATTTTAAGTAGTGCCACATCAGAAAATGAAAGTCCCAAAAGCTTGACCCCATCCATGTCATTAAGGTTGACTCTACTTTGAGGAGGCAACTCTTCCCTAGTCGTATTTTGAGTGCCTTCCAACCTGAGGGGCTCATCTTCCAGCACTATATCAGACAATGTTAAACTGCTATTCATAAGGTTTTCACTGGCCAGTTTTTTTAGAGGTAGATCTGTCTTAGTCTGAAAGCTCCACTGAAACTGGTCCACCATGGGCAACCCTGCTGGTATTTGAAATACTGCTGACAGTGCTTCCAGCATCACAGCAACATGAAAGCCACCACAGTACAAAAAACTGACTGATAGGTTGTGGTTTCCAAAGCTACTACTGTCAAAATTCTGGGTGATTTTAATATCCATATTGGTCCTTCCAGTATCCTAACCTCATTACAAATAACTGAAATTTCTCCATTATATCAAAAATTCCCTTTCTCTAAGATGCACTTCTTACATGGCAACTCATTCCTGACAGGGCTCAAACTCTGATTCTGCAACTGCACCTTCAACTTACTGATCCTGACCCGGTTCCACTGCCTCCCATCCCCTCACTTACCTGGTTATCCCATTTAAATTCCACAGTCCTTCACTATAATCCACAGTCCTTCACTATAATCACCCCCTGGCTTGCACAGTTAAATGTGCTTTAGAAAACCACGCAACTTTATAGACTAGTCTGACTCTAACTCACTGGTACTTTTGTGCTTTCAGGTTATCATATTATTTCCCCACTACTCATTCCTCAACTCCCCCTCCCACCATCTTCAATCACTGTTGCATATGTTTTTGTCTATCTTCAAATCTTCTCTGCCATCCTCAATCTCAAATGATGAACTTTCTTCTTATTGCATTAAAAAATAGAACGGAGAATTTCACAAGCTTTCTCCTCAGCTATCTACCTTTCTGCAACTGTGCTTATTTATTTTGATTTTCCCCCTATTGCTATCTATGGCTAGGTCCTGCACTTTTGTACCAGGACTTATGCCTTCTCACCTACCTAAGGAGAACTCCAGCAGTTTCTCTATCTCTCTTGAATCATTTGTAACAAATATAAAACAATTTTTATCTTAAAAAATAAACTTTCTTCATTTCTTTCTCCTATAGCTGCCATTTAGTGCTTTAGCTTCTATTTAGAACAAAATTTCTTCAAAGAATTTTCTGTACACATACTTCAATTTTTTCTCCTCTCATTCTCTTGAGCCAACTTCAATTACATTTTCTTGCCCACCAGACCACCAATAACCCAACGTTGCTAACCCAAGCCAGTCTTCACATTCCTTACTATAAGGGCTATATTTTACAAATGGCCTCCTCTTGGCTTCCAGAACACCACCCTTTCCTGATTTTCTTCCAATTCATTGGCTACTTCTTATAATTCTGACTTCTTAATGTTAGGGTTACATTCTTGCTCCTTCTATCTTCTCTACCCATGACTCCAATTTCACCCAGTCAGGTAACTTTAAGTATGATGTGTATGCTAAAGAATGTTAAATTTATACCTTCAACCAAGGCTTAAAGTACAGACTCTTGCATTAAACTGTTACCTGGTATTTCCATTTGGACATCTAATAGGCATCTTAGACTAAAAAGGTCCAAAACGGAACCTGACCAACTTGTTCCTAGTAGTCTTCCACATCTTAACTAATTGCAACTTCATCCTCCTAATTTCTCAGGTCAAAAGTTTTAGATTCATCCTTGGCTCTTCTTGCTCTCTCATCTCATATCTAATCCATCAGCAAATTCTGTCAGTTCTACCTTCGAAATAGAGTTGGAATGAAACCAAGTACCACCACTTCCTCATCTATTCAGATCCAGTCACCACCATCTCTTGCCTGGATTATTACAATAGTCTCCTCACTAGTGTCCCTGCTTCTGTCCTTTCTAGTATTGTCCCTCCTTCTGCCTTCTTTTGTATGTTCTCAACATAGCAACCAGGGTTGTCCTTTTAAAACATCCATTAGATCATGTCACCTTTCTCCCCCAAATTTTCGCATTTTCCACCTGAAAGAAAAATATTTAAAAAATCCCCACCTTACACATATTGAAAACTAAAATCTATCAATGGCCTCCAGTTGTCTATCTCTCAATTATTCTACTTCTCTACCCTTCCTGCCACATTCCTGCCTATTCCAGCTCTATTAGCCCCCTTGCTGAACCCTTCCTCCACCAGGTGAGTTTTGTTGCAGAAATTTTGCATGTTCTGCTCTTTCCTCCTGGAACTCTTTCTCCAGATATCTTAGAGGGCTCCTCTGTCACTTCCTTCAGGTCTTTGCTCAAATATCATTTTCTCAATATTTATTTTTTTCCACTGTTTTATTTTTCTCCATAGTACTAATAACCATGTGCCATATACATAGATATATTTTTTCTTATTTATTCTATTTATACTCTGTCTCTCCTCATTTTTTAAAGGTAACAAATGTTAATTTACATAAATCCACACAATGTTTAAATTATCATTAATGCCACAAACAAGCAATTAACCTAGAGATTAAACAACAGTGGAATAATAAATTACCCAGCTACACGAATAGCCTTACATCTAAAGAATTACATGAAATCTAAATGAAGAAATTGTATAACAAGCCTAATGAATGGCCAAAGCATTAAGTCTATGATGAGTGTCCTGTTTCAAAGACCAGAGAAGAGTGTTCTGGGTTTTATGATAATGTACATAGGTAGAATGTGACCAATGTGTCTCTTCCTATGTCCATTAATGTATCAACTAATCATAACATGATCATCATGTAACATAGCAATTGGAAACTTGGATCTGGTAGACCATGTTCAGGAACAGAAAAGAGTAAGAGCTGATTTTATTAGCTTGAGTGATAGGCTACTATATTAATGGTTCCATTTCAGGCAGGGTGGCCCTTGCTCATCTTCTTGCTGACTGTGCTCCATTTGGTAATGACTTATGGCTCTCTGTCAGACATCAGGACTTTAATTACCCAACTTATACGAGGAGAAGAGTTGATGCTAATTCAGGTACATTTTACCTATTTAAATACGAAGGCATTGTCAATATATAATTGTTAAAGTATGCTACGTCTTCTGTTAACTACATTAAAAATATGTGCATTCCAGTGGAATCATCAGCCAATGATATGAACATATGGTTATGCTTCCTACTAATAAATATTTCTACAGATATGAGACTAATGAAGCACACAATGATACTGCCTTTTCATGATTATTAAATACATAAATTCTCAAGAGATATGAATAGATTTAGGTCATTTCAGGCATAATTTAATAGAAAACCACTTCAAGTACCACACCTTGCTTAGCATATAATATATGATGAAGGAATGCGGCATGAACACATAATTACAAAAAATCAAAATAAACACTTTGGCTTTTTGAGGTACATGCTCCATGCTCATTATACCAAAATAGTCTTTTAAACACAAATGTTAGTTATATTTCAATGCCCTTCATATATTATATTTTGATACTGTTAGCCACCATAAACTACAAAAAGACCTTACAGTAGAGAAGCTCTTCCATTTTCATTCCATTTCAGTCATAGTGAGATAGTCCTGATGTTAAAAGCATTTTATATTTTTTTCGAGATTATCAGCTCAGGATTTTCTGATATCTCTCAATTTTTCTCCACTTCAGGTTTTCTCACAAGTAATAATAAAGCTATTTTGATAGAAATGTAGCCATCTTCTGATTTCCTTTTTAAGTGGGGCTCCACATTTTTCACAATTTGACACAGTAGGCACAGCAAAGTGCAGTGGAGTGGAAAGAGAAAAAGTGGGGAAGCAACATGTTCTTCTGAATGTTTCAGGACTCCAAAGTCTTAAAATAACTCTCTCTGATTTTTATTACTAGGACATAGAGGCCCCCCTAAATATTTTCTGAGTCTAGTCTTGTTTTCATCTTACCACTTTTATGCATTTTGATGTTTCACCTTTATGCTTAATAGTTTGTTAATCTAATTCTCTTTGCAGCCATCATCCCTTTACTTTCCTTTTAAATTTTTATATAGTAAAATTGAGAACCTGTTTATTTATATTTTGTCTGAATACTATGAGTTTGTTGTTGTGTGCCGGTGAATTGATTCCGACTCATAGTGACCCCGTGTGACAGAGTAGAAGTGCTCCATAGAGTTTTCTAGGCTGTAACCTTTACGGGAGCAGATCACCACGTCTCTCTTCCACGGAGCCTGCCAGTGGGCTCGAACAGCAGACCTTTTGGTTAGTAGCTGAGCACTTAACCATTGTATCGTGTCACTAGGACTCTGGATAATATGTACACACACACACACACATATACATATATGTATGTGTGTGTGCATATGTTTTTAATAAACACTAACACTCCAAAATACCTGTATTGTTCATGTTTTTCTTGAAAATAATTGAAACAATGGATCCTCACAGTTGTAAAAGTAATTTTTTTAAGTCAGTGAACAAAAATTTCAAGATTAAATAGAAGCCTAATATAGTATATTGTGTTCATTTTGAACAAATAGCCCTGTCTTTGAATGTTATTTTAGACTAATAAACCATCTAGATTATACCAAGTGGTTTATTAGATTTAATGAAAGTTAAGGCCTCAGAATACTCATAAATTTCTTTCAGAATGAAGTAAACATAAGGGAAACATTTCCTTACAACCTGTGGCTAAGGCTGGGGATTAGGTGTGTTTACAATTAGGTAAATTTCTGAAAACTAAACTCAAGGACTAAGAATGGATTTGATTTCAAACAATCATAGGTGTTGGTTGCTATGCAACACAACTTAATATCAACAAATGATGCCAAATGATTTTTGCATACTGTAATTGGCTTGCAAGTTTTGCTGTTTGAAACTTGTGAAGAGAACGTGGTTCTTTAAATTAAATGGCTCTGTTAAAATGCTAATTTTTATAATTAAAAAAACAACAACAACAACTCAAAACCTACATCTTAAAACTGAAGAGAACGGCCTTCTGTGATAATAAACGCACGACAGTCTGGAAAGTTTCTCTTCCACCCTTTGGGAAAGCATAGAACATATTGAAGTAACTTTTTATGCTGGTCTACTCACCTAGCTTCTCTGATGAGTCGGCTGTGGGAAGCCTATGTAAATGCAGGGCTCAATTAGTGTAATTTATGTATCCTTGGATGTCAATCATTCCTGGTGAGAGGTGGGACTCACAGGCTCTCAGTGCATTAATTAAGAGCTCATCTCCGCAGAGCCATCTTTCCACCTAAGGACGAAAAAGAAAGTTTTAATTAGATTTTTAAAAGCAAGTATGTCATATATGAAAGCAAGTGTAGTGCTTTAGTTGGTATGTGAGGCAACAACTGTAAGGGAATACTCCAAACAATACAAAGGGCACCAGTTCTCAATCACCCGTGACTTACGAGCAAGGGGTGGGGGGGCATCAATCACAAACATTGACTGTAACCCTTGGACAGTCACTCCATGGAAATAACTGAAGTTTTGACTAAGCTGTTTCATTGCCAACATAATTCTTGGACCCCTGTCTAATTATCGATGCAGAGCTGATGCTTACCGAGTGCAATTACAGCGCTGAGGACAGACAGTGTTTTTCTCTGATGGTTGGCTTTTTGTTCCAGGCTAGCTTCTGACTGAATATGCAGTGGGCAACACACTGCAAGTTCAGCAAAAGGGAGTGAAATCACTCGCACAACACATCAAAAGTACAAGGACTTGATAGAGGGAAAAACTAGCTGGGCTCACTGGTGGCAGCTGCTTGGGAAAGGCTGTTCTCCTGGAATGGCTTGTGTGAGGCCATCAGACATACTCCTTAGGGTTCACTTGGGAAATAATAGATACATTATTGATGAAAATATTTATAAATTAGGGGAGGGAAAACAAATTTTAAAAGCTAGTTCAGAATCTAGAAGGGATATATAATCTACTAATAGCTGTTAACCCCTCCCCCTCCGAAATTAAGAGGGAAGGATGAGAATTCATGCTTGAGAGAACAAAAAAAAAATGAGTTTTCCAATATCAAGGAACAAGCAAATAGTAAAACCAAAAGGGAAAAATACCAAACAATGGAAACACTGCTATGAATCCTAGAAATAATAATAAATTAGCAATCCTTAAAATTCCAAAAATCAGCACTGGATAAAGTAGAGATGTAAAATTTCTGCATTTGGGCAGGTTATAAACAATGGAGAAGTATAAAACCAAGCACAGTAGCACAAAGTAGATAATCTAATAATTGTAAGGGTGTTTCTAGCAGATAGGACTGGTATAGTGGGCAGATGCTTCAGGAAGTGAGAGAAGCTCTGTTCACCGGCTTACAGTAACAGAATGTGCTCCAGTGTTTCTCACTGAAATTATATTGCATTTTGTTTTTCTGAGGGAGGGTGTTTAGGATATCCAGTTACTGTATGCGCTATAAATTTACCACCTAACTAGCATACTTTACATGTACTGAATAACAGCAACAAACCTGACAAAAGAAACTATAGATTTTACAGGTATATGGTTTGTGTAGTAAATGATAGTGTACGATGAAAACGTTACTATATAGACAATTTGTCAGGAGAATAAAGCTGGAAAATTGTAAGCCATCATTTTTGTTAATGTTCATAAAGATATTTTATAATCTTTTCTCAGCTCTTTCCCTTCACATATTTTTCCAGCTATTTTGCTTCATTTATTGTGCTGCATAATGTTTACTGTGCAATACATACAGCAGTACTCCCCAGATACAAGTTGGCAATTGTGCTGGTTACACCAATCTTGTGTGCCTGATAAATTTATGTAATACCACACCCTGCATTTGAGTACCATTATTGTGTCCTTCAATGTATCTTTTATTTGCGTTTAAGTCGGGGTATATTACAAAGTCTAATTAGTCAAATTAGTCCCCTTTGTGGGCATATTGGAGTCAAGGATGTCTATATTAATATACAGTGTTGTGTTTTACGATTACATGCATTTTGTTTACCTCAGAAATTTCTTCGTTTTTCAAGCAATGTTTAAATTATCTTTATGATAGACTGAGCACAGAATATGCTTAAATTAATTGACATTTAAGGCAGTTACTGTCGAAGGGAAAACATCAGGGTGTGCCTTTCCATGGGTGATCAGCTTTTTTCCCTGAAGAAGTTATATTAACCTTATGACCTCCAGGCGCCTTCCAGTGCCATTGACCATAGTCACTGTGTTACACATTCCTTGTCAGCTCCTGTCATGGTTTGAATTATGTCCCCCCATAAATGTGTGTATCAATTTGGCTAGGCCATGATTCCTGGTACTGTGTGATTTTCCTGTATGTTGTAAACCTACCTTTATGATGTTAATGAGGGAGGATGGGTGGCAGTCGTGTTAGTAAGGCAGGACCTGATCTACAAGACTAGATTGTGTCCTGAGGCAATCTCTTGAGGTATAAAAGACAGAAGTGAGCAGTGAGACAGGGGAACCTCATACCATCAAGAAGGCAGTGCCAGGAGCAGAGCGCATCCTTTGGACCAGGGTCCCTGGGCCGAGAAGCTCCTAGGCCGGGGGGGAACACTGATGAGAAGGCCAACAGAGAAAGAAAGCCTTCCCCTGGAGCTGACACCCTGAATTTGGACTTTTAGCCTACTTTAACTGTGAGGAAATAAACTTCTCTTTGTTAAAGCCATCCACTTGTGGTATTTCTATTATAGGAACACTAGATAACTAAGACAGCTCCTATGAGTTGTGTTTATTGAGTAAAAGTACGACAGAAGAAAGAGACTTCAGAGCAGGAGTAAGTACATCTTTGTGTCTTTAGCTAAAGATGAATTTCCTACTGCCTAATTTGTAGCTTTCTAAGAACCCAACTTTAGGATTTTGGATAAAAGTATACCTTTTCCTGAAAGAAAATTTGTTTTTCTAAATGAATTTTTTTCAACTTAATTGAGCCTTTTGAAGTTATATAAAACAGAAGTCCTGCTCAAATTATAACTGGAACAATATACTCATATGAGGATTTGTGACTTGCTCTGAAAGAAATCATTTGAACAATTACACAGCCACATGGCTAGCATCTAGAACCTGTAAGAGGATAATCACAGTTCCCCCATGTGTGGGTGCATGCACATATGCACACATGCACCACACGCACACTCAAAATTTACTGATTATCAGTGTTGGATAAATGTTGAATGGATGCCTAAAAAAAGAATCAAATCAACATTCTTACAGCAGGAAATGAGGGCAGTTTTGCAAAGATTCTCAGGGCTTGGCCCTGCTCCAGTAGTCTCGTCTCCTTAGGAAGTGACTGTGTTCTGGTTAAGGACACGGATTCTCTCCCTATTCTAGCAGCCATGGTGGCAGCTGCAGGACAAGAAACATGGCACCACCTCTTGCTCTGCAGTTTTGGTGAGCTGTTTTTATGTATCACTTTGGTGAACGGGGGGTTTATAAAGCAGTAAGCACTCATAGTGACATCATGGGGGCTCAGTCTGCTTCTGTTCAATCAGTTATGTATTCACTCTTTTTAAAATAGCAGAGTTGGAGCTGTTATTAGTGGATTTTTAATGGTATTTGGATATACACATTCACATGAAGCTATCTATGTTGGCTCCAGAAAACAAAGACCCAGAGTGCATCAACTCATACAATAGTTTTTACCAGGTGGACTAGTAAATGTTTTTTGAACATTTAGTTAATTCATTTAGTGAAATCAGCCTAGCCAGTGTATATTAATTTGGCATATTTTCTGTACTCAGGGGACTTGTATCCAAAGGCAAACTATAATGAAGCTGTAGATAAAATGACCCAGTTCTGTTGTCTTATTGCTGGTGATTAAGTGAAAAAGAGCAGGTTTATTGTCTGACCTCCTCTTCACTCTTTGGGACATTATATTAGAGGGAAAGGAAATTCCTTACTAGAATATGTTGTAAGAAAAAAATACGTAGACACTAAATTAGAACTTTTAGTTCAAAAATGCATGTAGCATTAATAGAATAAACTGGGACTTACAGCAGATTTTAAATGATAAAAAAAACTTTAAGTTTATTTTATCAGAGATTTTTATATTTCTATTAATGAGATCTCATGCAAAAAAAAAAAATTAAAGATACTAATTCAATCTATAATGCCAAGGAAAAACAAACGAAGTCTTGCTCTATGTCTGTTAGAATATGCAGGTTTGGGGAATGGGACTGGGATAGTGCTCTCTGCACAATATTTTTTTTAGGCCCAGTAGGAGAGATGTCTGGGCGGGTTACCAGTCTTTTATATTTGACATTTTATTATTTAGTTTTAATGCTAAGATATTTTATTGCACATGAGCCTAGAGGTTTTCTGCTTTGAAATGTTTATAAGACAGAATAATAAGTAAATAAAGTCCAGTATTGATGTCAGGATTGTAGTGTTTCGTATTTTTTAAAGCTTTTGCCTAATTCTGACTGAGGAAAAATGAATAGTTTCTAGTTACTTTCCTGGCTCCTAAATTATTAGGTGGAGAAAAATCCTTAAGTTTTATAGACATTAGATTATATAAGTGATGTCAACTAATATCTATGAGTATGGCATGCTACAAGTAACAAATTGCTTTCTTATACTCTTTTACAAGTTCAGTGCAAACTTAATTTTAATGGGGACCAAAAGTAATACACTCATTTACAAAAATATTCTAATATAACTTTTGAATTAAAAAAAAAAAAATCAACCCCTTAGTATGAAAGTTTTGGCAGTTAGTGAAACTATCTGAATACGTTTTTGGCCTTACTTGACAGGTGAAACCACAGTGGGATGAAAGCCATATTTATTTATTAAACTATTTTTTCCCATACCTGTCTCTTTGCATTTTAATGTAGATGCTATATGTGGTCATAGTAATATACATTACCACCACCTGTTAAATGCATTTTATCAATTTAAATGATTTTTTTAAAAGAAGATTAACAGTGGAGAACTTTTTAATATTCAATGAACAGTCAATATTTCCAAATAATCTTGTAAATGTCATGACATTTGAAAAGCTTTGCTTTTATTAGGCCATTACTTTGAAGTTCCTGTAGAAACTATACACAACAGATTTTTAAGAAAGTTTTTGGTTATTCCACAGTCCATTTCTGTGATGGTTAAGATTGTGTGTCAACTTGGCTGGGCCATGATTCTCCGTGTTTTAATGTAATCACTCCCATGATTGAATATACTGTGAGTAGCCAATCAGATGAAAGGGACTCTCCTTGGGGGTGTGGCCCGCATGTGTATACAAGTAGACGTTCTAGCTTTTTGCTCTCTCTGGATCCTGCGGCTGCTTCCTGTCCTCTCATCTCCCGTTCTTGGGACTTGAGCTGTCAGCTTATCTGCTGAACCTGGGATTCATCGATCTGCGCAGCCTGTGAGTGGGAGCCCTGCTCTCTGACCTTCTGATCTTAGGCTTGCCAGCTTCTGCAGCTGTGTGACTTGGAAGAGGCCTCTACCCTGATCCACGTGAGCCTTTTCCTTGATATAATTTCTCTCTATATATATATTTATACACTTTACTGGTTTTGCTTCTCTAGAGAACCCAGCCTAAGACAATTTCCATTTGCTACCAACATTTAAGGCTTATATCTCCTATTCTCAGATTTTCAACAACTCGAAGCAAGGAAAAAATGATAGTCAAATATTTTTTAGAGATCTGAAAAATCTTGACAGTTGGAGACATATTTAACCAGTATTATATTCATGTAAAAAGGAGCCCTGGTGGTGCAATCGACTTGACAGCAACAAGTTTATAGATGCATATATACAGATCAAGAGCCAGTCCTTTGAACAGAACAAGGGAATACTGCATAGTTTAAAGCGTTCAGCTGCTAACTGAAAGGTCAGCAGTTCAAACCTACCAGCAGCTCTGCTGGAGAAAAGACCTGATGATCTGCTCCCATGAAGATCACAGCATAAGAAACCCGATGGGGCAGTTCTACTCTGTCCTATAGGGTTGCTGGGAGTCAGAATCCACTTGATGCCACACAATGACAACATATTCATATAAAATTTGAATCACTTTGAAAAGTGGTCTTCTGCAGTTAAAATCACCCAAATAACAAAACTATAAATGAGCATATGTGTACAGAGATGTATATGTTTGTACATATGCAGGGTCAAACAAAAAAATCCTCAACTTCTTCCATTGCTAATACTAAGAAATGTGTGTATGTGGTGGTGATGTAAGAGTGTAAGGATGTGAATGAGGCTTGACTGATTCATTCAAATGTGTATTTATCTATTCAATTAATTTCTAATGGGCCCCTAAACAAGTGCCAGAAAAAAGCGTGAGTAGTACAAGTGGTTTGTGATCAGCTACTAACCTAAATGTTGGTGATTTGAACCTACCCAGCAGCTCCACAGAAGAAACGCCTGGAGAACTGCTTGTATAAACATGACAGCCAAGAAAACCCTGTGGATCAGTTGTATTCTGTAACACATGAGGCCACCATCAGTCAGAATTTACTTGAGGGAAACACTGAAACAAGTACCAAGCACTATGCTGTTTTTTGGAGATAAAATAATGAGCAAAACAGATGGGGACCCTGTCCTCAAGGAGTTTCCATTTTAGTAGACATATAGATACATACCGTGGTTAAGAGCTCAGCTGCTAACCATAAAGGTTGGCAGTTCGAATCCACCAGCCACTCCTTGGAAACCCTATAGGACAGTTCTACTCTGTTCTGTAAGGTCACTATGAGTTGGAATCGACTTGACAGCAACAAGTTTATACATACATACAGATCAAGAGCCAGTCCTTTTAACAGAACAAGGGAATACTGCATAGCTTAAAAACAGGAAAAGCGTGCGTCAGGGTTGGGTCTTTTCACAATACTTATTCAATCTACATGCTGAGCAAATAATCTGAGAAGCTGGACTATACGAAGAAGAACGTGGCATCAGGATTGGAAGAAGACTCATAGACAACCTGTGATATGCAGATGACACAACCTTCCTTGCTGAAAGTGAAGAGAACTTGAAGCACTTACTGATGAAGATCAAAGAATACAGCCTTCTATGTAAAGAAAACAAAAATTCTCACAACTGGACCAATAAGCTACATCATGAGAAATGGAGAAAATATTAAAGTTGTCAAGGATTTCATTTTACTTGGATCCACAATGGAAACAGCAGTCAAGAAATCAAATTATATATTGCATTGGGCAAATCTGCTGCAAAAAGACCTCTTTAAAGTGGTAAAAAGCAAAGACGTCAGTCACTATGAGGAGTAAGTTGGGCCTGATCCAAGCCATGATATTTTCAATCGTCTCATATGTATGTGAAAGCTAGTTAATGAATAAGAATACTGAAGGAGAATCGATGCCTTCGAATTATGGTGTTGGCAAAGAACACTGAATATACCATGGACTGCCAGAAGAATGAACAAATCTGTCTTGGAAGAAGTACAGCCAGAATGCTCCTTAGAAACAAGGATGGCGAGACTTTGTCTCATGTACTTCGGACACATTATTCAGGAAGGACCAGTCCCTGGAGAAAGACGTCATGCTTGGTAAAGTAGAGGATCAGCAAAAAAGAGGAAGATCCTCAAGGAGATGGATTGACACAGTGGCTTCAACAATGGACTCAAGCATTATAACAATTGTGAGGATGGCGCGGGACCGGGCAGTGTTTTGTTCTGTTGTTCATGGGGTAGCTATGAGTTGGAACTGGCTCCACGGAAACTAGCAACAACAACAAATATAGTTGCACTTCAGACCTCAATACCTTGACCCTTTCAGTCTCCACATTTATCCATTTTATTTGCAGAGACATTCTGATACTCTTATCACTGTGGTGCTTCACACTTTCCCAAAACATTTGAAAACACTTTGTGTTGCAGTCTGATTTGCCACATAGGATGATTGAAAAAGCAATTCTAAATTACTTCTAGGCATTCAGTATAAAAGGAAAATTTCAAAGATACGTTTATGGCTTAATAATTAAAATCTGAGTGAATATACCTGCTGGGAACTTCTGCAATAATAAAATAGAAAGACAAGTTGCAAACCTCAAACAAATAACTTTTCTTCAAAGATCTGAGTCACAGTATATTTGTATTTAGTGGATTTTGCATTTTTTTAATGAATAATACCAGAATTCTATGGTAAAGAGTCTTGAATAATTATTTTGAGTAATTCAAAATGTTTGGAAAAACAAGGCATGGGAAGCAAATACTCAACAACGCAACTCTTGTGGGGACTGTAAGTGCCTAAAATGATAAGATACAAGCATCTTAATCAAATCTGGAGCTGCCCTTTTTACTCACCCCTATAGACTGGAACTTCAGGAATTACCTCCTTGGAGATTTTTTTCAGCCTTTTAGAGAGTAGTTCAGTGCTGGTTACAACATTCAAATAATAACTAGTGATGTCCAGGAGAGATGGCAATCTGGGGACAATACTGATGCTGACCCAAAGATCTCCATGTGCTTAAATTGTATCACAATTTAAAAAGGAAAGCACAAGAATATGCATGAATGAACAACTTCTTTTGAGATGCTGGTGAATTCAGCCTCCTTTGTTTTTTTTTTAAATAAAATGATCATATAAAAATGACATTAATACATAGAGATCAGCCACAGTTGGGATTTAACAGTATATAAATTTTCCCAGTAATTACAAAATATAGCCTAAATCTCTTACAGAGAAGGTTTGGGAAAACGACTCCTTTTAAAGTCACATTTTAACCTAAGTAAATTTCGGAAGATTGGACACAATTATACATTTGCATCCATTTATATTTATCTACTTTTATCTATCTGTCTTCAGAAGTCAAGGAAAAATAAAGTTCTACCTTCACTCCATGGTAATAAATGTAACTTGAAGAAATTGCTTATATAATTATTTTAATTCTGGAGTTCCAAGGACAAAAATGTAACTCCCAATCTTCATCTGCATTTTCAGGCCATATAAAATCACAACACTTTAGAGTACTCTCAGAACAGTTAGGCAGTTCTAATTTGTGTCCATTCTCTTCCTTCATTTCCTTCTCAATAAATAATGAATAAAGCAACAACGGGTCTTTGCTGACTTTTTAATTCTTCTAATATACAAAAATTATCTCCTGGAAATAAATTAATGTCTGTACAATAGTCTGCAAATGGTTTGAAAGTAATTTGGCGGTTCTTAAGATGCTCTTGTGTTCTATTTTATTTTTGAGCCAATTAATCATTCCACTTACCCCTCACTCTACCCCCACCCCCTCCCCACTCCATCCCTACCTCATGCTCACCTCAAAACACAAGCTTCTGTCACACTGAAGCAAAGAGAGTCATTTGATTATTTTTGTCCTTCTTTTCTTGATTTGCCATCTAATTTTCTATTAACTGGAACTAACTGACGTTCAACAGTACAATTGCAAATATTATGCAAATCTCAGATGGAAAGCTCTTTTTACTGGAAATGCAATGGATAACTATGTAAATATAATAACTGTACTAATTACAGTCCTACCTGATTTATGAAAAGGGTATTCTGGGTGAGTGGATTTTCAAAATAATGGCTGCTTAGCCAATTAAGAATCATTACGCTTTTATTTTATCTTCTTTGTTTGGAATCTTAAAAAAAAAAAAAAAGAAGGCTATTGCATACTTCTTCACATTAAGAAACTGGCATAGGAAATAAAATCAAAATAACCTGAATTAAGTTCACTGAGGGATGCTTCTAAATCTTACTGAAATAGGCAAGACTCAGTTTGTCCTTTCACTAAAAGGTCCCAGATTACTATTTTGTAGGCTATTTGTTTCTGCTGGGGTTACTTCTAAGTTTTACAGTAAAGTCTTGTCAAGGCCACTGGGTATCCATCGTTCTTATTATGCATCTCACCTATTCTTTTATCCCCTTACCCCTCCACTCATCTAGTTAATTCTCGTAGTAAATCGCCATTGTTCTTGGGTTTCCTTTCCTCAGCTGAGAATTAAAGCAAATTGGAAGACTAAATGGGGAAATCCTGATAACTGATTTAGTGTCTGATGAGTAAAATATACGCAGAGAATTTTTTTCTTGTACTCATGTTCTTTTTCCTTTCTCATTTAATTTTAGATTCCTTCTGCCTTTGAGGTTTTTATGTAAGTTAAAGACTGATAAATAAATAAAATACAGTCTGGCCATATTCCATTAATCTTATATGCTCCCTTTAGTTATAGAACTCACTCTTGCCCAAGGAGGTAACACCACTGGAACAATCATTTTCAGTGTAAAGTCTATTTATAAAAATGTTCATTTGTCTTTTAACCATTTGCAGATATATAGTACAGTGGAGTAGAGTAGTCCTACTTTGTTTTTATTTTCTATATATATGCCCATCAAAGAGAATGTTTGTTTCTCTTAATCAGCCATCCTTGGAATATCCACTTGATGTCATAAAAGTCATCCAAATTCAACACATTAAATTAAAACCACACATTATCTCGCATAGAGTAGGCAATCAATAAATATTTGTTGAATTGAATTGAACTTTATATATAAAATATACTTACTTATTAAATATAGTTAGTCATATATTAAAAATAATCTTAATTAATATAAATATTTACCAGGGATTCCTATAAATGTCATATTTGTCTATTCCATAAAATGATATAGAGCTTTACAAGTGTTTATCTGTCCGGATTTTTTAACGTTCTCATGTGGTGCTCTTTTATACCTCTGTCAAGAAATGAATATATTCTGAGTAAACGATCAAGACTCTCAGTTGTGGTTCTGGCATAGATCATTTGTATAAAAGGTATTTAAATTACCATAATGTATATCAACTGCATATTTTTATTTGTGTGGTCTACAACTCATAATCTATAACAAAAGATAATCTTTATAATTTCTTCATAAATGCTCATTTTGCATATTGAAAACTGTCATTGAGGAGCAGTCAAATAAATGAATTTATCAAAGATTTTATCATGTTAAACACATAAACTTAGCATGAGTTATATTTATACTTTGGTATCTGCACAGCTTCAATCTCAAATTTAATTTTAGGAGTTGCATTAGCCATGTGTATAAGTCATACTAATAGTCTCTTAAAAATGTATCATGTGGATGTGACCTTCTATATTGCTTATAAGATTTAGATTATATTAAAATATAGAGGTAAAAAGCTATCTAAATAGTAAATTTTGTATCTATCCTGGGAAATTACAAGAACAGAACAAAATAACAAAAATCTATTATGGCAAACTGACAGTTTTCTCCTTCCCTCTTCCAAATCCATTCTGCCTTCTTCCTAGAAACACAACTGTCCACCTAGAGAATAATTTCCCAGCCTCTCTTGTAGGTAATTTTGCCATGTAATTAAATTCAGGCAGATGAGATGTGAGCAGTCATCTTTCCCTGGAATTTGGCTCCCTCCTCCCCGCATTCCTCTGGCTGGAAGACAGACATAGTAATGGCCCTGCCCTGACCAAGTGGATGAAAATAACATCCTAGCGGGATGTCAGAGCAGCAAGATGAAAGTACTTCCTTCCCTGCATGGCTCAGTGGAAGAGGTGCTATGACAGCCTAGACCAACTGCACTGTCTCAAGAGAGAAATGACATCCTTTGAAGCTTGTAATGTGGGGACATTGGTGGTTCAGAGGCAGAATTCTTGCCTTCCATGCTAGAGACCAGGTTCAATTCCCAGCCAATACAACTCATGCACAGCCGACACTCATCTGTCAGTGGGGGTTTGCATGTTGCTATGATGCTGAAGTTTCAGCAGAACTTCCACACTAAGATGGGCTAGGAAAAAAATCCTGGTGATCTTCTTCCAAAAATCAGCCAATGAAACCTATCTCAGCAACTCCCCTTCAGCTAGTCCTCCCTGCTACACCATACCTGAGCCACTGAACCTGCCCACTGGAGAAGGAGGTGAAAAGTATTCTGCCTACAGATGAGCAAACAACGAAGAACACACAGCCCGCCTGCTCAGACATAATTAAATAAAAAAGCAAGATGAAACAAACAAATCTACAGTCAATAAACAAGGAAAATAATGAATGTCCCCAAGACAGCAGACAATATCAAAACATATACAAAAACAGACAGGAAGTTTCCAGTAGGTGTCCAATATAAAACATCAGATGACTTTCCAGTAGAAGAAAAGTCACTAGAACTACCTGATAGGGAATTCAAATCTCTAATATTCAGAGCTATCCAAGAGTTGAAGCAAAAAACAGACAAAAATGAGGAAAAAATAGACAAATACACAGAAAAGGCAGAAAAATTCATGGAAAATACAGATAAAAAATGGAAGAATTCAGGATAATAATATAGGAACAAAATGCTAAAATAAATTCACAA
>NW_004444166.1:1814540-1816082 GCF_000243295.1 Trichechus manatus latirostris | reverse complement strand
CACCATAAAAGACAAAGAAGGACACTATATAATGATTAAGGGGATGATCCATCATGAACACATAACCATAACAAACATCTATGCACCCAATGACAGGGCTCCAAAATACATAACAAACTCTAACAGCACTGAAAAGAGAAACTGACAGTTCCACAATAATGGTAGAAGACTTCAACATACCACTCTCGGTAAAGGACAGAACATCTAGAAAGAAACTCAACAAAGATACAGAAGACCTAAAGGACACAATCAGTCAACTTGAACATATATATATAAAACACTCCAACCAACAGCTATAAAGTACACATTCTTTTCCAACTCACAGAAAATTTCTCCAGAATAGACCACATCTTAGGTCACAGAGCAATCCTCGACAAGATCCAAAATGCTGAGATAATACAAAGTATCTTCTCTGACCACAACGTCATCAAGGTAGAAATTGACAATAGGAAGAGCAAGGAAAAAAAAATCAGTTACATGGAAACTGAATAACACCCTGCTTACAAACCATTAGGTAATAGAAGAAATCAGAGATGGAATAAAAAAATTCCTAGAATCAAACGAGAATGAAAACACATCATACCAAAACCTTTGGAACACAGCAAAGGCAGTCCTCAGAGGACAAGTTATAGCAATAGATGCACACATCAAAAAAGAAGAAAGGGACAAAATCAAAACATTAACTACAGAACTCGAATGAATAGAAAGAGAATAGCAAAAAAGCTCACAGCCACTAAAAGAAAGGAAATTATAAAGATCAGAGCAGAAATAAATGAAATACAGACTAGAAAAACAATAGAAAGAATCAACAAAACCAAAAGCTGGTTGTTTGAAAGGATCAACAAACTCTACAAACCCCTGGCCAGACTGACAAAAGAAAAACATGAGAGGATGCAAATAACCCAAAAAAGAAATGAAATGGGGGACATTACAACAGACTCGAATGAAATAAAAAGGATAACAGAGTATTATAAAAACTATACTCCAAAAAATTTTAAAACCTAAAGGAAATGGATAAATTTCTAGAAAAACACTACCTACCCAAAACTAACACAAAGTGATGTTGAAAATCTGAACAGACCCATAACAAGAGAAGAGACTAAAAAGGTAATAAAAAAAACTTCCAGCCAAAAAAAGCCCTGGCCCAGATGGCTTCACTGGAGAATTCTACCAAACATTCAGAGAAGAGCTTATACTACTACTGCTCAAACTATTTCAGAACATAAAAAAGGAAGTGACACTTCCGAATTCATTCTATGGAGCCAGTATAACCCTGATACCCAAACCAGGCAAAGACACCACGAGAAAAGAAAATCACAGACGAATATCTCTCATGAATATAGATGCAAAAATTCTCAACAAAATTCTAGCCAATAGAATTCAGCATCATATCAAAAAAGTAACACACCATGACCAAGTAGGATTCATACCAGGTATGCAAGCATGGTTCAACTTTAGAAAATCAATCAACGTAATCCACCACATAAATAAAAGGAAAGGAAAGAAAAGAATCACATGATCATCTCAATTGATGCAGAAAAG
>NW_004444166.1:1805919-1813338 GCF_000243295.1 Trichechus manatus latirostris | reverse complement strand
AAGCTAGATAACTGGGATCTTCTAAAAATTAAACACTTATGCTCATCAAAAGACTTCACCAGAAGAGTAAAAAGACACCTACAGACTGGGAAAAAAATTTTGGCTATTACAAATCCGACAAAGCTCTAATCTCTAAAATCTACCAGAAAATCCAACACCTCTACAACAAAAAGACAAATAATCCAGTTAAAAAATGGGCAAAGGAAATGAACAGACACTTCACTAAAGAAGACATTCAAGCCACCAATCTCATGAGGAAATGCTCACGATCACTAGCCATTAGAGAAATGCAAATTAAAACTGCAGTGAGATACCATCTCACCCCAACATTACTGGCACGAATCAAAAACACTGCAAATAACAAATGTTGGAGAGGCTGCAGGGAGATCGGAACACTTCTGCATTGCTGGTAGGAAAGCAAAATGATACAACCATTTTGGAAAATGATATGGTGCTTCCTTAAAAAGCTAGAAATAGAAATACCATACTATCCAGCAATTCCAGTCCTAGGAATATATCCTAGAGAAATAAGAGCCGTCACACGAATAGACATATGCACACTCACGTTCATTGCAGCATTGTTCACAATAGCAAAAAGATGGAAACAACCTAGATGCCCATCAACAGATGAATGGATTAAAAAACTATGGTATATACACACAATGGAGTATTATGCAACAATAAAGAATAATGATGAATCTGTGAAGCATCTCATAACATGGATGAAACTGGAGGATTTTATGCTGAGTGAAATAAGTCAATCAAAAAAGAACAAATATTGTATGGTATCTCTACTGTAAAAACTCATGAAAAAGTTTACACACAAAAAGAAACAGTCTTTGTTGGTTACCAGGGACTGGGAGGGGTGGAAAACTAAATAGACAATAAATAAGTGGTAACTTTGGTGAAGGGTAAGACAGTACACAATACTGGGGAAGCCAGCACAACTTGTGCAAAGAAAGGTCATGGAAGTTCCATAGACACATCCAAACTCCCTGAGGGACTGAATTGCTGGCCAGAGGGCTGTGGGGACCACGGTCTCAGGGAACATCTAGCTCAACTGGCATAACACAGTTTATAAAGAAAATGTTCTACATTCTACCTTGGTGAGTAGCGTCTGGGGGTCTTAAAAGCCTGTGAGCAGCCATCTAAGATACTCCACTGGTCTCACCCCTTCAGGAGCAAGGAAGAATGAAGAAAACAAGATATGAGGAAAAGATTAATCCGAAGGACTACTGGACCACAACTGCCATGGCCTCCACCAGACTGAGTCCAGTACAACTAGATGGTTCCTGGCTACCGTCAGTGAGTGCTCTGACTGGCATCACAACAGAGGGTCACAGACAGAGCTGGAGAAAAGTGTAGAATAAAATTCTAACTCACAAAAAATTTCAGACTTACTGGCCTGACGGAGACTCTAGAAACCCTGAGAGTATGGCCCTGAGACACCCTTTTAGCTCAGCAATGAAGTCACTCCTGAGGTTCACCGTTCAACCAAAGATTAGACAGTCCCATAAAACAAAACGAGACTAATGGGGCAAACAGTCCAGGGACAAGGACTAGAAGGCAGGAGGGGACAGGAAAGCTGGTAATAGGGAATCCAAAGTTGAGAAGGGACAGTGCTGACATGTCGTGGGGTTGTTAACCATTGTCATAAAACAATATGTGTACTAACCGCTTAATGAGAAACTATTTGTTCTGTAAACCTTCATCTAAAGTACAATAAAAAAAGATACAAAGTACAGTATAGTACATATATAAGCCAGTAACATAAGCATTTATTATTACTATCAAGACATATGTATTATAGGTTATATATATACTGTACCATTATAAGCCTGGCAGTGCAATGACTTTGTATACAAGAGACATGAAATACACACGCTACGTGCCAGAAGCTGTTGTGTTCGCTACATCAGGTTGTATCTGCTACATCCTATTCTCCAACCAAGATTTCTGAACTCTATTATAACCTTATGGGACCACAAACATATGTGGTTGGACCTTGCCTGAACAGACGTTATACAGCTCATGACTGTACATCTCTTAAACATATGACCACAAAAGTTTCTTCTAATTATAAAACAGTTGGACAGCATTTTTAGACTTCTCTGAAAAAAGTTTGAGTTTCCACTTTATATAGAGCCTTAATGTTAACAGGGGATTCGGCTACACTCTTTCAATTGTTCTTTACACTAAGGAGGTGAGGAGGGCAGAGCAGACATCATGACCTCTGCTTCCAGAGTAATTGTGGGAAGCACAGTTAGAATATGTCACTCCCCTTCAATTTTTCAGATAACTCTCTATGGCTCCTGACCATCTTTGAAGATCAAATGCCACATCCTCCAGAAATAATACTTTGATTTTTTTCAAGTAGACATAATTTCCCCTTTCTCTGAATTCCCACGGAATTGTATCTGCACATGGGACTATCCAGTATTTATTATAATTTCATATGCATTTTACTATCCTCCACTAGAATGTAAGGTTCCTCAGTGAAGGATTTATGTCTGATTTCTTTTGTAGAACTCACAGTATTTTGCATGTACTTAGAGCAGTATATGTTGATTGTAACAGCGAATGAATAAATTCCCGTTTATTAAATAATAAAACAATCTTTTCTATGCTTAAGGAAACAATAACATAATAATGTAGCTTGCATGTAAGAAAAATTTTTTACATTCATCTAGAAGCCATATAAACCAATAATAATAATGTTTTTCTTTTGCCATTCAATTTAGACACAACTAAATGACATAAATATTAGAAATAGCAATTTTCTTTTAATATTGAACAGCTCTGTTTCTTTAACAGTTTCTAGGTAAAAATTTTAAAAGGCAAGAACATGACTTTACTACAAATTCTAGCTACATTATACTGTTAATAGCATAAAGATAATACTTATCTGAATTTGGTGGGAAAATCTGTACGCAATTTCAAAAATCATGTCTGATATTTACTCAATGGCTGTCTTATTTACTAGAATTTATAAGATCAAATTGTGTCACCTTACCAAATTAAGGCATAGAAGATTCTTGATTGATTCTGAACATAACATTGGGAGGAGATATCAAATCTATAAGTTTACAGTTGATCCTTTTTAGCTGAACCTCAGTCTAATTAGAACTCATTAATTATATATGTAATTTTTTAACTTGTCCTTAATACTTAAAGGTTTGGGAACCAGAATAGAGAAGTCTCAAACAGGCTTAGTAAGGTAGTTTTTTATTTTATGTTCTCAATTCTCAATCGTTTATTTGAAAATACTCTAGTAAATTCAGCTTGAATTATAAAATTATAATAGTTTTTCTCTAATATTCTAAATGCTAACTTCCTCTGAGGCTACAGAAATTCATGTGTTTAAGTACATTATGTGAATTATATAGTATTAAATTATAAAATCATCTTTTTTTTTTTTCTCAAATTTATTTCTTATTCTTGAGGGACTGGAAAAGTAAGAGTTTGGCATCCAACAGCAACCTTTTATGGCTTTATGAATTTATGCAAGTTTTTTAATCTCTCTGAGCCTCTGTTTCTATATCTCTAAAGAACGGGATGATATGTCCTACATACAATATTTGTTAGTATAAAGAGTAGATGAGACATGAAATGTTTAACACCATTGTAGGACCTGGAGCAGCAGACAGTGATTTCATATAAAGTCCTCTGATACCTCTACATAGTGGAAAAGAAATGTAGTGTTATCCTACTCATTTAACCTTCGCAGAGTCCTTATTTAGCATACGAAAACCAGTTACCATATGCCAATTCATGCAGACCCCATGTGTGTCAGAGTAGAACTTCACTGTATAGGATTGTCACATCTTTTAGGCCTTTCTTCTGAGGTGCCTCTGGGTAAATTCGAACCAACCTTTTCATTAGTAGATGAATGCTTAACTGGTTGAGCCCCTCAGGGACTCTTCATTTTGTATATAGTGGTTGTTTAAAAAGTATTTATTTATTTTTAATGAATAAATATATTTTGTACTTTTTTGTAAAATTTTGTAATTTTTCAAAATATACTTTTTTCTTGAATTTATAAATTGAATAAATTTATTTTGTAATTAGTAAATAAATATATTTTCAAAAAATTTCAACCCTCTCTCATTATCTCTTATTATTAATCTTTCTTTGTTCTTTCATGTTAGTATTTAAACATTTTTAAGTATATAAGATTTTTTTGTAAAGTCAAATAAAACAACTGAAACCCTTTCCTTGAGATTTGGCACTCCAGATATTAAGCTTTTACCTAGAAGGCTCACAATTAAAACACTATGGTACTGGTATTAGAATTTCATGAACTGATGAATGAAACACAATAGATAGACTTGAACTAGGTCTTAATCCTTAATAAAGCAACCACCATAAACCAGAGGACAGAGAATTAATAATGTATAAAAAATGACTTTGAAAAGATGATTATTTCAAATCAGAAAAACTAGTGCTGGATCCTTATTTTATAATTTTGAACATTTCCAGCTTTCAAAAAGTTAAATGTAAAAAATTCAAATAAACCAGCTTTAGGGAAAAGATGGCAATTTGAAGGCATGCATTTAGTAATTTTCCTTCCTGACACCCCTGAAAATATCAGTAAAAAATATTTGTATGACAACCCCACAAAAATAGAGTCGGAGAGGAGAGAATAGCAACAGAATTTTGGAAGCTAAAAAACAAAGGATGAACGGTAATCATTTTAATAGACCCAGATATGCTAAAACTTAACCTGATAGTTGGGAATACTGAGAAGCAGCCCTAATTTGCCTGCACTGTGGAATGAGTCTGGAGATTTACTCTCTGGAGAGTAAAACACAGAATTTTTAGACTGAGGAACACCAAATACAATTGATGGTAGTTACTATTCACCAAATAGGGAATTAAGGAAATATGTACATACTGAATGCTGAGACCACTTCCTCCCTCCCATAACTTTCCCCACTCCCTGGAAGCTGATAATCCAGCCTTTACCCTTCATACAGAACAATACTATAGGGTTTTCTGGGGAATTCTGACCAGCCCAAGAAAAATACCAAAAAATTCTTGACATCAAATAGCAATTAAAGGCAGCTAGATCTTCCTAAAGTCAGGTTCATAAACTCAACACACGCTACCAAAATGTGTAGAATTTTCATTTAATATTTTAGTCCCTCAGTTTTAAACATGAGCAATCAAGCGATGATGACAAGGAATCTGAAGAAGCTTTTAGCACAAAAAAAGAGTTCAAACAATAACAAACAAAACAAACCCCCCCCCCCAAAAAAAATCAAAGCAGCTTGGATAAAACAGTCATTGTGTAGGGGGGTGGAAGTTTTAAAATACTGTAATATTTTCATAGAGATAAGATATTTCATCCAAAAGCAGGACACTATTGAAATAAGATACATTTAGAAAACAAAGATTTTTTGTAAATTTAAACCTTACATCAAAAATTAAAAACTCAATAGAATATTTGAAATTAAAGTTGATATAATTCGAGAAGGAAAATAGGCAGTAAAATATTAGAGAACCAGCCGAAGAGGTACAGTACCTAGAAAGACAGAATAAAGAAAATGGAGAAGAGGTAAGCCTTGTTAAGTTGGAAACTGTGAAGGGCCTGAGATTTTATTGCACTTGCAAGGTAATAAGTTAGCCTGCAACAACTTTATATACATATTCTGACAAAGAAAGACACAATAACCCTGTATCACAGAAACAAATTATTACGGCTAAAACAGCAGCTAGACCAGCATCTTGTATCGATTCCTTATGCCCAAATCTTATTGGGTGATAGGATGAGGGATGAACTTCACATGTGTGCGCAGTGGAATGCACCACAGGAGAGGCACCCCAAATTTTAGAAGACTGAGCTTTTATACGGCTGCTGACACATCTGCTCATTCTCCCTTTCAGAAAGAGAGAGATTACACATTATCTTGCAAGGTAAGCAAATATCTCTGAGGAAGACTACCCTGAATGTCTCTGAACAGCAATCTGATTTAGAGATTAGAAGCAATCTCTAAATCTCTCTAGAGGGATACACTATCTCTAGCTTCCAAGGCTGTTTGCTAATAAAACATATCCTTTGCTCAGAACACTTAGACTATGCAGGTCTAGACTATGACAAATCCATGGAAAATTGTCTCCCAACAGCCATCAATAAATTAATTCAAAAATTTTCTTATGAAATTCCAGATCCCACTTAGAGCTTAACTTGTTGTTGTTGTTCTTAGCTGCCATTGAGATGGCCCTCAACTCATGGTGACCCCATATGTTACAGAGTAGAACTGCTCCATAGGGCTTTCTGGGCTGTAATTTTTATGGAAGCAGATCACCAGGCCTTTTCTTGTGCAGAGCTGCTGGATAGGTTTGACCCACCAAACTTGATTAGCAGCCAATGGCAAACCACTTGCACTGCGCAGGCTCCTGTCCTTAACTTACTAGATGAATACAGACCTTAGCCAGGGCACATCACTGTGGAACTTCAGAACTTATCAACAAGCTGAAATTTAAACAAACTTTCAGAGAGTCAAAAATAGGCCATACACAAAATCAGAATGGTTTTCGACTTAACAGCAATACTGGAAGCTAGAAGACAATGGAACAATGCCTTCACAATTCTGCAGGAAAAATACTTCCAAGTTAGATTTCTATACCTAGCTAAATAATCAATCAACTAGGGTGGAATAAAGATATTTTCATATGTCCAAGGTAAATAAACAATTTACTTCTCATGTATCCTTTCTGATAAAGCTACTGAAGAATTTACTCCAACAAAAGGGTAGAGAAAAATCAATAGAATGAAGAAATAGTTTCCAGGGAACAGAATATTCAACACAGAAGAAAGGCACCAAGAGTCCAAAGGAGGAAAACGAGTGAGAGTCTAGGAAGATTTAAAAGATTTAAGTGACAATGTTGAGGGATGAGTTCACTAACTCGGTAACATCATTGCACAATCTTTAAACTGAGGACAGAATGCCTGACTGAGTCTGATCCAGAATATAATCTGTATTTTATTTCTCCTATTTGTTGATGAAATGTCTGCTCTCCTTTCTATGTTTAAGTTTTCTGGATTAGCTGAAAATACTTATTTTACCAAGTAAAATGAAGTACTGAAAGAGGTCATAGTGAGGTCTGAAGCAAAAAATACAGAGAAACTCCCTGTTCTTGATAGCATTCCCAATGTCTGTCTAGGCCTTGCACATAGTCACCCTCCTAGATGCCCCACATGTGGTGAGTCCTGTGTTTACCAGGACTCATCCATGGTTTTGCCCAAATGACTTCCTCAGAGTGTGCTCTTAAATGTTCTTCAGCCAATAAAAATAATACTTTTGTGGAATTGTTAAGAACTGAGAAAACTAATCATAAATGAAATATAAAGAAATAAGAAAGAATAAAATTGTATGTACACTATTATCACAATTTTGTTTTCAAATATACTTTATA
>NW_004444166.1:1801939-1805803 GCF_000243295.1 Trichechus manatus latirostris | reverse complement strand
CCAAAAGAAAAGTAAATGTCCTCTGATCCTACTGATACTTCTGGCTGAAGCCTTCATTTTAATAATTATGCTTCCTTGAAAGAATGGTCTGCAGTCAATGTCTCCAATTCTAACCCTCTCATTCACTCTTATATTTCAGTACAATATAGCCTCTGGCCACATACTTCACAGAATCTACTCTGGAAAATGTTACCAATGGATATTCTTCAGTCTTCGTCTTATTTCATTTAGGAGTTTCATCTAGTCACTATTTTTGAGGGCTTACTATGTGTCGTGCACTGATCTAGGCATTTGACACTGTTGACTACTTCCTCCTTCTTCAAACACTCATTTTCCTAGAATTCTGTGATAGCATGAGTCCCAGTTCTCCTACTAGTCCATTCTATCCGTGTATCCTTTGAGCTTCCCCACACTAGCATGACAATTTTTGACTCCCTAGAGGTTCATAATTGTCTTCGTTTCCATTTTATTTTACAAACTCTTGAATAATGAATGTCATTTATACACATTTATACACAGCTTCATGTACTATCTATTGGTGACTCCCAGTTTATATCTCCCCATGTCTCCAGACCAAATATTGATCAACCTGAGCAGTAATTCATGTATGTTCTATAGACACTACTGAACAGTGGCATCACTAAGGTTGATGTCACCTAGTGCAGTAATTCATGGTTTCACCCCCCCCATTGGACCGCCTCCTGTACCAGAGCATACAGAATCCTTAGTAATGTTTTTTGTACTGTTACTTGTAAATTGAAATTCCCGTATATCATTTCTTCTTTTCTTTTAATTACTACTTCATTCTCAGAAAAGTTATTGATAGGTTTACAAATAATAATTACCACAATATTATAGCTAAAACATCAGAAATTTGACAAGCTCAGTGACTATAAAAACACCTGCAGCAACAACAACAAAAAAAACAAAAACAGCGCATGCTTGTAGCGCATGCCGATGAAACTTCATGATTCAAAGCATCGTTGTAATTGGGTAATAGTGACAGCTCTGACCAGAGGGCATTAGAAGGTTCAAAATGTAAATTAAAATAGAGTTTTAGCCTTGTAGGTATATTGATACATGTAAGCTAGGCTTACGAAAAATGTTTTTGTTGTATTTTCTAACTCAATGACAACCATACCATCCACACAGTAATTCAAGCCAAGACGATGAGGACTATCTTGCGCTTCTTACTTTCTCTTATTGCCCACACTTCACCACCAAGTCTGTTGATTTTGCATCTTTGATATCTTGTGAATGCTCCTTTTACTCCATCTCTACCTGAGTTTGACTTCCATCATTCTGCGACTATAAAAATGCCCTAATCCTGCTATCCGCCCCGCCCCAGCCAGATATCACTCTATTCACTGAATTTCTGAACAAGTCGAGACATTCCTCAACCATCAGAATAAGGTCTAAACTTCATAGCATGGCATTCACTGTTCTCCTCTGCCTTTACCCTGCCTGTTTCCTCAACATCATGTCTGCCAACCTCACCCTCCAGCCTTACAGAGCTACATTTTATGATATTTTTACACAAATAACACACATGTTATATGTTTGTTTGCCAACCGCACAACCCCCTCTAGCGTTATTCTTCTAGGTGCCCTATGCGTATTATACGTGTGGGTGAGTCATCTACATGGGTGTATTATTTGTGAAAAATATGGCACATATTTTCTTACTTCTCTGCCTTTGTACATAATACACCACCCTCCTAGAATGATCTTTCTCTCTCACCCTTCTGTACTTATCTAGCTGCTATTTGTCATTCATCTACTTAAGAGTTATTTCAACAGAGAAGCCTCCCCTGCCTCTCTCTTTACCTTAGTCTAGATTAGGCTTCACTCCTACATGCTTTCACAGGCCTTATTTCAACATCCCTCTCTCAGAGCCTTATCAAACTCACTTCAAGGTAATCCCATCGGAAACTCTGTTTCAATGATATAGCCATCATTAGAACTTTTACAGAGAGATTTCCTTCAGAATTAGTTTATGAGTCACACAACAAAACTTGTCTTGATGGCTCAACTTCATTTTTGTTCAAAAACAGTATTACCCAGTGTGATCACCAAAGTTATTTAACAGATTTGACATTGAATAACTTTTGGCTATTTCAAAAAATTCAAATGTGCTTTCAAAGGACAAAGACTTCCTCCCACTGAGAATATTCAAAAGACTATAGTCAGATGTAAGAATTCTTGAATTTTGTCAAAAAAATCAAAGTACTTGAAAGTTATAGTTTAAATGCCCAAATGCTATCCAACACATATTTCAATTAAAGTCATCAGATAAATAAATTACAGTTTTTAAATGAAAATATAAGCTAATTTTTAAATTCAGAACACTGAAGAACTATATAAATTCTTTCAATCAGTGGATAAGAAAAACATGGTAGGAAAATGCAGTATGAAACCAATTAGAATATGGTACTGTTATACATCAGACATATCAAGGAATGTAAAGAGTAATAAAATTATTTCAGATAGGCATATCTTGGTAGAAGGTTATAAAGCAGAATTAGATTATTAATGAAAAGACTAAAGCAATACTAACATGGAAGTCTAACCCACAATTGTTTATTTTCATGCTTATTCTCATATCAAAAATATTTTGTTGAGGCATGGTCAACATGGCGGACTAGTTAGACGCTTCCTATATCCCTCTTACAACAAAGACCTGGAAAAACAAGTGATTTGATTCTATGTGAACGTCTGGCATCCCTGAACAAGGCAAGGTTAAGAAATCCATCTGAGTCATACTAGAGGGGAAGACCGTTTGGAAGAGGTGAGGAGACACAGCCATGCCGGGCCATGGTGAAGCAGCCAAACAGCTGTGCTGTGAGTGCACTGGAGAAGCAGTTTCCACATCAAGAGAGACCTGGCAGCAGAGATTCTTCTTGGACACTCCGAACCAGTGAAGAGCAGCTCCCAAGAGGCTAGGATAAGTACATGCACACACCCTTTCACGGTGAGTTAAAAAAAAAAAAAAGCCCATTTGGGAAAACCTCTCTCCCTTTTACCTCCTACCTCTGCGCTCTGCACCGGATTTGGGAAAAACCTCTCTTCCTTTTACCGCTTCCCTCCCTGCTCTGTACCAGGAGTCTACTGGGCTGGAAAAAGATCCCAAAGGCACGCTGACCCATTCTTCTGGCCTTGGAGAGGGAAGAAATAATCTGCTGGCTCACCTAGGCCAGGAACACAGGGTTGGTACAACTCCTTTGCTGGCCATAGAAATCAAGGGTCTGCAGAGTCTGAGTGCTATACACCACTGTATAGACTTGTGGGGACCCATCTCAACAGCGTTAGCCCTCACTACCACAGTAAAACAGGGCAAACATCTGAAGTTTAACTTCAACTGCTTCAGCTGTGAACGGGCAGATTTGTGATCCTTGAAACAGCCCTGCCCCTCAAGTAGGCACTTTTATTGATCTGCAGCAGGGTCTTGAGGACTGGTGATAGTTCCTAAAGTGCCTAGTCACCTGCTTCAGGAGTTCAAGAAAAAGTGGTGCCCTCGAGTCTTTGCAGCCAACATAGTGGGGCGCTCTTAGCTCGGCTACAAAACTCACCTACCTATTCACCCTAGAGAATATGGACACTCTTTTCTTTCAGACTCTCAGGGGCAGCTGTCATCCCCCTGCCTGGCTCAGCGCATGATCCCCTACCACAGCCAGAGCCCAGTGCCTGCACCAATCACCCATGCCTCTCTAGGACTAGGGGTGAGAGCCTAGATCACACACTTGGAGATCGACTGCCTGCACACCCGAGCTGATCCCATATAAGAAATTTTAATGAACTCCGGCATACATATACTTAGTTACAGAACCAACTACCTGGTGACAAGACATTAGAGATCAAAAGGTGT
>NW_004444166.1:1778040-1801839 GCF_000243295.1 Trichechus manatus latirostris | reverse complement strand
GAGGCCAACTCTTCAGACCTGGATTGGACTGGACCGTGGGACATAAAGTGATACTCGTGAAGAATGTGCCTCTTAGACAAGTAGATATAAGAGACCAAAGGGGCGGCTTCTGTCCAGAGGTGAGAGGGAAAGGCAGAGAGAGAGTTAGGAGCTGGTTGAATGTTCATGGGGAATCAGGGGCGGAGGGGAGGAGTGTGCTGTCTGTCGCAGAATGGGGTGAGTGGTTGGGGTCTCATAACAATGTATGTTAAAAAAGAAATTCTGTATGGGAGACTAACTTGAAAAGTAAACTTCATTTAATTACATCAATAAAAAAAAGTATTTTGCTATGATAGCTACAAGTGTGGAAGCTATTTGTTATTAGTATCTATTCTTAATAGTGTTTTGTCTGAGAACAGCAGAAAAGCAATAATGAAATACTGATTTAGAATTATTTGTTTCTCAATATTAGAATATTTCAATCTAAATCTATATGATAAAAAATTATGAGATATACCTTCCAGCTTGAATAAAGTGCTGTTGACTTAGAACGCATTCATCTAACACCTTATAGTATTAAAGTCTTTTGAGAATGTCAAAATACAGGCATTATATGAATATAAAACAAACGATATCGAGCATGTAGTAGGCACTTAGTACATATTTGTGAAACTGAATACTAAACATGAATCAAGGGAAATGACTGTGAATTACAAAAGAGATCCAAATGTATTTACAGCATCATTACTTCCATCATTTAAATTTTGTTTTAATGAGTGGCAAGGAATCATTTAAAATTCTATGTAAGTTGAATTTATTATATAGACTACTGCTTAAAATAGTTGTTTTCTAACGTTTGAAAATATTTACTTATCTAAGCCTCTTCACTATGACATCAGGCTTTTTATTTGCTTTTGGTTTGGGCACATACTTCTTCCAAGGAAAATACTGATGTCTAAGTTCTATATTATATAACACTTACAGTCAAACTTCTTAAATTTAGTGAGGATTTTTGCAGTATGGATATCAATTAAGTTTGTGCAGTACAAAGATGCATAAAATTAGAATGTGAATTCTGCAAGGGCAGTGATTTTTTACTACATTATTCACTGATATATCCATAGCATCTATAAGGGTACCTGATATGTAGCATGGGTAGTCAGTAAATATTCACTGAATAACTAAGTGAGGCAGTCTTATGCTTAAATCACAGTCTTAAGGAAGAAGAGAGCCACAGGACAATATAATCTGGTAAAGGCTTTAACAGAAATATGCACAGGGGCTAGTGCAGCAAAAAGGAGGGCTCCTAATCCAGATGAGGGACTCAGGGAAGGTTTCTTGGAGGGACTGGCCCTGGTCCTGTATCTGTAACTGTGGATAGGGACCACCTAGGAGAAGACGGGAACTGTAGGGTTAGCACATACTGGGGACAGAATTACAGGATCATGAGTTCAAATGTATTTGAAGTCAAGTCATTTTACCTTGAATCTAGAGTAAAGGTATTGGTAGGCATTCCTACATTAAAATAAATTTTTTAAACAGAATTTGAACCTAAAATGGTGGTTCTCAATAGGAGTGGAGCATAGGGTTTCAGGGATGAAGTTTTATGTGGATCATATCAGAATCATTTTTAAACACACACACACACACACACACACACACACACACACTCCCTTCCCCCACCCCACACATTCACTGCAGCACATGCCTCTAGAAATTCTGCCATACTCTCCAAGGGAGAAGGAGAATCCACTCTAATTTTCATTAGATGAAAAACTTAAAAATTGTATAGGGACAGGAACCAACTCATCATTATATTCCTATCATCAGGTGATAAAGAAATATTTGATGGGTGAATGGATTGTTAGATGGATGAATGGATAGATAAATAAACAAAAGTGGCCAGTATAAGCAGGTTGGGAAAAGTTCATATGTAATAGGAGCTGCCTCCAACTGCAGTCTAGCCATGAGTCACTAACTTAAGAAATTCCTAATAATTTTACACAAATGATTAGCTACCCCAAACCTACAGAATTTGGGCTTTCTTAGAGGATGAACTCTTTGAAGGAATGACTTTCCATTTTCACCCAGTACCTCATTGTCTTATCAAAATATATTTTTTTAATAATTCCCCACACTAGAATTTCAAAAATGTCCTAATTTATCCCATATTAAGTGTAAAGCAAAGATTATCATGATCTTTCTACGAGTTAGCTTCTTTCTCATAGTTTCCTAGGATGACCCAATGTTCTTTACCTAGTATTGCAGAAAAGAAAGTAAGATTTCTTTTCCCTCCAAGGAGTAAAACATAAAGGAAAAGCACACACACACACAGAAACTGTGGCTACTTCATAACCAAATCAAACCAAACCCATTGCCATCAAGTCAGTTCCGACATATAACAACCCTATAGGACACTACACTCACTAGTGAGAAACCATAGCCTTTAACTAAGAGTCCAAAAAAGGTCCAGTGAAACATATAGTTCTTCATCATAAGATTCAATGATTTTCTGTTATAGTTCTTCTTCATCATAAGACGATGAGTATACAAAGATGAAAAGCAAGACCCAATCCTTGCCTTCAGGAGTGTCTAACAGGTCAGCTAGACACATTATTACAATTTAATACTGCAAAAGAGGAGTAAGAAATGTGGGATCACAAATGAGCAGCTGGTTCAATTAAGCCTTGAAATTATGGAATAATTTGGGATCATCTCACATCTACAGATTTAAATATGCAATTACCCTTGAGGACAAACACCAGGTGGGCTTTGGATTCATTCTGAGTTCAAATACTGGCTCTATCACTTACTACCTGTGTGATCATGAGCATACAGTAGGTGCTCAAAAAATGCTAATCTACAAAACACTATAGGAAGTAAAAGGAGGTATAATCATGAGATATGGTAGCTTGGGAAGACTTGATGGGTGAGATGGGACTCAAAGTAGACTTTGGGTGATGTGTTGAAATTAGGTAGACTGAGTTTGTGAGAAGAAGAATATTTTGGGCAGAAGCATGAGCAAAGTTTCGGGGAGGAGAATATGCATGGCATATTCTAAAGGCAGTCAGGTATGGAGGGTTAATGCGGGGAAGAAAAGGATATTAAATTCCAAGATGACAGAATGTTATTCTGTAAGTGATTGACATAGTGTCTTTCCAAGCATCTACCCTTCCATTTTCTTACACGTGTCACTATTTTCTTTCAAATATACATTTAGAAATACTTAATTGAATGTCATATTTTGCCAGAATTTATAGTAATTACTTTCTTTTAATTTTTTTATTAAAGGACATCACAATTTTATACAAAATGCACAAGCCCAATTTTCTCAGCAAGCAGTAAGTTATCGTATGTATCTTGCAACAAACCAGCATCTCTAAGAGTTATCCTTCTGGTATAACAAGAGAACATTACTTAGATTTTTAAACACACAGTATTGTACTATTCACATCTCATATGGTGAAGGTATAGAAAGTAGTTAATTCATCTTATTCAAATATATTATCTCTACTCCCTTCTTGCACAGTGTTTCATTTTTTTATATACAATTGAATTGATTTTTGTGCCACATACTTCAGTAAGTAGGAGTAGATACACATAGCCACATTCTAAACAGAGATATACCAGATGCCAGCTAAACCCCTCTGCTAAGTTCACAAGAGATTTATCACATTAAAAGGAGCCAGAAGAATCTGGACATTTCTAGGTTACTGTGCTATTCTCTATCGCTATTCTCTAACCATCTCAGACAGGCTGACAGAAACTATTGTTATAACCTCCGCTGGTGTCGTAATTATATACCATACTGGTTGGCTGCAAGACCTCAGGTAAGGCAGGCACTATAATGTGCTCTTTCAATTTGCACACAGAAACTTTAAGAGTCTATTATCTGGTTTACTTACAGTGCCTATTACCATCACTAAAAAATAGAAAATGGCACCATCAGGTTGAAAATAAAAGAATGTCTGTTGTGTACAGAATAAAAGGACATTTTAAAAAATCTCAACTGGGACATTTCACACCCTACGACAATCTCCTGCAATTTTCTCCCTGACATAAAAAAGTTTGTTATGGGCAAAAAAATCAGGACAGAATTCTTATTACATGGTGACCCGCCAGTAATTGGGAGTCCACATTCAGCTTCCAGATCATTCACATGCACCTAATGTGTGATTCAGCAAGGGGGCCAAAAATGAAATAATTATGTGGATGATGCTGCCTGCATAAATTCCTGTTTACTTAGAAGTCAGCAGGCAACCTCTAGATTCAAATCTAAGCATCCCTTAACACATGCTATGTGGTGAGGGATGAAAATCAAATCAAAGCCCTAAGACTCAGTATCAGGAGTGGCTAAAACACTGGTACATTCTGTGCTTCTGTTTATCCACCAACGTTGGCAAGAATATGTGCTAATAATCCCAAACTGAAAAAAAAAAAATTATGAGAAACAGTTTTTATTTGTGAGGTGTGTGAGGGAGGGTGGAGAAAGAACATGTCTTAGCCATAATGATACTCACTGATAACATTGTTTTTTATGTTCCTATCCCAGCTTTTGATATTTTGTTATTACTTTTTTCTGTACTCTGGGTAAACTAAATCTTTTTTTTTATTGAACTTTAGATGAAGGTTTACAGAACAAACAAGCGTCTCATTAAACAGTTAGTACACATATTGTTTTATGACATTAGTTAACAATTCCACGACATGTCAGTACTCTCCCTTCTTGACCTTGGGTTCCCTACTACCAGCTTTCCTGTCTCCTCCTGCCTTCTAGTCCTTGCCCCTTTAGTCTTGTTTTCTCCTATGGGTCTGTCTAATCTTCGGCTAAAAGGTAAACCTCTGGAGTGACCTCATTACTGGGTTAAAACGGTGTCCAGGGGCCATACTCTCGGGGTTTCTCCAGTCTCTGTTAGGCCAGTAAGTCTGGTCTTTTTTATTTTGAGTTAGAATTTTGTCTTACATTTTTCTCCAGCTCTGTCCGGGACCCTCTATTGTGATCTCTGTCAGAGCAGTCAGTGGTGATAGCCAGGCACCATCTAGTTGTACTGGAAGAAGGTCTGGTGGAGGCTGTAGCAGTTGTGGTCTATTAGTCCTTTGGACTAATCTTTCCCTTGTGTGATGGTTAAGATTGTGTGTCAACTTAGCTGGGCCATGATTCTCAGTGTTTATATGTGATCACTACCGTGATTGAATATGCTATGAGTAGCCTATCAGTGGAAAGGGAGTTTCCCTGGGGATGTGGCCTGCATCTGAATATAAGCAGATGTTCTGGCTTTTTGCTCACTCTGGATTCTGCAGCTGCCTCCTGTTCCTCTCACCTCCAGTTCTGGGGACTTGAGCTATCAGCTTATCTGCTGATCCTGGGATTCATGGATCTTCACAGCCTGTGAGCAGAGTCCTGCTTTCCAACCTGCCAATCTTGGGTTCACCAGCCCCTGAGGCTACGTGAATCAGGAGAAGCCTCTATCCTAATAGACTTGGGATGTTCCAGCCTCTACAATTGCGTGAGCTGTTTCTTTGAATTAAATCTCTCTCTATATATATTTATATGCTTTACTGGTTTTGCTTCTCTAGAGAATCCAGCCTAAGATACCTTGTGTCTTTAATTTTCTTCATTTTCCCTTGCTCCAGAAGGGGCGAGACACCAGTGGAGAATCTTAGATGTCCGCTTACAGGCTCTTAAGACCCCAGGTGCTACTCACAAAAATAGAATGGAGAACATTTTCTTTATAAACTATGTTATGTCAGTGGAGCTAGATGTTCCCTGGGACCATGGTCCCCCCAGTCCTCAGCTCAGCAATTCAGTCTTTAAGGGAGTTTGGATTTGTCCATGGAGCTTCCATAACCTTACTCTGAACAAGTTGTGCTGGCTTCCCCAGTATTTTGTACTCTCTTACCCTTCACTACAGTTGCCACTTATCTATTATCTATTTAGTACTTCCCCGCCCCTCCCATCCCTTTTAGCCAACAAAGATTGTTTCTTTTTGTGTGTAAACTTTTTCATGAGTTTTTATAGTAATGGTCTCATAAAATATTTTTCCTTTTGTGATTGACTTATTTCACTCAGCATAATGCCCTCCAGATTCAACCATGTTGTGAGATGCTTTGCAGATTCATCATTGTTCTTTATTGTTGCATAGTATTCCATTGTGTATATCTACCATAGTTTGTTTATCCATTCATCTGTTGATGGGCATCTAGGTTGTTTCCATCTTTTTGCTATTGTGAACAATGCTGCAATGAACATGGGTGTGCATATGTCTATTCATGTGACAGCTCTTATTTCTCTAGGATATATTCTTAGGAGTGGGATTGCTGGATCATATCTTTCTATTTCTAGCTTTCTAAGGAAGTTCCATATCATTTTCCAAAATAGTTGTACCATTTTGCATTCCCATGAGCAGTGCATAAGAGTTCCAATTTCCCCACAGCCACTCCAACATTTGTTATTTTTTGTTTTTTGGATTCATGCCAGTAATGCCGGGGTGAGATGGTATCTCACTGTGGTTTTGATTTGCATGTCCCTAATGGCTAGTGATCGCAAGCATTTCCTCATGTATCTGTTAGCAGCTTGAATGTCTTCTTTGGTAAAGTGTCTGTTCATTTCCTTTGCCTATTTTTTAATTGGATTATTTGTCTTTTTGTGGTAGAGGTGTTGGATTTTCCTGTAGATTTTAGAGATTAGAGCTTTGTCAGATTTGTAATAGCCAAAATTTTTTTCCCAGTCCTTAGGTTCTCTTTTTACTCTTTTGGTGAAGTCTTTTGATGAGCATAAATGATTAATTTTTAGAAGATCCCAGTTATCTAGCTTATCTTCTGGAGTTTGTATGTTGTTAGTTATGGTTTGTATCCTGTTAAGGCTATGTATTAGGGTCTCTAGCATTGATCCTATTTTTTCTTCTGTGAACTTTATAGTTTTTCATTTTAAACTTAGGACTTTGATCCATTTTGAATGTTTTTGTGTATGGTGTGAGGTATGGGCCCTGTTTCATTTTTTTTGCAGATGGACATCCAGCTTTGCCAGCACCATTTGTTAAAAAGACAGTCTTTTCCCATTTGATGGACTTTGGGCCCTTGTAGAAGATCAGGTGACAGTAGGGAGATGGATTTTGGGTAAACTAAATATAACAAGAATTCTTTATAATAAGAATTAACCTTTACTGAGGTTACATTGTGTCAGTTCTAAATACTTTACATATATTAATTCATTTCATTTTCACAAGTCTTTGATGTAGATTCTATTTTTATGATACCTATTTTGTAGAAGATGAAAATGAGACCCAGGGTTTAAGTAAATATTTCGAGGTCACATAGCAAGGTATCTGGGATTCAAACACAGGATGACTAATTTAAGTGTGATTAGACTTGTGCTGGCCAATATTGTAGCCACAGCCACACAGAGCTACTGAGAAATTAAACTATGGCTGATTTTAATTGAGATGTGCTGAAAGGGTAAAATATATACAGAATTTCAAACCCTTAGAAAGAAAAAAGAATGTAATATTGCTCACTGAAAACTTTTATATTGATTACATGTTGAAATGATAATATTCTAGATATATTGTGTTAAATAAAATACATTATTAAAATTAATTTTAGATGCTTCTTTTTATTTTTTTAATGTGACTTCTAGAAAATTTAAAGTTACATTTGTGGCTAACGTATGTCTAATGACATGTCAAGACTCAACCACTCTGAAGTACTGCTTTTAAACCAGAGTGAATGTTAACCCAAACACAGATGCTTCCTTCATCTTATTTACATTTTACTAATTGAATTATTATATATGAGTAGTAGTATAATCTCTTCAAGCTTAAAAACAAACACTAATCTTTACATACAACTACCCAAGGAACTAACAATAGAGACATTAGTTATTTTCACAGATTTTTGATAAGCGTATGACTGATGAACAATGGATCCAATCAGAGTTATCAGCATGAGGAATAAATAAGATTCTATTATTATCTGAAGGCATGCTAATTAAAATGATAATTGTTATATTGCTAACATCTATTAACCAATTAGAACATGTCAGGCATTGGGCTAAACCAGTGTCATAAATAGGGTTGGCACTGCCCACTAGGGGGCATTTCGGAAATTTTGGGGTATATTTTTGGGTATTCCAATGATTGAGGGGTGCTCCTGGTATTTAGTAAAAAGAGCCAGTGGTACAAGCGTCTTGTGTTTATCCTACTCAATGATGAATCCCACAGAATATTCATGTAGATGAAACACCATTTTATAATTATCTCAACCTAATTGACTCAGCCTAAAACCTCAAATAAAAACAACAAAAAATCATTTTTGTACAGTTTAATATGCACTGCATTTTCCAGGAATTCAACCACACATATATCAAGAGAAGACTATAGTTTGATCAGAACTTTACCAAGAGTTGTTCATCATTCAAAAAAATAACAACACTTGACCTTAATGCCACTCTTGACACCAGACAGGGCTTCAAACAGGTTCATTCTGGTTCAAAACCCTGCTGAAAATTTGCATTTCTAGCAATTTTCCAGGTGTCTTAGTTATCTAGTGCTGTTATAACAGAAATATCACACGTGGGTGGCTTTAACAAACAGAAATGTATTGTCTCACAGTTAGGAGGCTTGAAGTTTGAATTTAGGGTGCTGGCTCTAGGGGAAGGCTTTCTCTCTCTGTCAGCTTCTGCTCCTGGGCAATCTTCATGTTGCTTGGCAGGTATCCCTCCTCCCTCTCCCTTGCCGCCCCCCGCCCCCGCTTGCTTCTCTCTCCTTTTATCTCCTGTAAGATAAAAGATGTGACTCAAGCTAGGGTGTGACTTGAGTAAGGGTGTGATTTAAGTAAAGGTGTGACTCAAAATACACCCCACCCTAATCCTATCTCATTAATATATACAACTTTAAGATTTACAACACAGAAAATGGAGGATAATTACAAAATACCACAAAATGGAGGACAATTACATCAGATCACAAAATGGAGGACAACCACACAATAGTGAGAATCATGGCCTAGCCAAGCTGACACATATTTTGGGGGGACACAGTTCAATACGTGACACCAGGCGATGGTAATGCTGCTGGTTAGGGACCAATTCTGAGAACCACTAGTAGAGCAGTGGTTCTCAAAATTTATTACACATAAGAATCACCTGGGGATCTTGTTAAAATGTAGATTCTGATTCAGTATATCTGGGGTGGAAATGCAAATTCTCAGCAGGGGTTCAAACCAGAGTGAACTGGTTTGAAGCCCTGGTACCAGAGTCATGATCAGCACACCTGTATCATAGTACTGTAGCTGCCAATTCAAGATGATACAAGTGCAAGACCTGATTCCTTCATTATCTCACTTAGGTTTGTCTTACATGATCATTTACATATCAAAGTACATGTTATTTTATTACAAATTGCTTCCCTTTTATTTTTTCTTTTAAATTACAGTTAGGGTATTATATTCATTTTTAAAAATTACATGTGTGGTTAGGTTACATTATGCATAAATTATTTTCCAAACAGTAAAGGGGGCATTGGAGTCCCTGGATGGTGCATGTGGTTAATGTGCTGGGCTGTTAACCAAAAGGTTGGAGGTTCAAATCTACCCAGAGTGCCTCAGACGAAAGTCCTGGTGACCTACTTCTGAAAAACCAGCCATTGAAAACTGTATGGAGCAGAGTTCTACTCTGACACATGGAGTCACCATGAGTTGAAACTGACTCAGTGGCAACTGGTTTTAAAGGAGGCATTATATAATATTAATTTAAGAAAGAGGGTATTGTTCTAGTGATGTTGAGACTCGCTAGACTAAACTCTTTACATTTTCTCTTCAAAAATATCAAATCCCAGGAAGTTGGCACAATTTTTTTATCTCTATTTTTACAGATTAAGAAACTTTGAGGCTCAGAGAAATTAAATATTTCAGTTTTTCAAGGTCAACATCAGAGATTCAAAAAAAGAAAATCATGCCTTAAACTATGTTCTAACCAGTATATTGTCTTCTTATACTTAATGTAAATTAACTCTAATTTTTAAAAAAGCATTTAAAATACCTAAATTTAAAAATAATTCCAAAAATTTAACCATTATATTTTATTGCTGTTTTTAAATAAGTTTTAGTCCAAATTAGTGTCTTCAATATTCTCCACTGAAAGCACAGCAACGTAGTTATTTTGTCCTTTGGGAAAGGATCTTATTGTCCTAAAATTATGAATTCACATCATTAATAAAATTAAATTGAGGAATTAGGGAAATATTTGATAAATTGTAACGTAGATGAGCTATTTTGAATCGCAAGTGAAAAAGAAGCTAACAAAGTTTACATGTACATTTATCCTATGTCCTAGCATTTTCACTTCTGAGAATTTATTCCAATGATGCTACATTGGCAAAAATATTAAAAGTATACACAAAGCTATTCACTGTAGCACTACTTGTAATACTAAAAGGTAGGAAACAATGCAAATATGCACCATTAGGGAACTGGTGGAATAAACTATGGTACATCCTCACTATGGAGTATTATGTAGCAACAACAACAACAAAAAGACAGAAAGATTCTATATTGATGGAGTGATCTCTAGAATACACTGTTAAGTGGAAAAAACAAAGTAGCACTACTTCTCAAAGCATGGTCTTCAGATTAGCAGCAGCAGCAGCACCTCCTGGAAATTTGTTAGAAATGCAAATTATAGGGTCCTGCCCTAGACCCCAAGAATCAGAAATTCTATGATCCAACAATCTGTATTTTAAAAAGCCCTCCAAGTGATTCTGATGCAGCTGAAATTGAAAACCACAGCTGTACAGTTTACCTAAGCAGTGGAGAGAATATACATACACACACACGTATAGAATTATACTATATATATATTTTCATAAAGATGAAGAATAAATCATTAAATAAGTAAACCATTGCCATCAAGTCAATTCTGACTCATAGCGACACTATAGGACAGAGTAGAACTGCCTCATAGGGCTTCCAAGGCTGTAACCTTTACGGAAGCAGGCTGCCGCATCTTTTCTCTTGTGGAGTGGCTGTTGGGTTCCAAACTCTGATCTTTCGGCTAGCAGCCAAGCGCTTTAACCACTGTACCACCAGGGCTCCTATTAAATAACTAAGACGCAATAAAAGTATATAAAATGGTTATCTGTGGGTGAGGAAAGAATCAGAGTGGAGGGGACCTGAATAGAAGCTAGATCTCTCTAAACATACCTTGATTTCAAAAATCAGTTTGAAATATTTTGCAGACTGTAAAGGGAAACAATAGCCCAGCATTTAACCTGCCTTTCCTACACTGATTATATTTCAGAGTCACCAAATAATTGATGAGGGGAAGTTTCCCTTTCTAGGGTACTCCAATTAATAAAGGAAGAAGGAAAGATAGATTTGAATTCAAAACTGTGAAAAGTTACATACTTATAAGACACATTTAAATCAAAATAAATAAACACAAGTTAAAACAAATGAACCTACATATTAAGTTGGCTTAACTGTGCAGAGAAAATTTTTTCAAGTGATTTTTAAAGCGCAGTAATTTGATAGTCCTCTATTAGGATATAACTAATTAGAAAAAAGGAACTACAAAGATATCCTAAATTATTTTCAGTAATTATTTTGCTAGCAATAATATTGATATTACCATGATTAAAGTGCTGGGCTGCTAACCGAAAGGTTGGTGGTTCAAACCCACCAGTGGCTCTGCAGGAGGAAAGACTGGTGGGATCTGCTCCCATAAAGATTACAGCCTAGGAAACCCTATAGGGAGGTTATACTCTGTCATATAGGGTCGCTGTGAGTTGGCATCAACTCTATGGCATACAACAACAACAACAACAATTCTTAGACTCTTATATATCTTATAAAAGAAATGTCATTATGCTAATATCATTTGGAATTTAGAATTTTAGTTAAAAAAAAGAAATAAAAACATAAAATGTAACAATTTTTGTTAAAATTGTATAATATTAAATTTAAACTGGCAATATTACTATGAACTCATGATATATGAGCCCCTCAGGTTGGAAGACACTCAAAAGATGACTGGGGAAGAGCTGCCTCCTCAAAGCAGAGTTGATCTTAATGATGTGGATGGTGTAAAACTTTTGGGACCTTCATTTGTGATGTGGCACGACTCAAAATGAGAAGAAACAGCTGCTTACATCCATTAATAATCAGAATGTGGACTGTACGAAGTATGAATCTAGGAAAATTGAAAGTCATCAAAAATGAAATGGACTGCATAAAGATCAATATCCTAGGCATGAGTAAGCTGAAATGGACTGGTACTGGTCATTTTGAATCCGGCAATGATATGGTCTACTATGCTGGGAATGAAAAATTGAAGAGGAATGGTGAGGCATTAATGGTCAAAAAGAAAATTTCAAGATCCATCCTGAAGTACAACGCTGTCCGTGATAGGATAATATCCATATGCCTACAAGGAAGACCAGTTAATATGACTATTATTCAAATTTATGCACCAACCACTAAGGCCAAAGACAAGGAAATTGAAGATTTTCAACAACTTCTGCAGTCTGACATTGATCAAACATGCAGTCAAATGCACTGATAATTACAGGTGATTGGAATGCAAAAGTTGGAAACAAAGAAGAAGGACTGGTAGTTGGAAAATATGGCCTTCGTGATAGAAATGATGCCAGAGATCAAACGACAGAATTTTGCAAGACCAATAAATTCTTCATTGCAAATACCTTTTTTCAACAACATAGTGACTGTACACGTGGACCTCACTGGAGGGAATACACAGGAATCAAGTCTACCACATCTGTGGAAAAAGACGATGCAGAAGCTCAATATCATCAGTTAGAACAAGGCCAGGGGCCGACTGCGGAACAGACCATTCACTGCTCATGTGCAGGTTCAAGATGAAGCTGAATAAAATTAGAACAAGTCCAGCATTTAAAGGGCGAAAGGATCACAAAAATCAGCCACCTATTAAAAGTAAGATGCAAGGTATTGGGGTTCAAGAAAGGAAATAATGTCCCTTGATTCACAGACTGGTATATTTATATTTTAAAAACTAAAATACATTTTTGGTATTTCAAAAAGTCATAATTGTTTATAAAACTTAGTTAACATAGTATATACTATGATAGGAATTGTGTACCTTTGTAATTTGGAATAATTACTCTTACAATAGATAGATGATAGATAGATGGATAGAAAGACAGATAGATGAACAGAGAGATAGCCACCATCCAATTGATTCCTACTCATGGCGACCTTCATGTACAATAGAATAAAATGTTGCCTGGTCCTGCCTTATCCTCATGACTGTCAGCTGTCGTGTTAATCTGCCTCACCAAAGGTCTGCCTCGCCCTTGTTGGCCCTCTACTTTAGCATACATGATGTCCTCCTCTAGCAATCAATAATGTGTCCAAAGCAAGTGAGTCAGACAATATTTTGCTGTGATCCATTAGGTTTTCACTGGCTAATTTTCGGAAGTAGATCACTAGGCCTTCCTTTCTAGTCTGTCCTACTCTGGAAGCTCCACTGAAACCTATCCACTGTGGGTAATACCTTTGGTATTTGAAATACTGGTAGCATAGCTTCCAGCATCATAGAAACATGCAGGCCATCACAGTATGACAAGCTGATAGATGGGATGTAGACTCTTACTATAGTAAATTTGTTTTCCTAAAATACAGAGTAGAAATTCAGTGATAGTCTCTAATGCTGTTGTATTTCTTTCTTTAACTCATAAAAAATAAAATAATAAAATAATTTTCTACCAAAAATACAAATGGAACCAAAACATTAAAAAATCAGAAACACCAAGAAATTCTGTGTCTTATGGCTTGAGGACACTCTTTATGTGAAAGCTGGTGCTGTTCATTCTTACAGATGCAAAAGCCCCCAGTCAGATCTAAAGAAGGAACAGACAGCTTCTTCCTATAGTTGCCCTTTTAACTTCAACTTGCAAGGTAAGCTATAGCACCCCACCTAATCACATCTGAATTTAAAATAGAGAAAACAATACATGAGTATTTAATCCTGTTTTGGATTTTTCTATAGACTATAAACTGATGGGATTCTGTTGACTATGTTTTATACTCAAGATGGTGAAGGAGCATTTCAGGGGACAGGAAATATTTTCTCCTCTGACTTATTAACACAAAATATAGATGGGTGATTTGACTGGTGATCACTTGTTTTGTGCTTGTACCATAATGAATACATCAAATCAAAAATAATGGTGACTGTCCTATACATTTTTATCAGGCTCTGTTCTAAGCTCTGCATATTATTAAATGATGGAATCCTCACAATAACCTGGTGCAAAGATACTTCTACCACACACACCGTACAGCTGGTCAAACAAAGGCATAGAGACGAAAGTAAATTACCCGAGGGCACTCAGCCAACAAGCAGCCAAAGTGGGATTTTACCCAGGGAAACCTGGCTCCAGACTCTGCCCTCCTAACCACAGCATCACAATGACTTCCAGTGAAACACTGGATTTCATGAGAACAATAGGGGGTTGCCAAGCAAAGTTTCCTTTAATTTTGACAATTTGTAGATCACCAGGTTTTGTTGTTGTTAGGTGCGTTGAGTCAGTTCCAACTCATAGTGACCCTCGCGTACAACAGAATAAAACACTGCCTCTTCCTGCGGCATCCTCACAATCACTGCTATGTTTGAGCCCACTGTTGCAGCCACTGTGTCAATTCATCTCATTGAGGGTCTTCCTCTTTTTCAATGACCCTCTACTTTACCAAGTATGACGTCCTTCTCCAGGGACTGGTCCCTCCTGATAACATGTCCAAAGTACCTGAGACGAAGTCTTGCCATCCTTGCCTCTAATGAGCATTCTGGCTATACTTCTTCCCAGACAGATTTGTTTGTTCTTTTGACAGTCCAAGGTATAGTCAACATTCTTCGCCAACACCATAATTCAAATGCATCAATATTTCTTTGGTCTTCCTTATTCATTGTCCAAAGTTCGTATGCATATGAGGCAATTGCTTCCATGGCATCAACTGTGGATCCAAGTAAAATGAAATCCTTGACAACTTTAGTATTTTCTCCATTTATCATGATGTTGCTTATTGGTCCAGTTGTGAGGATTTTTGTTTTCTTCATGTTGAGGTGTAATCCATACGGAAGGCTGTGGTCTTTGATCTTCATCCGTAAGTGCTTCAAGTCCTCTTCACTTTCAGCAAGCAAAGTTGTGTCATCTGCATAACGCAGATTGTTAATGAGTCCTCCCCTAATCCTGATGCTTCATTCTTCTTCATATAGTCCAGCCTCTCGGGTTATTTCCTCAGCATACAGTTTGAATAAATATGGTGAAAAGGATCCAACCTTGACACATTTTCCTGATTTTTAAACCATGCAGTATCCCCTATTTGAACAACTGCCTCTTGATCTATGTACAGGTTCAGAATGAGCACAATTAACGGTTCTGGAATTTCCGTTCTTCACAATGTTATTGTGGTGCGGTAAATCACTTTTGTGTGCACTTTCTAGCCATGGTCTTGTAACTCCCACCAAAGTGATTGGGTGGGACTGTGCAAATAAGGCAATTGTGGCCCACCAAGGGGATTGGTCAGTTTTGCCTTAAAAGGGAGCCAATTCCAGAGCAGAGAAAGGATCCTACCACCACCAGGAAGAATAGCCAGAAGTGGAGTGCATCCTTTGGACCTGGGATCCCATGCACTGAGAAGCTCGTGGAACCAGGAGACAGAGAGCAAGCTGTAAACCTGAAGATGGCAAGAGGCAGTGGCAGAGAAGTGGTGGAAGGAGAGACCAGCAGGAGAGATCAGCAGGAGAGAGTGCAATGGGCTTCCCAGCCCCCAGATCGAGAAAACTGAGTGCCTTTGGACAGAGGCAGAGGGCCAGGGAGAGACATGCCTGCAAGCACAGCTGGAAAGAGGCTGTCTTGAAAGAAGAACTGTATCCTGAGTGTTCCTCAGCCTGAATTGTAACCTGTTACTTCCCTAATAAATCCCATAACCGTGAGTATTGTCTGTGAGTTCTGTGTTGCCATTGCAATGAATTATCGAACCCAGCAGAGAAGTAGAGAGTGCCGTAGGAGGGAATGTTCGTGTGAGAACTGGTAAAGATGTTGGAGAGAGGAGGCATGTCTGACTTCCTCTTCATAGGAATCAGCCTTGGGCTGCTGGTCTTGACTCTTCTTCCGCCTCGTGAAGAGAGAGAAGGTCAGACTCCGCCCCCAAGCCATTTCTTACAGTTATCCATAATTTGTTATGATCCACATAGTTGAATGTCTTTGCATAGCCAATAAAACACAGGTAAACATCTTTCTGGTATTATTTGCTTTCAGTCATGATCCATCTGACATCAGCAATGATATCCCTTGTTGCACGTCCTCTTCTGAATCCGGCTTGAATTCCTGGCAGTTCCCTGTCAATGTACTGCTGCAACCATTTTTGAAGTATGTTCAGCATAATTCCAGTAGGTAGGGATCTTAAAATAATTCACTTGCCTTATCGCTGATGTTGTTGAACTTTTATTTTTGGACCTCAACTTCTCATTTTGTAGTTGTTGTTATTATTGTTGCTAGGTGCTCTCGAGTCGATCCCGACTCATAGTGACCCCATGTGACAGAGTAGAATGGCCCCACAGGGTTGTCTAGGCTGTACTCTTTATGGGAACAGATTGCCAGTCTTTCTCTTGTGGAGCCACTGGGGGGGTTTGAACTGCCAATATTTTGGCTAGCAGCCAAGCATTCAACCATTGTGCCATCAGGTCCCCTTTATTTTGTAGTAATTTTTAGAAAAATGTCAAATATAATTTTTGTTTCAATTGCCCATTGTCGTGGAGTCAATTCCAACTCATAGCAACCCTATAGGACTGAGTAAAACTTCCCCACAGGGTTTCCAAGCAGTGCCTGGTGAATTCAAACTGCTGACCTTTTGGTTAGCAGCAAAGCTCTTAACCACTGTACCACCAGGACTCCAACTTTTAGAAAAATGTCAAATATAATTTTTGTTTCATTTTGATTCAGGCTAAGAGGATCCCCAAACTGAGTAGATCTCACTGTTCTCAAACAGTTGGGTCTAGGAATGATCTTCATGAGTTCTGACTCACACACTCTACTTTTAGAGACAGGCTGTAGACCTCACAGAGGCAGTTGGTGGGTTTGACTAACATATGATTTATTGACCTAGTAACGGCATTTTTAGTATTGCCCCCTTGTAGTACATTCTAGTTATTTGTAATAATTTCAATAACATTTCTATTAGTTCTTGGGTACACTGCAGCCACCAGTTTGGTCGACTAGAATATATAGGCCATGGCGTGTGGACTTGTAGGTGTTTCAGCCCTAGGTAGGTGTCCGGCTCTTTCTATGTGCATAAGGTATATTGTCCATCCTGCAATCCAGTTCCATAGAACTTTCAGTGTATGCAGTCTTTGGACATTGGGCAGCACTGGAGTAATTTTGATGTCATATGTTTAACAGTTTATAAAATTTAAAAAGAATTGTATGTCAATAATTTCAACAAAGTTAAATATGACTTATTTTATTCTTGAACCATTATATAAACATAATAGTCCATTTATCTTTAGCTAATGTTGAAGTATTTCCATCTTGACATAGTCATTTATATATATACATATATAACAAAAAAAAAAACCCAAACCAAAACCAAAATCCATTGCCATCAAGTTGATTCCAACTCATAGTGACCCTATAGGACAAAGTAGAACTGCCCCATAGTGTTTCCAAGGAGCACCTGGTAGATCTGAACTGCTGACCTTTTGGTTAGCAGCCATAGCTCTTAACCAGTAAGCACCAGGGTTTCCGATATATATATATACTTAAATTTAACAAACTGTATATTATAATTTAAAGTAACTTTGTCTGATTGCCAATTTAGATGTTGACCAAGACCTTCCCTTGACAGTTCATATCTCCCCTCCCCCTCATCTACTGCCCTAATTTCTTTTTTCCCTTTGTAGCAAAACCTTCATGTGGCCCAATGCAATGTGTAAATCTTAGTCCCCATCTTACTTCACCCTCAGAAGCATTTACGCAGTTTACCTCTCTTTCGTTGAAACACTTCTATTTCACTTCCCAGAAAGCAAACTTTCCTCCCACATTTCTGGCTCCTCCTTCTCATATTCCTTTGTTGCTTTCTGTAACTCCTCTTGGCCTCTAAGCATTAGTATGCCAGGACTTAGTCCTTGAACTTTTTCTCTGATTTCTCTCTAGGTTCTTATTTCTTTATCTTTCTTTCTTCTTTTTTTTTTTTTATTGTGCTTTAGGTGAATGTTTACAGCTCAAGTTAATTTCTCATTCAGAAATTTATATACATATTGTTTTGTGACATTGGTTGCAATCCCCACAATGTGACATCAGGCTCCCCCTTTCCACTCAGGATTCCCGGTGTCCATTCATCCAGTTCCTGTCCCTTCCTGCCTTCTAGTTTTTATTTTGAACCATGGCTTTAAATGCAGTATTTGTGCTGGTCGCTCCCTAATTTCTGTTTACAATGCCAATGTGAGACCTGAACTTGATACTCAAATATCCAACTGCCGTCCCAACACTGGGAGGGCTAATATGCATCTCAAATGTAATATGTCTAGAATAAACTACTGAATTTTCCTACCCCAGCCCTAATATGCATCTCCCTCTGTCTCTATATGCTTTTTACCAGGAGGTGAAGGCAAAAACTTGAGATTCATCCTTGACTCTTTTCCCTCACAAACTCTACTCCCAATCAATCGACAAGTCTTCTCGGCTCTCTCTAAAAAAAATAAAAATAAAAATAAAAATGAGTCTTGAATCTAACCACTTTCCACCTTCTCTACGACTAACCGCTGGGCTCCCAGCTGATCTCCCAGCTGGTCCTGTTTTCATGGCTGCACCCTACAATCCCTGTCCACACTGCAGCCAGCTCTTGCCCTTCTCATGCTCAAGCACTACATGATTTGTCCTCTGGCTACCTCTCTGACCTCAGTTGCTTGCTCTAGTCATGCTGGTGTTCTTGTTGGCCAGTCCCACCTCAGGACCTTTGCACTTGCTGTTCCTCTGCTTGGAATGCTCTGCTGCTAGGCTCAAGCTCACTACCTTACTTTATTCAGGTCTTTGTTCAAATATTACACATTTTAGAGACTTTCCCCAGCAGTAATCTATACAGTGGTCTCACTCTGCTCTATCTCTGTATTCCTTTAACCTGGGTTACTTTTCTTGATAGCACTCATTGATGTGTTATTATATTTGTCTGTTACTTCAATTTCCCCAGACTACAGTATGTACTTCAGGAAGCCAAAGACTACTGAAATTAACAATGTATCTTCAGTGCCTAGCATATAGCAGGCACTCAAATATTTGATAAATAAAGAAAATAGGACCTGATAATTTAGCTTGATAGATATGTAATACTTGCTTAAAAATATTATTAGAAACATGTCTTTTATTTAGCAGTTTTTTATTTATCTACTCCTGTACCTCCCTGCCCCACACCTTTTGATAGCATTATTATGGACATAGGAATTTTATAATTCAGCTTCCTCCAATTGGCTACTTATTTTCTATTTGATACTCAAATTGCACTGATTTTAGATGTTCTTGCTAGTTGACTTCTTTCTACATTGTAGCACTATCCCAGGTAGTTTTGAAAGCATCTTTGCTTTTTGGTAATGTAAGTTGTTCTAAGTCTATCTTGATGTTGCTGGCTGTAAACATGGAACCAGCTATCCTGCTAGATCCCTGATATCTTTAAGGCAGTGGTTCTCCAGCATAGCTTCACATTAGAATCAGCTGAAGAATTTCTAAAAATCCAGTGGTCAGGCTGCACCAGAGACCAATTAAACCAGAATCCCTGGCAGTGGGGTCCAGTACTTTTTAGAGGTGTAGCCAAGATTGAGGGTAGCATTAGAACCCTCCTCAGGGTGCTAGGAGCACACACTGGACCTTTGTGGGCACAGTGGTTACAGCTACAATGACACCAGGAGCTCCGTTCATTACTTTAGAGACAGAAGACACAACCTTTTTTCTGAAGGTTGAATCAGTCAGTGTTCATGTTTTTAATATAGCTTATTCAACTAAGTCCTTTCTTATCTTGTTCTGATAGACGAATGTAAAATTTATATCCCCTTCCAAAGGCACCACCTTTTCTTATCTGACATACACAATGCCATGCTATATATTGTCATACCAAATTACACCTGTAAATTACAATATTATTTAGAATATTAAAAACATTCAATTTTCTTAAACACAATTGAATCTTACCTGAGCATATTAAAAACATATTCACAATTCACTACTTTTTTTTTTTTTTTTTTTTACCGTTCTCCTTAGGTCTTAAAAACAACATATACTACAATTAGGCAATAATATTTAGGAATTATATATGTATGGAATTACTACATGACATATTAGATTCTCGACCCAATATCCTAGAGACGGTTTTACAATATATAGGCCCTAATATCACTGTGTTTCACTTGCTTTAATATACTATCAGGAATGGAAGAAAAGTACAATTACAGCTGGCATGCTGGGAATTTTGAATAGCTAAGAAGACACCACTAGGAACATGTCGTACTAATGAATCATTTGTCACAAACAGTAAAGAAAGACTAAGAACTGTCATCTATTTGCCCACTTTCACCATACCCATACATTCTTCTATAATTTCTCTTTTCATTATCCTTTTGTAAATCACACTAGACCAAACTATATATACTAATTTGGGGTGTGTACTTAAAACCACTTAAACTGATAAATCCTTAGTAACAGTGGTCAGGAAAAGGATTCAAAACAGGTAGATAGTGTAGGGCCTAATTATTGAATGTTAGAGCTGGAAAAATTATTATAGAAATTTGAGATCATCTGGTTCAGATATTTCTTACCATTTTTGGTTGCTGACTCCTTTGGTAATCTAAGGAAACGTATTGGCTTTCTACACAGAAAAATTAATGTATGGCAGTTCACAAAATTTTCATACCGTTATCGGAGGTTTAGCCATGAATTTCTCAAATATAAGAAAACCAAGATCTTAGAAATCGACTGTGACTTTACCAAGAATCCTAGATTCATTATACCAGTGTTCCATTTTATACCTATGAACTTCAGAGTAGTCTCCAAAGACGGCATTTTCCTGCATTTTTAACATGTTCAACTCCTGTTTGTCTCTAAAATGCCAGATTTTTCAGCCTAGAGAGAAAAATGGGTCCAGCCGTAAATAATTATTCAAACTTATCACCAAACAGAAACTACAAAGTAGTCCTCCCCTTTCAAATTTATTATAGTGCATCTGTTTTGTTTTGTTTCTAAATTTCTCCCACACTGTTGTTTTCTCCAGGTAATTCTATTTTGGGTCAAACAAAGCTGCCAGCCAGAAAGGTGGAAAAACTCAGGTCCCTCTGTCCTACACGTGAGGAGTCTACCTATTTGGCTACAAAGTACTTTCTAGTGTATCTCCTGGAGAACACAATGAAATGGCCTGAAATCCACCACTTCAATCAGATTCTCAGTGGTTGCAGATCAAGAAATAAAACTCACTGAACTTCTTTATCTGGAAACCTCCAGGACGAGGAAGATGGTAACTTCACTGACAGCTAAGTCTGCCAGTATTTGGACTCAGTAGATCAGTACCCAGAAGAAATGGTCACAAATGGAAGAAGAGCCTAATAAATATCAGAACACTAAAATGGCCCGTAAGATGGAGAAAAGAAGGTCGGAAGCTTGGGCTTATTCATTTTTCCTTTTATATCTTCTATAATTCAGGTCTTATCTATGGCATTGCCAGACATTAGATAATGAAGTGGTGACACATCTCTGTCTCTCATACTGCAGTGAGATTAACAATACAGAATCATCTTACCTTGTGTCTGATTACGTTTTCCCCCTGGAGTTTATTACATTTATTTTGGATAATTTCATTTAAAACATTTTAAAATATTCATTCCAGGAATCCCTAGGTGGCCCAAATTGTTAAGTGCTTGACTACTAGCCAAAAGGTTGGCGGTTTGAACGCACCCAGAGATGCCTCAAAAGAAAGGCCTGGCGATCTGCTTCTGAAAGGTCACAGACTTGAAAACCCTATGGAGCAGTTTTACTCTGCACACCTGGGGTCATCATGAGTCATAATCGACTTAATGGTAACTAACAACAACCATATTCATTCTACTTCAAAAAAGAATACTTATAAAGGGACAAAATTCTGATCTCATGATTGCATATTTCTAAAGGCTTATCTGTAACTTTACTGTCCTTGACTTTAGTCTTCTGAAAAGTGGAACTATTCTGTGCTCCTTTACTCACAACCAGTCCATGAAAGACTTTAGGAGGAAAGATGACTTACATTTATGTTGAACAAAACCAGTACAGGCTAGCACAAGCTTCAGAACCCAGAGTGGCTCTACTCTGTAATTTGGAGCCAAGTTACTCAACCTCTCTAAACCTACTTCTTCATCGGTAAGATGAGGATGAGAATAGCTATCTCTGAGGGTAATACTGTGTTAAATAGGCATGCATACAGCTAGTCCCTGACTTACGATGGGGTTCTGTTCCAACCACTCTGTCGTTCAGTCGGTTCTGACAGAAGTCAAATGCGCCTTTTTTTTAGTTTCTATTAGCACTACCTTTTATTATCAGTATGTTTATAAATTCAATCTCTGTATTTGGGGGTTTGGAAACATTACATATAAATTTACAGATATATTTTAATACACACATACATAAAAAATGCACAAATCATAAAGAAAAATGAATGGTCCTAAGTATGGTTCATGGTAACTTGAATATGTCATAAGTCGGGGACTACCTGTGTAAAGCTCTTAGCACAGCACACGGCATATAGTAAGGGATTAAATTTAAGCTAAAAAGAAAGAAAATTAAGGTCTGAAGATTTTAATATTTAATGGCATTATTTTTACTTATCAACCAAAGTGAAAGAGTAATGAAAGAGCAACAAGCTATATCTCATCAATGGAAGTGATGATTTAAACAGCAGGAAGCTGAAAATGTAGCTATGATTTGTCCCGGCATACAGACTTCAAGCTTTCTCAGTAGAGTGTTCTACAGTGTGAGCAAGGGATCCAAGAGAGAACACAGAAAAGAGACTTCAGATTTGCCAATAAATTGGAATTCTGAGAAGCCTTGTATGTAATATTTGAATATGTAGATTCATAGATTTATTAAACTTTAGTAAGTACTAGCCACTCCTCCCCTCTTTTACTGTAGCTTTCATTGAAGACTGTACTTTTTCTTTGTTGTTCTTATAATAAGTGGAGTAAAATTATTATTCCCATGTTAATTTATTTTAGGGCTGTTCTCCAAAACCAGCCTACTTCAACAGGACAGAGATGGGGATCTCTATTATTAACTTCCCATCACCTAGTGCAGCAGATTGTAGGGACATATACTAAAAAACTCAAATCAGCTGCTGAATATTATAGGGTGGGAAACTCAAAACTAAAGGAACAATTACCAAAATTAGAGAATTTCTGTATGGGTTTCTCCATTGCAATTTCAGTTCTAGTGTGTAAATTCACATGTCCCAGAAGAAAGTAAGTCTATTCTTATCTCAACACAATTTTATCTCAACAAGATTGGCTGGCCATTATGGTAAAGATGGGAGGAATGAAGAGGAAAAAGACGACATATTTGTGAAGGACAAAGTATATTAACATATGCGAATTCTCAACTTTTCCCTTATGACCAACCTACTTAAGAGGATTCCTGCTTCTCGCAATCTCCTACCCACGCCTACAACTGACAGGATTCCCTCTGGGCCAGGCTTAGTTCATTGACTTTGCAAGGTTGAATCAGGAAGAGGAAGAAAAAAATGAGCCTGAGGCTGAGGAGGTTTTTCTTCTGGGTGGGGGTGGGGGCG
>NW_004444166.1:1751009-1777940 GCF_000243295.1 Trichechus manatus latirostris | reverse complement strand
GGGGGGGGTGGCTAATAAATGGGCCAGGGAATGGAAGAATATAAACAGAGGTTGGTTGAAACAGGAGGCCTATTTGACAACTTTACGGCCTCAGGAAATACCAGAGAAGAGTCTGAATTATTTTAAAGTTATTTTGGTTCTTGAATTGATTTCTTTATAGTGCTGAATGGCCACATCCACCTATCTACTGCAGAAGCTGGTACTGCCTGAGAAGACCAAGGAGAGTGATGTCTTGCTGTCTTTATGTGTCGTTCCAACTCTGGACAAGTGTACCTGAGACAAGGCTTTATACACATCTCAGTATTCTGTCATATTTCACAGCAAAGCGTCACTGAGCCACTGGGTCATTTTTCAAGGGTGAAATGCAATTTAATAAGGTTGAAGAAAACATTACACTGCTTTCTTGTATACTTACACAGGAGGGGAAAAAAAAAACCTCCCCAAAGAAATCTGTATCCATTAAAGAGGAAGGAAGATACATCCTGGATGTGGAGAGGATGAGGAAAATTAGCTTAGATAGGCAGACAGACATGGCTTCCACCTGCTCTGCACAGGAAACGGGAAGTCAGTCAGCTCGGCCGCTACAAAGAGGAAACCATCTCACAAGAGTGTCTGCACTTTGCTCTGCTTTAGACAGCAGGAAGCAGACAGAAATCCTGGTAGGGTTTCTGAGTCTGGGGGAGAAAACTCATGGTGGGAAGAAGGAGAAGAGTTTTAATCATTAATAATGTCACAACGTGTTAGAGACAAATCTATCATCAGATTACTAGGTCTTATCTATCTCCTTTCTTAGATCTGTATGCATCCATTGATGTTAAAACTACGCAATCTTACTTTATGTATATTAGAAGTAATATTTTACACTGTAAGAAAGAAAGCCTGAGGGTAAGTTATTCAAATCCCCAAGCACTTAGCAGAGACTAGAAGGCTAACAGTAGAGATGTACAGTCTGTTGAAAAGAATCTTGCTGTTTCTATAATATGTATGACAACCACATCTGAAATCAAGAGACCCAGTTGTACATGGCGTCTTAACTTGGAATGTGTTACTGTGCTTGGAGGCAATGTTATTTAGTGACTGAAAGGGTAGACACTTGCCCGTCTGCCTTTGTTTAAATGCAGCTAGACTACTTAACTGTGTGATCCTAGCCCAAATACTTAATCCTTTTGCACCTCCATTTCCTCATCTGGATAATGGTGATGATAATTATCTCCTATGTCGTATACTGTTGCAAGGATTGAATAAGTTAATATGTTTAGAGTACTTAGAATACAGTAAGTGTTTAGTAAGTGCTAGCTAATATTATTTTTAATACTGGTTAGGGATGATTCACATTTACAAGCATATAAAGTGTTAGTTTAATTAGATGTTAAATGCTCTAAAATAACCAGTGTCTAAAAATTAAATATGATAAAGATTAAAGATCACAGGATACCATAATAAAAAAATTGAACACATGGTCAAATTTAGATGCATAAAAGTAGAATACTATACTTGTTTTTGCAATAAGGAATCTTTAATTCATTTTAGCAGTGAGTGAAATGTGTTTTTATAAATTTATTATTGGTTGGATTTCTTTTTAACTTCAATTTGCTATGTGAAAACACTTTTTCAGAATCAAAAACCTATTGGAAAAATAGATTTTATATAAGAAAATAAAACAAAATTTTTTTAGAAATAAGAAATCTGTATATATCTGATCAAATTACATTGTCTATTCTACCAAAATATGATTTCCTCCCTTTACTAGGTATCATGGTTTTGACAAGCATATTATCCACTGAGAAAACTTGGAAAAGTTTCATTTGATAATAAGTCCTGCTTTCTTTTTTTTTTTTAAGTAAAGGAAAATGCCTTTCCAATTTAAATGCATCTTCTCCTGGAAATCTTCTTGGCAATTAGTACACTTATAAGTGTTGGATTCTTCAATTTTATTTACATATTTCAATATCAAATAAGGCAGTCATACACATTAGAACTGACCTCAAATCTCAATGACTAAAAGGAAGCAGATCGAATGATAGCAAGGAGGAGGAGTCTGAAAACATAGACCATAGTTCTGGTTCCCTTGCTTTCTGCTGTGTCTGTCTTTATCTCTGACCATCATTTCTTCCAGTCTGTATAGCTTATAGACAGTGTTTGGCTAATAAGACCATTGTGTGGGGAAAGAAATGCTGCACTATTCACTTGCTTCCTCACGTGTCTTGTAGCTTTTTCATAGCACAAGGTTATTGTATGTTGCACACATGTGTTCAGTACTTAGGGCTATTGTCTGAGCACCTGCCAATCCAGGTAGATGGCACAGAAGTAGGCTGCTTCCTGTGAATGAACTAGCTGTAACAGAAACACAAGCCCTTATATGCTGAACCCACCATCATATTTACAAGTACTGTTAATCACTTTGGAAGATTAAAAATTGGAAACTTCAATAAGAAATCTTGATAAGAAAAATTTTCTTTGTTGTGCATAAATGTATCCATTTATTAAAGAAAGCTGGAAATCTAAATAGATTTAAATGAATCCTTAGTTTCCAAATTACGTGCGGTAGCTTGGACATAATGAAATATTTATTCAAAATCAACAAACTGCCCTCTAGGAGTCTTTTGCCATAAAGGCAAGCATTTTATTTAATGCACTTGGTTCTCACCTATGGCAATCTTGCAGTGGCCTAACGTTAGGGAAACTGATTTATTTCCAATCAGGCAATTTAAATAGAATGTAATCTTGCCATACAGGTAAAAGTGTCTGCCCTTGGCTATTACTTAGCTTGACCACAGGGCTTTCTGGAAACAGCAAAAGCTTTGTAAGTGTCAGCTCATGGCTAAATCAATGTTTATGCATGATGTACCTCTGAATAGCAAACACTTGTTGCCTGCAAGCTAAACAATGTTTTTATCTGTTCGCCTATTTCTGGTTCTTCAACCACTGCCCTGGAGTGTTGCAAATCACATTTAGTAACAATTATTTGCTGGTATTTCATGAAAAGGAAAGTGGTGTGATTAATGAAAAGTGACACACACTGACTACTTTGTTATACCAGTCTCCTTGGCTAGAGAGTGCCTCTGCTGAACCCAAGTCTGACCTCTGTTACCTTTAACAAGGTCAATGGGAATGCTGAGTGCCTGGGAGATTAGCCCCTACAAATGCTCCAGGATAACTTAACGATGCCGCCTCCTCTAATGAACCGCAGGTAGCCAATTAAATAGAATGACATCACTTTTACCTCTGTAGCAAAGGTGGAATTAAAAATAAAAGATGACGTTTTCTATTGAAATGTAGAAAGTATAAAAATTGGAAATTTGACATGGCACTATTCCCTGTTTGAAAAAGAGAATCATAAGAAATGGAAAATCTAAGTCCAAACTGATGAGGTGATTTGCTTCAGGATTCTCCTTTTCTAGTTCACATCAAAAATGTTACTCCACCCCGTTCCACAGAGGTGCCAAACTATACCTTTCATTTTTATTGCAGCGTGATCGTGCTGAACCCAAGTTGACAAAATAATACTGACTGCTACTATTAAGCAAATTTTATTTTAAAATATTTTTGTAACCATGAACAGATATCCTTTTTGTAGCAAAGCAGTATAAATAGGTCACAAAGAATGAAGGAGAAAAGTTGATAATCTTTGATAAGATTAAATATTTCACCAAGATTTCTAGGATTCTCTTCCTCAGTTTCAATAGGCAGACACACAAGAGCGAGTAAGTAGCAATGAAATGAGACCTAAAACTGAATGTGTTGTATTAACTATGAAAAAATGACAGAGATGAAGTCAATGCTTAATGAAATTACATACTGCGATATAGTATTTACAACTTCATTTAAAAGCAATGGATTCTTTATAACTTGATTAAAATTAAGAAATAAATGTATTCCTGAGAAGCAAAAAATTACATATCATTTTGTCACTAACTTCTATTAGGAATGCTTTCTCACAGCAAAAAAAAAAAAAAAATGACTGAAATAAAATCAAAATTAGAAATGCTGACATCCACTTCAGGGAGGCAATTTTCATGAGCATTTTATTTTCCCTCATGCAATCTGCACAATCTAGCAGCATTGCTTCATGCAGTCAATGCCTACTTTATTGGAAACTCTCATTGACACTGATGCGAATGATGGACCCACCACACTGGAGGGTCACTGTAAAACTTCAGGAGAAATTTTTAAGTTTACAGGGGGATTAAACAAAGCAAAACAGATCTAGTTCATTAGGATTATGCTACACACATTTGTCAATGATATTTTTTGCTAAAAGAAATCCTTATCAGAAGACTGGATATAAGTACACATTAGTTAAGCAGCCACTCATTAATCATGGAAGTTACACTAAACCAAAAAAAAATCCCTTGGCCCTGGAGTCGATTCCAACTCATAACGACCCTATAGGACAGAGTAAAACTGCCCCCCATATGCTTTCCAAGGAGCGGCTGGTGGATTCGAACTGCCGACCTTTTGGTTAGCAGCTGAGCTTTTACCCACTAGCCACCAGGGCTCCGGAAGATAGACTCTTAAGTGCTAATTGTCTCATAGGTGTATCCAAGGATCCTCCTGCAGTCATTAGACTTCAAATAGTTTCTATAAAGATTTGTTTTATTACAAAAGAAAACAAAATAATCTCTATGTGAGAAGACTGTAGATATATCTCTGATTGACTGAAACCCTTAAAATGAAACTGTATGAATGAATATATTCAGAGCACTTGACCTAAATTCCCTTCTCAATTTAAAGGAAATTATAGTTTGCACGCATCTCAACTGTCAAAAAAATCCTCAGCTGATTATTTTATGTAGTTGTATAATGACATAATAACAATACAGATAAACTGTTTTCTTAGCCCTGCTGCCTACAGACCTGATTCCTCGATGGAAGAATAGGTAGGGCACTGAGGGACACACCAACTCACTTTAGCTCCTCACGTGGTCATGAATTGACACTAAAGCTTTATCTCAACAGTGTTCTCTTTGCATTTCAACTAAAGGGCAAATTTGTTCCTCTAACACATAGTCTCCAGCAAATAGTCTCACCTAGTCTGTTTCTAAAGAAAACAAGTTAAAATAAATAAAAGTAATTTTCATTTAGATTCTTTAATTAGCTTAGTATCAGTGAATTATAGCAGAGGGAACATAAAACAACAGATTTATGTTCTTCAGGTTTGGTTTTATTTTTAAAGCAAGGTACAATTGTGCATTGAACGAACAACTGGAAATCACTTTTTTTTTTTTTTTAACAACAAAGAGTAAAATATATAACTTCTACAATTGGAAGTCACTTTAAAGATCATCTTGATTACACTGGAATGGAAATTGAGGCCCAAAGATGTGAGGTGATTTGCCGAGATCTTACTTCTAGTTTTGGCAGACTTGAGAGCAGCATCTTGATCTGCTAGTTTCCATTATAGTGTTATATTTTCTATCTATACTGCCTGTTAGTGTGTAATCCTAACACCAAAAATATAATTTTATTAAGGCCTTGGGATTGCTAAATAAGATGGCTGTATTCTGGAGTATAGTTCCGTATTTGGAGAGTACTGGAGTGATTTTTCTAAAACAAAGCCTCTAAATGCATGAGTTATGGGAAATTTTTGTAGAGAAAAGTTCTTTGGCATCAAAATATATAACTAGAAATATCTTTAAGACTTAGAACAGACCATGGAAAGCATAAAGAATCTTCGGAATTAGGTTTCAACAGTCCTTTGCTGGTTTTTGGCCTTGGACGCTTATACATCTTTGAGGCTCAGCTTCCTTATTCACAAAGGAAGATGTAATAAGTCCTATCTTAAGAGCCTTTTTGTTTCTGTTTTTTTTTTTTAAGACTGTGATCAGAAAATACAACAATAAAATGTCTTGAACACAGTAGACATTTAATAAATTTTAATTCCTCCCCCTTTGCTTGTAGAACGAGCCCTGGAGGCGCAGTGGTTAAGCGTTTGGCTGCTAATCAAAAGGTCAGCAGTTTGAATCTGCCAGCTGCTCCTTGGAAACCTTATGGGGCAGTTCTACTCTGTCCTATAGAGTCACTAAGAGTAGGAATTGACTTGACAGCAATGGGTTTTGCTCTTAGAAATTAATATTAAAGGAACACAATCTGCTGGGAAATCTGATTATCCAGCATATTTCACTTAATTGCATTTTATAACACAAATGAAGTGAGATTTGCACTGTAATACAACATTGTAAAGCAGGAAAGTGGAAACCAGAACTTTGAAGAGGCGTACTTCAAGCATATCCTGATCATTACAAACAAACAAAAAAAACCCTAAACCTGGCTTAAGTGGGCCATATATTACACTGCGTCCTCCTCAGAAACCTCCCTGGTCTCCTTAGAATACCAGTAGGGGTGCTTGCAAGTCAGTCCACTCTAGACCTTGCTTACCTTGGACCTACCGCCAGTTGCTGTCAAGTCCATTCAGACTCATGGCGACCCATGTATGCAGACTAGAACTGCACTCTATAGGGTTTTCAGTGGTTGATTTTTCCAAAGTGGATCAGGGGGAGCATTCTTCCCAGGAGCCGCCTGGTGGACTGGAACCTCCAACCTTTCAATTAACAGGCGAGCCAACTGTTTGCACCACCCAGGGAGTCCACCACAGGCCAAGACATAATTTTATTTGAAGATTCTTGAGGCCATAGCTCTAGTTTGAAAATGTTCAGTAATGGGAGACAGATAATTATTAGCGAGCAAGGGCTCCTAATTTTGGGGGGCAGGTAGGGGACGTGGTATATGAGGCATAAAGAGAGAAGTTAGTTGATTGTAAAAAAATTTTTTTTTAAAAATGACATCTGGCTTCACAAACTGCCCTTGTTCATTGTTTCAGGCACTCTGCCAGGGTCCCTGGCATCCTAAGGGCTGTGTGGTCTGACTTGCACCCTCCCCCTCTGTGTTCTGAGTCAGTGTGGAAACACAGGGTCTGGAGGCCTGGCATCAGAAGTTCTGAGTTCAATCCCTGCTCCTGTAACTCACTAGTTGTCACCCTGGACCCTTAAGTTCTGGAGCCTCAGTCACCTCGTCCATAGAAGGAGATTCTGAATAGCTCAGTGTGTTTAACTGTTTACTGAGTGTATAAAGTATGATGAGCCAGGCTCTGTGCTAGACACTGAAATGATAAAAGTAAATCAAATTTGGGTCCTTGCTTGAAAAGTCTACCTTAGCAGATTATTATTAGAAACACATGAAAAAGAGAAAGAAAAGTACTCCATATGAGCTATTGTGATATAGAATTATATGTACATAAATCTATGATGTTATTAGAGTGGGCAAAGTATTTCACACTGATGTGTTTATTGATGAGATTAGAGGGCATTTCTGATACATTTTTCATGTGTGCAGCATATGACTACGGCCTTCTGGAGACAATTTCCCCTTTGTTCAATACATTGGTGAATAAAATGTCAGGTAGTAAAGGAAATATTGATGAGGGAGAGAGAGTGGGGGTGGGGCGGCATCACAGCCAAGGAAAAAAGTGTTGCCTTTTCGAGGCTGTGTGTTATGACTCTACTAGGGACGTACTTTATCATTACAAGATTTCTATTGTACATGCTATACAACTATGACTCTGTCAGCTAAAACCTCTCATTCTATTAGTTCTTAATGTACATTCATACCTGTAATGTGATTCCACCAGTCTTATAATTCACCACATTGTGTTGTCAAGAAATGCTAAAATAATAGCCTTTGAAAATGCAAACACAATCCACCTTTAGCGGCTCATTTACACATGGCTGTACTTTCAATTCTTATTCTAAATAAAATATTCAGAATACTAAAAATAGAGTCAAACTTGTAGTAAGTGCTCTTTAACCTCCTACATTAAAAAAAAAAAAAAAAGAATCTTTCATCTAGTAAGTGCTTGGCCTATTAAAAGAATACAATCAGTGTTACCATTTCCCTGGCATAAATGTTCATTCTCCTGGGCAAGGTTGCCATTGGCTGTGGTCATGTCACCATTATCTCGCAGATTAACATTTTTTGTTGTTGTTGAATCTACAATGTAACCTATTCTGCTTAATGAAGTACTTTGTTAACATAAAAGGATCTTTGTCTCTTCTGAACAGCTCAGAAGCTAGAAGTCTTTCAAGCTAAATCAATGATCTCCCTGCCTGGAGAAGGTGTGAACTAGCTAATGTGGAAGGGAGCTCCATGCTGAGCACCAGTATGGGCAGTGAGATGCTCACTGTCAACACATAGTAGGAAGTAGGAGAGGATATGCCAGGAGGAGGAAAGAAAGCAAAGTTGAGTAATCAAACCAAATTCCCAGATTTCATTTGTTCGTTTGCTCGCCTGTGAAATCCCAAAATATCAGAAATACTATGTTTAAATATACAGTAACTAGTAAAAACAGATTTGGAAGCTACATTTAATTGATTTGGGGATTACTTGTGATTTTGAATTGTTCACATCACTGCTCCCCTCCACTGGGCCTATTACTCAAGAGTTGAGTCTATTTGTTAAATTATCTTCAAGTAAATTCTGGATTATTAGACAATGTTAGAGTTTGAGCCACATTTAGCTATATTTTCCCCTGACATTTCTGGGATAGGATTATTACATAATAAATTGCACAAATAATTTACTAGCAAAATTATTAGGCAAATAGCATCAACTGTTTTGTGCCGTCAAGTTGGTTTACCACATTATTATCATTGTATTATTATGTTAAAGATGTTTTAGTGTGTCTGGCAGTGTTTCTTTAATGTTTTTTATGCATAGAAAGGTACACTATATACCATATACTAAGCCAAACATTTGACTAACTGATGTCAGATGTGAGTCGTACCTAACTGTTCTGACTACGTACAAATTCGACTTATAAACAGACTTAGGAACGGAACTTGTCCGTAATCTGGAGACAGCCTGTATATAATACGGTGTTCGCATGACATCCAAATCATATAAGTTCTATTTCACAGAACGTATCACAGATGTTAAGCGATGCATGACTGTAATGACAGCTTGAGTCAGTAGCAGACCTGGAACCAAATCCCAGGATATTATAATATAGGCTGTGTGTGTATGTTTGTGGATATAGGTCAGAAAGCAACTTATGTCAATTTTTTTTCACTTTCCTCCATAATAACAGCGGACCTTTACTGAAACCTTACTGTTCTAAGGACTTGACAGAATAGAATTATCTCATGTAATATTCTAAACACTCCTGTGAAATAGGTACTATTATATTATCCCCACTTCAGATAGTGAAGGAATATCCCCTTTTCAGACAGCTTGGAGGAATTAAGTAACTTGTCCAAGTGCCCAGGCATTTTGTCTACAGAGTCTGTGCTCTTAATCACTGTGATCTGGCCATTGCAGAATATTATCATGTTTTGAAATAAAATAGAAATTAATAAAATAGCATTGTCTATGATAGGTTTACCCAAGAAGTCCAAGTCAATCAAACCTCTACTGATGCCTATCACATGCAAGGCATCAGTAGATGCTCTTTCTCTGCTCCAAGCAGAGGGAAGAACATCCCCCAAGTTCCTCTGCCTGGAGCTAGGATTTCCAGAGGGGCCATGCTGATGCTGAATTTAGACACCATGGTGAGCTCTCAGAGGGAGCAGCAAAGAATTACTTCTGTCAGATCCCCATGCAGACCTATACTCAAGTTCCCAAGCTCTGAGTTTCTGGAGTTTAAAAATGAGGACTCCTGAAGGTTTCTTTTGTTTCTCTGAGAACAAAAATAATTCTCCTTCAAAGTCAGGAGACCACTTAACTGTGCACTTCCTGAATGGCTGCATGTTTCAGTCACGTATGCTGAGACTGCTTCAGGCACTCTGGCCTATCTCTACTAGGTATCTAAGGAATGGACTGTCAGTGGTAATTAACACAGAAAAATAAAATTATAGATGATGGATCTGATTAAAAACAAATAAACCCGGCAGGTCACCTCTGAAGGCTCTGAAGTCTCTAAGACAAGTCAGAGAGAAATGAACATTTTGCTTTTTGGCCTAATAGACACACCGTATAAATTTGTGATGGGATATTTAGAATGAATAGTTTACTTTTAACTATAGTGTACTTTGTTATATCTTTACAGATCACATTCAGTTTAAATAATTATAAAGGATGGATACTATACAACACCAAATGTAAGAACTGGCCATTTAGAACTGAAAGCTCTGGTGCATTTGATACATTACACATTGTCTGTGTAATATGGAATGGCAGAGGATAGGAACAAGAGCAACCCAACTCCCCAGACAATCATCCTGCCCTCACATTCCTCCTAGAAACTCCTAGTGCCTCTTCTGGAACTGTTCACCTACATTATGTGTCACGTCCCATTTTCCCAGCTTCTGCAACGAACGGAGTGTCCCTCAGCTCATCTGATGTCAACTAGCTGTTGGGAAGCTGATATCTTAACTTGAGGTTTTAATTATATTAGTAAGCAAAAAAGAGAGCTGAATTGCTAATGACAAAATTTCAGTAGCAGTGAAGACCCCTCCCTGCTCCCCCGCCATCCCCGAGGCCTCTCACATTATTGCATGCATGCTTGCCTACTCCTTCCAGCCATAGGTCCACACCTGCCTAGAATCTTTGGTCTTATTGTAACAGTAAGGAGCTCAGGTGAGGCAATGGTTAAGCACTTGGCTGCTAATGAAAGGTTGGTGGTTTGAACCCACCAATGGCTCCTCGGAAGAAAGACTTGGCAATCTGCCCCTGTAAAGATTACAGCCTAGAAAACCCTAGAGCAGTTCTACTCTGCCATATGGGGTCAGCATGAGTCGGAAAAATCAACTCTACAGTACGTAACAATAACAACATTGCAATAGTAGATCTTAGTATTTCCCGTTTAAATTATCCATCCATGTACACAAGGGCAGTAATTTTCACAATTATTCTAATACCAAAATAAAATATTAAATAAATATGCTATAAGAGTAATAATGTAAAAATCCATATGCTTAAGACTTCCATCGTGAGATATGTGAAGAATCTTTTGTTTTAAAGTAAAATGCTCAGTCTCATGCATCTTATTAAAATTTTGAACTGGTAATTACCTTGAACATTAGACTATAGCCTAAAACCCTAAAACATGATGCAATGCAGTGTTCCACATAGATTGTGAAGACTCTGACATCATTATGGATTGAACTGTGTCCTCCCAAAATATGAGTTGTAAATCCTAACCTTTCTGCCTATGGTTATAATCCCATTTGGGAATGGGCTGTCTTTGTTACGTTAATGAGGCAGGATTAGTGTAGGGTATATCTTGAATCAATCTCTTTTGAGATGTAAAAGAGATTAAACAAGACAGCAGAGCAGAGATGGGGGAAAAGAGATGCCAAGCCACGTGAAGATCGCCCAGGAGCAGAAGCTCAAAGAGACAAGGACCTTCCTCCAGAGCCAACAGAGAGAGAAAGCCTTCCCCTAGAGTCCGCACCCTGAATTCAGACTTCTAGTCTCCTAAGCTGTGAGAAAATACATTTCTGTTTGTTAAAGCCACCCACTTGTGGTATTTCTGTTGTAGCAGCACTAGATTACTGAGACAGACAACTTATAAATTAGCCTCTTAGACTTATAAATGATGGAATGAAAGACAACACAGCAAAAATTAATTGTGTATGCCAAACACTTATTCAACAGTGACTCTTTTGCAGGATGCTTGAATAAATCTTTGCTTGAGCAAAATTTGCCGGGTTGATTATAAATGTGATATCTTACCTCTTAATACATTTTACAATTTGCGCATAATGGTTCCAAGGGAACTTGTAAGCCACAGTAAATCATAAAATTCATTTTGCTTTGCACCAATTCATTCATCCATGCTCCAACTAATCACCTCATTTCAAAATTCAATAAACCTAAATACCTGGATTTATGATGCTTTGTCAGAATTAACAAGGGAATATCAACAATGTGGAATCAGAAGTCTATTGCAACTTAAAAGACAAGCACCTAGTTGAAAACAATTAAAAAGACTCGGCAGCAATAATTATATCCACAGTGTTAGCAAATAAAATAAATTAAAACTGATTTAATTTCTGCTCTGGGAGATGGGGAAACACAAAAAGCCTTAATTTAGTCCGTTAAAACACTGAAATTGTTTTGAAGTAAAACTTCAAAGTGACTGTGAATTGGTCTTGTAGTATTAACTGCTCTTAATTGCAAATAAAAATGCACACACAGGTGTATTTTTAAGAATGTATTGGTTGGTCACATGGTATAATGGTCAAAATAGTTCCTGAAGCTTTGATTTTCCTTACACAAATTTTGCTGGTAAACACCTTATTGCAGGACTTATTATATAAAACCCGTTTGTCATGCAATTACGGTATACAGTATAAGAAGAAAACCTCTTGCTTAGGCAAGCTAAAGCACAGTTCATGTAAAGGGGTCCTGTGTCAAAACTGCATTTTCACACTCATTTGTAAAGATGTCATTTATCTTTTGCATTAAACATTAACTTTTGATTTATAATCCTGCTACAGAATAAGATCTATAATGCTGATAGAAAAAGTAGAGTCTTATCATCTGAGTGTGCATGTGTGTGTACATACATACGCATACAAGCTCATATTCATTGCTTTGAGTTGAGGAGCCAGTGAGAAAATGTACAACTATATTTACTTTCTATTTCAAAATAAAACCTGAAGACCTCAGTTTAGCAGCTATTCTTACTCATTGTCTCTCAGCATATTTTGAATTAAAATAATTTCTCTGCTAGTAACAACAATAGATGCCTTTGCATTTGATTCTTAATGTTTTCTTAATAAATTTTTCTTGCAAGCCAAAAATGATATACAGAAGTAACATGCATTAAGATGCATAGAGAGCTTAATAAAAACAAAGCAAAAGGAGAGAGCAGTCATATATTTTCTTTAAAAAAATCTCAAAAACGTATCTGATTGTTAGAGTAACAAAAGGTCTATACCGTTCTGTTGCCCCTTTAATTAAATTCTTCGAAGTAATGAGATGCAAAATGACAAACGGCAAGAAGAGAACATATCACTGCTGAATAATTTTATCATTTATACCTGTAAGTGTCAATCCAAGAAGGGCTATTTTTTATATGTCACCTAAATCATAAGAGCTGGTACCTTTTCCTGTGACTCATGTTAGCCCTGTTCTATGATTTACTGCTGAATTATTTCCCTTCTCTTTCAGGGAATTTTTTTTTATCTCCTTTCAGTGATTAACCTTTCTGGTTTGAATGAGCAAAGCTTTTCAGATGAGTGAGTGTCACAATTTCGTTGAGTATAAATTTTTTCAGTATGCTTTTTTATACATATGTTTTTTTTAAAAAAATGTGCTCCGAAAAGACAATTATTTATTTAAAGGCTTACATTTCCATTTAAAAATCCTTGCCTACCTCATTTATATATTCCAGGCTTTTCTTCCAGAAACAAATGGCCTTTGCTTTGACAAGATGTGGTGACAATGGTTATTGGCAGTGACACCACACAATAACAGAGCTTTTTCACAAAGTTGATGGCCCTGGTTTGAGTGATTTAAGACTGAAGAACATCTTGATGTCTCCTTTCCTTGTGTGAGAGAGTGCTAAGTCATCCTTTGCTGTGCGCGTGTGTGCTTCCTGCGGGTTCTTGGACACTCACAAGCCTACCCCCTCTGTGACTGACTAACAGCCTCATCCCTGACTTTTAGTCCTTTGAACAGGGAAAGCAGATATTTCAAACTGCTTTCAAGGAGCCCCATTAACTAGACTTTGCTGCCACACTGGGTTCCTGGGAATCATATTTTATTTCAGACTGACATGTCCGTTATGTGCATGGCAATCCCATTGAAGGCAATTGAAACTCCGCCCCTCAACACCACCTCGCCTTTTCTCCCCTCTTCTTTTACTTAAAAAATTTTCACTTCAATTTTTCACATTTATATATCTAATGCTTATGCTCACTAGTTACGTTATGGTTTGACTTGTGTCCCCCCAAAATGGGTTGTGAATTTTAGTTCCTGTAGTGTTTTAAATCCACCAACCGCTCCTTCGAAACCCTATGGGGCAGTTCTACTCTGTCCTATAGGGTCACTGTGGGTCGGAATCGACTCGACCGCAACGGGTTTGGTTTTTTGGTTTGTAGTAGTTATAATCCCATTTGGGAATGGGTTTTCTTTGTTATGTTCATGAGACAGTATACAGTAGGGTGTTTTAAGTCAATCTCTTTTGTGATATTAAAGAGATTAAACAAGTGAGCAAGCAGGGATGAGGGCAGAGGGCTGCCAAGCCACACAAAGATCTTCCAGGAGCAGAAGCTCAAAAGAGACAAGGACTTTCCTCCAGAGCAGACAGAGGGAGAAAGCCTTCCCCTAGAGCTGGCACCCTGACTTCAAACTTCTAGCTTCCTAATTGTGAGAGAATAAATTTCTGCTTGTTACAGCCCCTCGCTTGTGGTTATTTCTGTTATAGCAACACTAGATGACTAAGACACTATGCAGCGCCCACAACTGGTCTCCCTGTGGTAGTGGCGTCTATTCCTAACCCACTTCAGCAACAGCCACCAATAGAGAGAAAAGCACATTTTATCCAGGTTTTTTTTTTTTTATTTAATCTATCGAACTTTTATCATTAAAACTGCTTGTTGATAACTGTATAACTTTTATCCCCCTTCTCTCCATTTGCCCTTTCTCTAGTGAAAACGTGAAAGAGAAAAATGTCCTAAATGGGAGTCAATGCTCAAATCCAGCTGAGGAAGATCATGCCTTCATTTACCAAAAACTGGATCAGCCACCACTGAGCAATCAGACTTTGACTGCTACTCCACATGCTCCCTACTTACCCTACTTCGCCAGACTGATAAATATTGTCAAGAGAGCCCTGGTCACAGGGAAAGCCCTGGTCATAGGTACAGTCTATGTCCAATGAAGGCTAATTCCCTTCCCCTCCTCAGCCCTTTGACCGGAACACCTAGCCGTATGGCTTCTCTGGGCTGGATGAAAATCTAGTTGGGTCACATACTTCTGCCAGATTTCAAGCAAAAACTAAGGTAAAATAAAACAAAATTTAGTTAGATAAAAGCAAGCCCTTTCAGAAACTGAATTTTTTTTAACAGCTGTGTTCTAATTTTCAGGTGACTTTTGCTATATCTAAAACGCTAGCATGTAATCCTGAGATGCTTTACAATAAATTATTGGAAACTGGAATTCTAAATCTAGGTGTCTGTCATCCATAGAAAGAATAATGCATGTGGGGCAGCACAGTCGCCGGCATTGTTCACTTGTTCATTCCTTCAACACGCACCTACTGTTGTACACATCAGGCTATAAATGCAGACTCAGAGATAAATACCGTTTATGTGTGCCAAGTAGAGGGGAAGAGAAAGCAGCCGGGAGAATCTGATAGATCCTCACTTTGAGACAAAGTGTTAAACTAGACTGAAGGCAAGCAGGACAAATGCAGTGCTGTGAAAGGGAGAAGTGAATTGGAAACAGAAACGATAATCTGGTACTTTTTTCAAAAAGCGGTACAGAAACTTTGTTGTTTTGTATAATTTTGCTCAATAGCTGAAGACATGCACTTTAACCCTGAATGCTGCATTTCTCCTGTCTGGGCTACATATGCTCATGGATATGTACACGTACTCTGTCACAGGCCCCTTTTCAAGGGAAAAAAAAAAAAAATTGTTACCCATTGTTCATTTTACAACAGGAAATGTTGAAGTCAGAGGCTCAGTGGACCACAGTGACATTTATGGGTCAGGATGCACATTCAAAAGCTAGTCGATTTTCACAGTAGGGGATGTGAGACACAGTGACACCTACTTGCAAAATCCTAAGGGCTAGCTCTGAATCAGATAAACAAAAAAAATTTTTACCACAGACTACAGCACATGAATAGGTTTCTATCAAGAGAAAAACTTAACTTTGTTTGGTTTGAAGATATGACTTGCATAAAAATACTGATTGTTCACTTTTTCCATAGTCATCATCAATTTAGTAACATTGCATTTTCTCTGTACAATGAGCTTAAGCAAGGTTTTGACTTAGGTGAAGAAACCCAAGTGAAGAGATTAACAATCATGCTCTATTTTATTTAGAGAGCACCTTTACACTGGTTGTAAGATTTTGACAGTTTTGTGAGTAGCATGTGAAGGTGACTACAAAGATGATTACAGTAGCCCCTATATGCTATTGATTTCATTTGTCAGAAATTTAGGGAGTGTAATTCACAACTTTTGAAGAACAGAGTATGGACAGAGGATAATGACATTGCTGGATTTTCTGCAGAGTGTAAATTAATCTGTGTAAATCACTGACAACAGCACCCGGCACATAGTAAGCACTCAATAAATATTTGCTAATATTATTCTTTATAGAATATGCTTAATGTTTCTGCCACAGATTGGAAGAATTTTTGTCCACTATATTAGGAAGTGTTAATCTGAGTGAAAGGCAAAGTGTCTGCACCTGTGTAGGTCTTGCAGCACTTCTCCTAGAGTTTGCAGGAATCTCAGGCTGATCAGGAATTAGAGGAGAAGCAAGTCACGAGTTCATCCTGAAGAGGTGCTGGCTCCATGGGAATTTCTGATGTGAAGTGAGAAAGGGTTGGATCTCCAAGCACTGCTTTGAGCAAGCTGTGCGTCCAGGATTTCATTTAGACGGTGGCTGAGTCTGTAATGGCATCCGTGAACAAGAGCCAAAGTCGTCAGCATTGCCCAGAACTGGTGACTTCCTTGTGACATGGACAGATGAAAACCAGCCTTCATGGGAATTCTGAAAGTTTTATTCAAAGCATTTGTTCAAGAATAATAGAAAAGCAAGCTTTTAGTAACAATCTGCAGCTGTAAAGGGGAGAGCAAAGGAAAACAAGCAGTCTTCGCTTCTAAAAAAGTTCGTGCTATCTTCATGGCAAAGCTAATTCTGATGAAATGGAAATCACTATATACCCCCACAGATTAGTCATTAGAGTATGGGATTAAATAGTTTCATTACAATGCAAAAAAGGAACAAAATAACCACTAAATAATAGTCATTTTCAGTAACAGCTGGTCTAATGTCTTTGTACTAACACGTGTAATGATCAGCCTTATTTAAATTGGTATCGTTCTTCCATTATATGACTATTAAATGGTTTAATAAAATTTTATTTTGAAGGTCTATCAAATTGCTAATTTGTTTGACAATGGTATATTTCTAAAACTCATTCTGTGTGTAAATGTTATGCGTTTCTCTTCTAATATGAAGCACCAGAGTAGCAGCATATAAGCATTTACGTGGTAAAGCAGAGATCACTTTCAATAGGAAACAACCATTCATTTATTGAATGGAACAATGTAAAAAGAAAATTGAAGTTCAAAGTAGAGGAAGAAAAAAACAAGACATCTGGTTTTTTTTCCTAGATGAAAGATGTGAAAGCACTTTCAGAAAAGTATATTGTATACTTTATCAAAGAATATAGAAACAACCACCTGAAGGCAGATTTTGTTTTAATTTTAAAAATCATAGAGGTTTTAAAAGTGAAAATGGAACTTACTACTAAATGATTTCCATTAAAGGAGATAAAAAATGAATTAAAAATGACTTCAAAAATGTAGATACATTCTCTAAAATTATCTTTTCCTTTCTCTACAAGTACATGTATACGCTGCCTCCCCTGCTAAATTGTAAATCTCTTAAGACCAAGAACTATGTCTTAGTTATCTGTGAATTTCTTTAACATCTATCTAGTACAGTGCTTTCCACATAATTGGGCTCCATACATGTTTATTGAAAAAATAAAGACGGCTATGAGGAACTTTTGTCCTTTAAATTACGTTAAAAACAGACAGCCTGAAATATATAAAGTTCTATCTAAAGAAAAGCAATTCTAGTATTTCTCACTGAGGGAAAAGAAGAAAAATATTGCTAATTCAACAGCAGTTAACTGGCACTGCTTAACCACAAACTAACAAGATTTGTAAAGTATCCTTTTGAAATGAGGAACTATCACGAGGAAAATGTGCGACTCAGAAGTTTAGAGTGATCCTAAAACATTTAACAGAAGAATCTTGGTCCTTGTTATCCATACTGCCAGGATGTCTGGGTAACGTGTTGGAATCTGACTCATCCTACTATCTGCAGCTGCTGACTGTAGACATTACAGTCGTTTATTGCGCTTCACCTACCAAGATGAGTAAAACTAGTCTGCCCAAGCTCAGCAAAGGGCACAGTGACTCAGAAAAATCTGCATACCGATTCAACGTGGTTCATTTTCGTTTGTATCCTGCAGTTTTGTTTCCCAGACAAAAAGATCTTCCAACCCTACAACGGCATAACAATACAGGCAAGTAGTACTAATACCCTAAGAATAATATTTTACAAGTTACAATTGATCGTGTTTCTAGTAACACCAACTAATGGAGAAGAAAATGTGCAGGGGTTTCATAGAGTGAGTTCTGACACTGGCAACCTCTGAAAAACCTCTCTATATTTTAGGTAACAACTCTGCTAGTCATTTATTTCGCCTTCCTAGCAATACAGGGCACACAATCACATCTTCAGTGTCAAAATGTCATTCCTGGGACATTGGGGCAGGGTAGGAATTCATTCTTTGGCATTATTTACAATTGTTTGCCTTTTGAGTATCGTTTGGTTTTGATTAGTCTTGCCCTTTGGAGATCTTCTCCAAATATACATCCTCTATATGAATGTGAATGTGAAAACGCCTAACCAACTTGTTGCAAGATTACTTCTAAAATATGTCTGAGAAATTTAAGAAAAAAAATGTTTACTTGCCTAGAAAAATTGGAAGTCGATTTAATCGAACATTACAAATGCAATGAGGGTAATGAAATAATATAAGCATTTTGTTTGTATTTTAACATATTGTCAGGTGCCATCGAGTCGGTTCTGACTCATAGAGACCGTATGTACAGCAGAAAGAAAACACAGCACGGAATCCTTGTTATGCTTGAGCCCATTGTTGCAGCCACTGTGTCAATCCATCTCCTTGAGGGTCTTCCTATTTTTCGTTGGCCCTCTACTTTAGCAAGCATGATGTCCTTCTTCAGGGACTGATCCCACCTGATAACATGTCCAAAGTATGTGAGACGTAGTCTTGCCATCCTTGCTTTCAAGGAGCATTCTGGCTGTACTTCTTTCAAGATAGATTTGTTTGTTCTTTTGGCAGTGCATGGTATATTCAATATTCTTCGCCAACACCACAATTCAAAGGCGTCAATTCTTCTTCGGTCTTCCTTATTTATCATCTAGCTTTCACATGTGTATGAGGTGACTGAAAACACCATAGCTTGGGTCAAGCACACCTCAGTCTTCAAGGTGATGTCTTCGCTTTTCAACACTGTAAAGAGGTCTTTTGCAGAAGATTTGCCCAGTGCAATGTGTCTTTTGATTTCTTAATTGCTGCTTCCATGGGTGTTGATTGTAGATCCACGGAAAATGAAATCCTTAAGAACTTCAATATTTTCTCCGTTTACCATGATGTTGAGTATTGATTCAGTTGTGAGAATTTTTGTTTTCTTTACGTTGAGGCGCAATCCATACTAAAGGCTGTGGTCTTTGATCATCAGTAAGTGCTTCAAGTCCTCTTCACTTTCAGCAAGCAAGGTTGTGTCATCTGCATAACGCAGGTTGTTAATAAGTCTTCCTCCAGTCCTGATACCCCATTCTTCTTCGTATAGTCCAGCATCTAGCATTATTTGCTCAGCATACAGACTGAATAGGTATGGTGAAAAGACACAACCCTGACACACATCTTTCCTGACTTTAAACCACGCAGTATCCCCTTGTTCTGTTCAAATGACTGCCTCTTGATCTACGTACAGGTTCCTCATGAGCACAATTAAGTGTTCTGGAATTCCCATTCTTAGCAACGTTAGCCATAATTTATTATGATCCACATAGTCGAATGCTTTTGCATAGTCAGTAAAACACAGGTAAACACCTTTCTGGTATTCTCTGCTTTCAGCCAGGATCCATCTGACATCAGTAATGATATCCCTTGTTCCAAGTCCTCTTCCGAATCTGGCTTGAATTTCTGGCAGTTCCCCGTGGATATATTGCTGCGGCTGCTTTTGAATGATCTTCAGCAAAATTTTACTTTAACATAGCATCAACTAATTTTGAGATGATATACTGTGCTCCTGTGGACATGATTTTTTGCAGAACACATTAGAAATCTTAAGTTTCACTTAGAATTTTGCCTTTACAAATACAAAATTAACGGGATATAATAATGTTAGACTTAGCTGACCAAAAGATCCTATTTAAATAAACGACAATCTTCACTAGAAGAGAATAATGAATTCTACAAAATGTTGAAAACTAGGAAAAATTATTTTAATGGCAACATGCTATTCACTTAATTGCCGCCTGGCATCTTTTTAGATGACTGTATTAAAAACAAACAAACAAAACAAGCACACATTAATTTATACCCTTAATTTTCCCCAAGAAGACTGAGTATCGCATACTCCATTTTTTCTTTCTTCTGTCTTAATCTTGCAACATCATTGCAATTGTGTCCTACAGAATATTGGTTGCCCCATCAGAGTGAGACTACCCTTGCTACAATCTACATCTCGATGCATAGCGTGTATTTTAATGCATTTAGGGATTGCCTGAGAAATCAAATGTGTGTCACCTACATCGTCACATTCATTTCATTTAAAAACACATTCCTCACATTTTCACACAAACGGATTCTCAAGAGACGATGTAAATGAGTAAGATGTGAAAACATTAGATTAAAAGTCACAGGATTTATTTTCTTTATATATTGAGAAGTATGAGGAATGGGATAGTAGGAAGGCAGCAAGAAAAAAAAGATTTCTATTTATCACTTTAAAAACAATGGACTTTTAAACCTAACTTCTTTATCTGTAAAATGTTTGGTAAACAGATTGGGCCTCTGGCTCCCAGTTCGGTTTCAACTCCTGCCATCTTCCCTTACCCTCCCACACGCACATCTGCTAACACTGAACAGGAATTTGGGGCAGGGGTTAGGGTGGGAGTGGGGGTTGGGGGGGGGGGCTGGGGAGCATAGAATGCTGGGAATGGCATAAACAAAGACCTAAAAGTATAAATCTACACAGAGTGTACTGGGAACTCTAAGGGAGAAACCCACGTAGCCTTCAAGCCAGAAACCCCCTGGAGGGTACCCCAGCCTCCTCCTGCTCCCTCCTATAACAATAATGTTAAACACTTCTGTGTTGGCATCGTGCTAATTTAGTTGCGTGGTTTAACCCATTGGATTCTCATAAAAACCTTAAGAAGAACGCATTAATGTTAACTTCAGTTTCACGATGGAAGACTGTTTCTAATGGTATCCTCTAAAGTGATTCAGCCCCTAGCTGGGTTCCTCACCGCCCTAACTCAGGCTCTTGACCGCCATATTAGCCCCTCCCAGCCGGCGCTGGTTCTGTCGTATACATTCTGCCTCACCACTCTCTTTGCAGACTCTTATCTCCATTTCCACTACCATGGTCTTAAATCATACCCTCCTCATCTCTCCCGGACCACTGCATCAGACTCAAATGAATTCTTCCTATGACCACATCTCATCCTTTGGTTAAATCGCTTCATTTGCTTCCCGTTTTCTAGGGCAAAGGTTCTCAAGGGACGTCCCAGGACCAGCAATTCAGCACCACCTGGGAACTTGTTAAAACCAGTTGCCACAGAATTTACTCTGACTCATGGCGACCACATGTGTGTCAGAGTAGAATTGTGCTCCATAGTTTTTTTCAATGGCTGATTTTTTGGAAGAAGATAGCCTTTCTTCAGGAGGTACCTTTGGGTAGACTCCACCCTCCAGCCTTTCTTTTAGCAGCCAAGAGTGCTTTTAACCGTTTGTACCATGCAGGGATTCTGGAAACTTGTTAGAAACACAAATTCTCAGCAACCCCTCTCCCTTTCCACACAGACCAACTAAATAAGAAAATCTGGGATTGATCCCAGCAATCTGTACAAGCTTTCCCAGGGATTCTGATGTATGCTAACATTTGAGAACCACAGGTGTAGAATAAAATGTAAGCTCTTAAGTAAGGCATTTAAGGCCCAGTATAATCTAGGAAGGATCCCTGGTGGTGCAGTGGCTAAAGCAATCGACTGCTGGTAACTGAAAGGTAGGCAGTTTGAAACCACCAGCCACACCATGGGAAAAAAATGTGGCAGTCTGCTTCTGTACAGATTTAGAGCCTTGGAAACCCTATGGGGTCGCTATGAGTCAGAATTGACTCCATGGCAGTGGGTTTGGTGGGTTATAATCTAGAAGGTGCCCTGGTGGCGCGGTGGTTAAGAACTAGGCTGCTAACCAAAAGGTTGGCAGTCGGAATCCACCAGCTGCTCCTTGGAAACCGTATGGGGCAATTCTACTCTGCTCTGTAGAGTTGCTATGAGTCAGAATCCACTTGATGGCAATGGGTTTGGTGTTTTGGTTATAATCTAGGAGGCCGTAAGGTAAGGTGGTACAAGTGTAGGTATTGAAGTCAGACTGCTTGATTTGAATCATTGTTCCACCAGTGACTGACTTTGTGACCTTGGGTGAGTCGCAGTTGACGTTCAGTTTTCTGTAAAATGGGGATAAGCTATTTTATAGGTTTGATGGGAAGATTAAATAATCACTGTGGGAAGTACTGTGCCTGGTACATAATGAGTGCTCAATATATTTTAGCGATTATTGTTACTATTAATTCTCTAACCTTATTTCCTGTCACTCCCTACTTCCAACATTAAACTTCAGTATTGTCAAATTTCTATACTGCCCTAAGCATACCACATTGTTTTGACACTCCAGTTTGTACTGATGCTTCTCTACCTGGAAGGCCACATAGCTGGTGGAGAGAAAGACTGAATACAGGAGACTGATAATGCCATCTCCTGACTTGATGGAGCCTCTACTCCCCAGTAGCCTTGGGGAAGCCACCTAACCTGTGTGAACCTCAGTGGACCCATCTATAGAAAGGTAATCATTAATTTTATCTGTTCTGTCTACCGAAAGAGTAGCATGATGCTCAAATGAAATAACAATGGCAAAGGCACTAAAAACTGTAAAACCTTATGAATGTAAGGGGCATACTCTGTTCCCAGTAAACAACCTAGAGTACGTGACCTTTCCTCACGTATCTATTCTAAAAATCTCTGTAAGTCCCCTCTGAGATCTCAGAATTCCCCACTGCCCTGTCTTTTGGGAGTCCCCAGGAGCAGCATGCTACTGGATATACCCTATCCAAACATCAATTTCAGTAACGCTTTTCTCTTTACCCATCTTAGCTCTAGCATTTGATTATGTTTAGTTGGGATTTGTGTTCATTTTCGTTCTTCTGCACACTCAAGTGAATTGCCCTTCATTTTTTTTTTTTTTCGTTCTTAACTTCATTCTATTTATTTCTGGCTACTCTTTCAATCTACCCCAGTTATTTAAAAGTCTAATTGTATTATAGATGGTACAAGTCAATTATATATATGAACAGTGGCGTCCCTAGGGGGATGCGAGGTGGGGTGTACTGTACCCCTCACACTGTCAGAGGGGGTGACACCAAAATGATTCCCGGATCTGCAGTGGAGGTGGCAACAGAGGGCTGAGCTGGCATTGTCAGGGGAGGAGTCACTAAGGCAGCAGCATTACTAGCTTTGGTGTCACCAGTCACACAGTGCAGTAACTCATTATCACCCCCCACCAACCTCCCCAGGCAGGGTACAGGCAGCCTGGCTATTGGGTGGAGAGGAGGGTCTCCTCCTTGGCCAATGGGAGAGGGGAGGAGCTGTGGGGAGCCATGGGGGGTGGGGCCATGCAGCACAGCACTCTGCCCTGGGCAGGTGGGGTGGGACCGGTGGCTCCACCCATGGAGGGGTGACACTATGAGTTATCCCACTAGGTGACATCAACCCTAGTCATGCCGTGGTCTACGAACACATATATGTATATACATATGTATTTTTTATTCCCTCTACTTTGACGTTATTTTGAGTGAGACCCATAAATAAGTTCAGTAGCTTTATTTGAAATAACAGAAACCATGTCTACTGTTCACACAAAAAGTCAAAGTCTACACACAGAGGGGCTGTGGGATCCACTGTTTTAGCTATCAACCAGTCAATCTGGTGAAATTACTGCTTTGACTAATTTTTCATCAAATTGACTGGTAAGCTGCCTAGAGATGCAAATTTAAAGGGGAAAAAAGTGAAAATGTCTTGGAAAAAAACTGCTGCCACTGAAGAGGAGATCTCCATAAAAAGGGAAATACAAAGTAGAGGCTGTAGCTGGTTTAATGAGCTTTTTAGTTCAATGGTATAAAAGCATCTGTGGCTGTCAGAATTCTCACAAGGACATCTTGTGTGACCATGTATTGAATTCTCTTTGTGTTAATTGTTGTGGTTGGTTTGAATTATATTGTGTTCCACTTTGGGGCCTTAAGTACCATTCATATTTAAGTGTCTGATAATTTATATCTAATAGGTCTCAAGACCAGAGCAATATTGTTACAATATCTTTTCCCTAAAATCAGGTAAACTGGATTATCGGTGCTTTATGAATAACATGTTGTATAAATGTTAAGCTTTCATTTTTTATGAGATCTCTGGGGATAGAATACAATGTGTTAGAGTCTATCTCATTTGTGCAGGTTAATTTAGGAAAAGATGATTAACATAGTAGGTGTAGAATTTCATCACAATATTGGCATGTTTTTAAATAAATTATCTAAGATATTGAGAAATATTTAGAAAAATAACCTATTGCATCTTACCCCTAAAGGAAAATATGCTAGAACTGTAAGGAAGGCTGAGTCTGTCTAAAACCAAATTTCACATGTTTATTTCTTTCTCACAGAAATAGAAAGTATTTACTTGATGTATAGTCATGAGTTAGTAATTCCTCGAATCATTATCACCCTAAGGTTCAAGTAATATTTTTCACACAGTGAAGAAAAATTCTGGACTAGACAGAGTAACCATTGGCTAACTTTATTGTAAAGTTATTTATACAGGAAGGATATTGCATCTAGGCAATAAAGAAAAATACCTTCTAGTTGTGGATAGCAAAAACAGTACTCATACAATAATGGCTAACTGGAACCCTAAGGCATTTCAGAATTGAACAATTTTAGTGATAAATGCCTTCAGAGAAAGGAAGGTCAAAAAGAAACTGGTGAGCTTTATACCCACATATGACCACTGCAGTGGTCTTTTTCAGAGGAAAGAAATGTCAAAGTCCACTCAAATGTTAGCTGTTTCTATTATTTTCAAAAAATGTTGGAGTCCAATATTCCCTTTATTTATTTCTAATTAGGTTACTTTTCAATCCTAGCAAACAGTGGGATTGACTTTCAAAGTGTTTTCCAAATGCATTTGCTCCTTTGCTTGCTTCTTGCCTCTGTTCTATCTGGCTTGGAAATTTTACATATGACCTGTTTCCATTTAACAACAATATGGTTTTAATTCTTATCTTGGACACAGTCTATGCTAGTTCTCCAATGAACTAAGAGAATGTATGAATATACATATAATAACATTTAGTATCTCCCATATGAACAAATATCTATGAAAAACAAAAAGGACAGAGGGATAACACTTAGTTTATCTTCTAGCTCACATTCTAGCTTTTAAAATGCCCTTCTTTCTACAGACCCTCTGCACATGATTCAGTATTTATCCATCTTGACAGCTGACATAATTTTTTGGATGTTTGAGGTGAAAACCCTTTTTTGGTCAAAGTCAATGGGAAATTTATAATGTTGAGGTTAAGGATGCATCTATAAAACTTGGCAATTTGGAACAACAATTAGAAATCCAAAAGATAAACAACAAGATTTCAGGAATGGACAGTGTCATAGAAGGGCTGAGAAGCAGGTTTGAAACAATGGAAGATAGGATCAGAGAAACTGAAGAAAAACACTTCGATACAACTCTGTTAGAGGAAAAAACAGAAAAAAGAATGAAGAAAAATGAAGAAACTCTGAGAATTATGTGGGATACAATCAAAAGCAAAAATCTGCAAGTGATCGGAGTTCCAGAACAGGGGGAGATAACAGAAAACACAGACAGCATCATTGAAGAACTGCTGACAGAAAACTTCCCCAATATCATGAAAGATGAAAAGCTGACCATCCAAGAAGCTCAACGAATCCCATATAGGATAGACCCCAAAAGAAAATCACCAAGGTGTATCATAATCACACTAGCTAAAACCAAAGACAAACAAAGAATCCTGAGAGCAGCTCGATAAAAAAAGTCACATACAGAGGAGAAACAATAAGAGTAAGCTCGGATTATTCAGCGGAAACCATGTAGGCAAGAAGGCAATGGGATGACATATATAAAACCTTGAAAGAAAAAAATTGCCAGCGAAGAATAATATATCCCGCAAAACTCTCATTCAAATATGATGGTGAAATTAGGTCATTTCCAGATAAACAGAAATTAAGGGACTATGTAAAAACCAAACCAAATTTACGAGACTTATTAAAGGAAGTCCTTCAATCTGAGAACAAACAACATCAGACCACAGGCTGAATCTAGGACACAGGATTGTACTAGCCAGATACCAATCGAGGAAATGAACTCTTAAGGACTATGCAAAACCAAAAGAATTAAAACAGGGAACCAGAGAGGTTAATTTGTTAATTTGTAAATGACAACAACATCAGAACAATAAAAGAGAGAATAAACGGTGTAGGTATAGAACATTCTAATGGAGAGGAAGTCAAGCGATACCAAGTAATAATAGACTGGTTCAAATATAGGAAGATAAGGGTAAATTTCAAGGTAACCACAAAGCAAGTTAACAAACCTACTCATCAAAATAAAGAAGAAAAACATAAAGTCTCAGTAAAAACAAAATCTACAAAAACAAAAGAAATGAAAAAAAAAAATCCACAGACAAAAGGAACTTAGCACAGGAACGTAAGAGGAACAAAGAAAATGTCAGCATCACAAAAAAAAAGCACTACAAATGCAATCCCACTCCTAGGAATATATCCTAGAGAAATAAGAGCCATCACACTAATAGACATATGCACACCCATATTCATTGAAGCA
>NW_004444166.1:1726191-1750248 GCF_000243295.1 Trichechus manatus latirostris | reverse complement strand
CATGTAGAAACTTTCGAAATGGTGTAACTTTGGCTATGTATATTTTTACCAAAAATAAGGTCCTCAAGGTCGAGAAGGGAGAGTGTTGACGTGTAGTGGGGTTCTTAACCAATGTCATAAAACAATATGTGTACTGACTTTAATGAGAAACTATTTGTTTTGTAAACCTTCATCTGAAGTACAATAAAAAAAGTAAAAAAAAAAAAAAACGGCAATTTGGATTGACTTGAGTAATAGCAATTCCTCATATCTGTTATAGCACTTTATAGTTTACAGAGCAGCTTGGTTTCATGTGACAGTCCTTTGCAGTGAGAACAAACTAGAAAAACTTATAATAACTTCACAATCTAGAGTTATTCTATTTTCCTAACTGTCTAACTTGTTACTTGAACTACAAAGTAGACTGCATCATAGTAAAGATATCAAAGATACAGGTAAGACAGAGAAATATTCTGGAAGATTAAAAGCAAAGAAACTAATCAACAAACAGTATCCAACAATTTTATAGGATTGTAGGTGGCAGTAATATTAGGTTCTATCTTTTTTGGTAACCATCATCATTTCATATTTTTCTTTATTTAAAAAAAATTCTCATTAAAATATCCTAATGTGTTGTCAATGAAAGACTTCCGGTCAAATTCACAGGCATAGCTATTAACAATTTATCTCACACCTGAATTATCTTTAATATTGTTTCAAAAAAAGAAAAGTCACTGTAAGTCTTTGGAAACTTAAAGCTAAACCATATGCTTTATTTTGGAAATAAATACCATGGCCAAACCAACAAATGGAATGACCCTCTGGTAGTTTAAAGGCTATGACCAGCACAGGTCTACCACCTTGCTTTGGCAAGTGCATCTTAATGAAATTTTTCCTCTCCATAGACTGTAGTTTGGTTTGTTCTAGTATATTTACAGAACAAATCAAATTTCAGTTTAAAATATATTCACAAGTTAAAAGTAATTTAAAGTATATTTTCAGAAAGATGAGTTAAATACTGGGTTTTATTTGGGACATTTGTTAACAAAAACTTGGCAGAAAATCTCGTAGAAATTATTGCATTAAATGTATTATTGATAGCTTACATGCTTTAGAGAGAGAGGGAGTACGTGTGTTAAAGTAGTTACTCTACAGATCATAGAGTTCAGATATGTTTATGGAAGATATTCACAAAAAAAATGAGTTTTAAGGAGGGAGGGGGTTTAATTTCACAGATATAAAATAGAATGTTTAAATCTATGATATAGCGTGGCCGCAAGCTGTAGCTGGGTGTGGCTGAGAGCTACACCTGTTACTTTTTGTAGAGATAGGTATTTACAATGAGATACAATTTTGGGAAGGAAACTGATTAGACATGATCATAACATACATGTGCCATTTTCCAGGTAAAACTTTGTCATCTTAGTCAAACCAGCTGGGAGATTCAGACAGTGCTCTGTGTATCGAGTCTCCTCCTGCCTGAACCCTGCTTTGAACTGGCTATGTAAATAATGCAGAGGTGAATGTTTAAATTATCTAGACAACCTCCCACTTTATTTTGAACATAGAGACTTAGTTTTATGTATTATTTATATTACTATAACACATGCACTATTTAGTATAATTCAGTCCCAATAATACGCTTGATCAGACATTTTAATTTGTCATACTTTGTGAAGGTATACCAGTTTTAAAATGAATTAAATCAGTGTCTTACATATATTCCTTCCAAAAGAAGGTGAGTTGTTTTCAGAATGATTCAGCCTAGACTAAAATAATTCAATAGCTTGAAAAACTATCGCTTTAATTGAATTTCCATCTAAGGCAATGAATTAAATCATGGAAATATTTAAAATGCTATAAAACACATATTTTACTTGTTTGTATTCATCTGATTTGGGAAATTTGCTTTTTTAAGGATCTCTATGTTAAGAGTAAACATGAATGTTATTTTAAACTGATTGTGTTAAGCAAACAAACAAAAAAAATCCATTGCCGTTGAGTCGACTCCAACCCATAGTAACCCTATAGGACACAGTAGAACTGCTCCATAGGGTTTCCAAGGAGCAGCTGGTGGATTCAAACTGTCGACTTTATGGTTAGCAGCCGAGCTCTTAACCACCACACCACAAGGACTCTAATGATTGTGTTAAGAGGAAAGTTTATAATTTACTAATGAGAAGTATTAGAATAAATTTAGCCAAAATAATACAAAAAAAGATATTTATATCATCATTTTATTGCTATTATTTATGACCTTATTAGTAAACAATACTAATCCAAAATCATGCTTTCTCTTCTTTTGTTTTTTCAAAACCAGGAATTTCTTGAGAAATTTTCCATTCAGTTAGCATAAGAGAGATGATGTGGATAGACAGAAACCAATATAGCTGGTTTAAAAAAAAATTAAAGAAATATATTCTTTAAGTTTATGTACGTATAACAATTTAACAAAGATTTTGTTAGGTAGCATTTTTCTTAATGAATTATTAAATAATTATTAAATTATGTCTTTATTTTAAAACTCAATTATACATTTTGTTCTAGGACCAAATCATTTTGTAAAGTGAGTTATGCCTGTGTATCCATTTTCTTTCAGTAAGTATGTGCCTGCCAATGAGTTGACCCTAAGGTTTCAGTAGAGAGCGAAATAACACATTCCCTCCTTCTCAAGGCTCATAGACTGGAGGTAGTGACAGATACAAATTGGCCTCCTTTTGGGTCTTTCAAGAAAACAAACAAAGTTGCGTTTGAGTCAGTTCTTACTCATGGTGACCTCGTGTGTCAGAGTAGAACTGTACTCCATTAGGTTTTCAATGGCTGATTCTTTGGGAGTAGATTGCCAGGCCTTTCTTCTGAGGTACTTGTGGGTGGACTCAAATCCCCAACCTTTTGGCTAGCAGCCAAGTAAGTTAGCTGTTTGTACTACCCAAGGTGGATCTTTACATACGCAAAATTCTTCCCTGCCTCAAGATGTTCTAGGATATTCTTACCTCTGCCAGGAATGCTTTTTCCCTTTAATATACCCCCAGACTTGTCACTATTCAGACCTCAGTGTTAAGCTACTTTCTCAGAGAGGGCTTCCTGATTCCTTAAAGCAGACCCTCTCACAAAACCCTTACTCCCTTTTGCTGCACTCTGTTTTCTTCAAAGCAGTTATTAAAATTCAAAATTACATATATTTTTGTTGGTGTATTAGTCTGTTTTCTGTCTTCCGTAATAGAGTAATATAAGCTCTGTAAAGGCAGAAAACTTGTCTGTTCACGAGTGTTTACTATCACCTTGCTCTTTGCCTGGCACACAGCAGGTGCTCAATAAATATTTGTTGAAAGAGCATATAAAATAATTGCTAAAATACATATAAATTTATGACTGAGATAAATTCTATGAAATAATTATTTATGGTGCTTTGGGGCCATATAACACGGGAGCTGACTTAGGGAATCTGGGAATGTGTCCCAGAGAACTGGAGTTGGGAGAAGGGAGGGATGCAGAAGGAACAGTTCTAGGTAGGCAGAAGTACAGCTTATTCAAGGAACTGAAACAAGACTAGTGAATCTGGAGCTCAGAAAAAGGAAGGAGTGTGAAATGAAGCTCCAGTGCGAGGCAGGGTCCCGACTGTGAGAGGCCTGGTGGTCATATTATCTACAGAAAAATGAAAAGGCTTTCAACAGTGTTAAGCAGGAGATCTGAATTTTTAGAGGAGTACTCTCAAATAGAAGTTAATAATTATTTAATTCATTAATTCAGAATTAATTCTGAAACCATGAAAATCCTGGAGGGCAAATGAAACAATTGTTCAACTAGGAGAAAGGAGAAGCTTAGACGCTTGCACTATGGAAGAGGCACTGGACGTGAGTATAACTGGATACATTAAAAAGATAAGAGTACCCGTACTTGTGAACAGATTAACATTAGTGAATCTCCCATCAGGGGCATAAGGGAGGAAACAATTCAGAAATGAGCTCCAGGTCTCTCTTTTGCATAGGTGGTGATAACTGTGCCATTCTTTGAGAGGATTAGGGAAGAGGACTAGAAGAGGGTTAGGGTTTGAGGAAAACCAAGAATTTGAAACATGGTGAGTTTATGTGCCTGAGACACCCAAATAGAGAGAGGGCAAGTAGGTGTTTGGATACATGAATCAAAAAGTCACACATCAGAACTGGAGATGAAATTTGTGAATCATGGGGATGCAGGTGGCAAAGAAAACAGTAGACATAGATAAGGTCACGTAGGGAGAGAATATAGAGTAAGTAGAGAAGAAGTAGTAAAACCAAGCGGGTCAAGAAGCCTGTGAAAGGGACTGAGAAAGCAGCAGTCAGAGAAGTAAAAAAAAAAGAGATAAATCAGGAGAGTAGGAATCTTTTGGTTGGTAGCCGAGCACTTAACTATTTGTACCACCCAGGAACCCCTTTGTGTTAGTGAAGCTAAAGTAAAAAAGTGTTTCAGGAAGAAAGGAGTAATCGGTAGGGTTGGTCATATGTGATGAAGACTAAGAACATGTCCCTCAGATTTAATGGCCTGGAAATCATTGGTCACCTTAGGGAGAGCTATTGTGGTGGACTGTGTTGGATCTAAATCAGAAAGGGTGAGTTGAGTTTTTGACTTCATTATTTGTGACTAATATGACATAGCTTATACATGTAACCAAATGGAACCGTTTTTAACACATCATGATCTTTTATATTGATGGGAATTATATACTTAGAGATTCATTCAGTTTTAGTAACCAAAGAGATGATGTATTCTAAGTCAAATTACTATTTTATAGATGAGGAAAACAAGGTTAAGAAAAAGTCCTGACACTTTTCCAAAGGCTAGTCTCCCACAGAAACAGAGCCCAAGCTTCCCAGCTTTTAGTCATGTGTGTATGGTGTTTTTTTGGTCCACTACTGCTTATTTCCCATGTTATATATTGTTTAAGTGAATTTATGTGTGTGTGTGTGTGTGTGTGTGTGTGTGTATACATATATATGCATCTCCAACACAGTTCTAACTTAGGCCAGTGTGCATTTCACTGCAACATGCTTTAATTTGGAATTGTAAGCCCAATTTACAGCACACTTTGAAGCTTAAAACTGCCCTGGAAAAATGTTGTCTGTCAATTAAAACACAGAAAGAGAAAATGGCCCCCAAAATCTCACATAACATTTTAAGAGAGCTCATTAGTAACAGGTCTATCAGAAAATATATTGAAAATGGGTCAGTGGATGAGGAAGATACTTGATTTATGACACAACATTTCTGTTGTCTATGTACTCTCTTCTAAGATAGTTTTCTGCATAAGACATTTCAATATTTCCCTAAGGGACTTTTATTATCAAACCTACCAATTTAACCCAACTCAAACTGGAACCGTTAATACGAAATCTGAAGCAATTGAATTGGAGTTCAACTGTATTTCTTCACCAGTTCCACCTTCATTTTGCATGCCAAAAAAATCATTTTTCAGAGGAAAATGTTTCCCCCTTATGCTGTGACTGCAAAGAAATGATAACAATTTTCATGTGGTATATATGAAAATCGGACTTGCTACTCTAGGGTCACACACAAGAGAAACACTCTCCTGATGGCCTTTTGAAGACATGGGGCATGTCTCAGTCCTATCTCTTTCTGTAATTGCCCATAATAGAACCTGGCATACTGAGCATGTCTGTTAAAAAGGTAATAAAATATGTTGCCACATTTGAAACTTCATGCATATTTTTATTCCATTTTGCCTCGTTTCTAATTGTTTATTTTCTAAATTGCAAAAGATAGGGCTAATCATTATAAAAATTGTAAATCATATTAGTGAAAAAACTTTAAATATATTGCTAAATCCCGAAACAATAGAAAAGGCTATATAAAACATTCATATTTATTACTACCTAGAAGCCACAATTCTTCCAGTATAACTCATTTTCCAAACTGCAAGAAAATGGTTCACATTATAAAATATGAATGATTAATTTAAAAAAGCTCTGTCTTCCACATAAAGCACAAGTCTTATATCTTATGATTTTGAAAGGGCATTCTATCTGCTCTTTGATTTGATATTTCTGGGAAATAACTTCAATTTAGATAAACCTGGATTCAGGCTAGTGTATCAGACAAGTTGACCTAGGCTTGCTGTTTAACTAATCATCCACACCAGAAGTAGTTAAGTCATTATCATCAAATAGATTTTATTTGAGTACCTTCTGTGTCTACAACACTGAAGTAGGTGTTGGAATGATTTATGGGGCACTATTAAAGATACAGAATCTGTTTCTGATTCGCTTTTGAGTGAAAAAAATATGTGATAGCAATTTAGGAGAACTTGATGACTATGCAGTACATGTAAAGAGTCTCTACTATAAATTTCAATATACTTTCTGGTAATCATAGTTTAACAAAAGCAAGAAATCTGGGAAACATAGAGTGCTATTCGAAACGTGGTCCAAAACACTAATAGAGTGTGCATATTGACCTGCCAAAGACAGTACTGTCTACACAGAATAATTCTGGTCCAAAAAGTTCATCAGTGGCCTCAAATGTCCACTTTTCCAAATCAGCATTTCCAAGATTATATTCTGGGGAACTCTTAATATAAGGTCTGTGGGGAAAAAGAAGTTACATATTTGAGTAATTTTATGAAATGCTGCCTGCTGAACTACTTTCTTGGAATTTAACAATGCTTTGTAGCTTAATAAGGTTTCTGAGAAGTCCTGCACAAAAGCAACCTGTTTCACTTCGCCTAACTCAGCATTTCCCAAACTTGTTTAAACACCCAGCCATTTATTTCCTAGACCATCTACCAAGATCCTTCATAAACTCCAGTTCTGAAAGCACTAGGCTAAATACATAGATAAAATTATCACTGTAATTATGAAATCACCATTTTGTGCTGGCTAGCGATTGCCCAGCACACCCGTTCTGGTTGTCAGTTTACAAGCCTGCAAGCACATGCATATGTAATGTGATAGCCTCTTTGCTATAGTTCTAACACACACACACACACACACACACACACACACACACGCTTCTGTCTTTTCCAGTGTGGCTACCACCTCTCCAGTCAAAATTTCCCTGTGGAAAGTGGTGTAATCCAGGAGATTCTGAATTAAGAATTAATTTGGAGTCCCTGGGTGGTGCAAATGGTTAATCACTCAGCTACTAACTGAAAAGTTGGTGGTTTTAATCCACTCAGAGGCACCTCGAAAGAAAGGCCTGGTGATCTACTTCTAAAACACCACAGCCACTAAAAACCCTATGGAGCACAATTCTACTCTGACACACATGGGATCTCCATGAGTCGGAATCAACTCAATGGAAACTTTTGTTTTTTTACACATATTAAGAAATAATAGTATGAGGTAGCAATATATTTATTTTAGTATTAATATTCTTGGTTCTTCTATTTAAAAAGGATTGTACTGGTAAACTGCTTCTTTGAACAAATATGTTCTGTCTGCTAGTCCTTATTTTAAAATGAGATTAATGGCTATTTCTTTTCAGTCATTCTTTGTAACTGCCCCCAGCTCTGAGAATTATGTTATGCACACTGTACAGGTTCAACAAATGACTACAAAATTGATGGAATTATATAAAATTCCATCAGAATTCTTGTCACCAACCATTAGTTCACGCATTATTAACTGCTTGTTTTTACATGACATTTAACGTAACTCTTAGATAACAGGTTTTTTAATCAAAGGCAGTCCTCATACAACATATATCCTCAGGCAACAACTTTGCTTCAGACATAGGTAACTAAATGAATATCTATACCACATGCAACAATCCACATTTCCTATGGAAACGTGTGTGGTGCTAGTGACAACAGATTTGACCTTTTACGATGAGATAATAGGAATATAGTTTAAGATATGTCATGTGCCTGTAGTGTATGCCAGATTCCTGTAAAGTTCATTGTAGTGCCTACTGTATGCCAAGTGGAGCCCTGGTGGTGCAATGGTTAAGAGCTATGGCTACTAACCAAAAGGTCAACAGTTTGAATCCACTAGCTGCTCCTTGGAAATCCTACGGGGCAGTTCTACTCTATCCTATGGGATCGCTATGAGTCGGAATCGACTCGACAGCAATGGGTAATGTGCTAAGTGGAGCCCTGGTGGTGCAGTGGTTAAGAGCTCAGCTGCTAAACAAAATATTGGCAGTTCAAATCCACCAGCCACTCCTTGGAAACCCTATGGGGCAGTTCTACTCTGTCCTATAGGATTGCTATGAGTCAGAATCGACTCAGTGGCAATGGATTTGGTTTGGTCTGGTCAGCTCCAGAGATCACAGTGATTGCAGGGAGATCCAGATGCTCTTAAACCCAGCCATACTTTCTTCAACATTGTTGTTGTTAGGTGCCATTGAGTCATAGCCATCCTACTGACAGAGTAGAACTGCCTCCATAGGGTTTTCTAGGCTTAGTCTTTAAGAGAGCAGATCACCAGGTCTTTCTTCCACGGAGCTGCTGGGGGGGTTCAAACCACCAACCTTTCGATTAGCAGCCAAGCACTTAACCTTTGCGCCACCAGGGCTACTTTCTTCAACATTAAGTACTAGTAAATTTAGCATGTATACGGTAACTTCCAAAGGACATTCTCATATTCCATTATGTCTATTTATGTGTATTTAATATATGGATAAATTTATTCATGAAAAACTTCAGTAATAATTGCCCTCGTATTTATAATAGAAGGTAAGTTGATTCTAATTTTTGGAGAATATGAAGTAACTTGTTAAGCAATCTAATTTATTCCACCCGTTACCAGGCAACTCTTAACGCTCTTCATCACTTTCTAATTCTAACCCTTTACTTTGATGGAGAACATTACCTACCCACGTTGGTAGATCACTTTCTATAAATTATGTACAACATGAGTAGCAGTGTATAATACCACTACTTAAATAAATATGTATTATTTATAGTGTCACAGGTGAAGTATTGACAGAAACGATGTAATTTGCCAAGAATCTTATTTTGAAAATAACTTGTCCAGAATGCTGAACCTGTGCAATCCTGGCTTTTTCCTGCTGTTTAGATTTTTAGTAGTAAGTGTATGTTATAATAAAATGTTTCAGATAAACGCTGCATTATTAATGTACCTTGTACTTGCCTTAGGGCAGCTGAGGCATAAACGGTTCATTTAAATTCTGGGCTCTTCATGTGACACATACGGTACTTCTAATCGTTCTCTCCGTGAAGACTGTATCTTTATTGTTTCCATTTCTACAGGAATGCTGCACGTTCATCTGGTACTACAGTATTTATTTCTCTACAGTCAAGTATATATCTTTTTTCCTCTTACTTCGGTGCCATGTGCCTAGAGAAAAACTAATATTATTTAGTACTGCTAGTATTTTCAAAAGAAAACATATGTGAGTGAATTCTTGCCAAGTTCCACAGCATTCCTTATCTTTTTTCTTTCTTTCCCTGGGTAAAAACAATCAATTTTAAATGGTGACAAAATGCATGGTTCTTAAATTGTGTTATAGATCATGTCAAGGCCAAGAGGATTAATATAGCAGTATCACTTTGTGCTTTGGGACATTAATAACCTAGAATTACCAGAGAAGAAAACACGGTAACCAACTGGTCACTCCTGGCAATTGCTTTTTACCACAGTGAGACTAAGGGACAGAACCCTTTTACCTTTCCATTTTTCAAATTCATGTATATTACATTATGTAGTTTCCATTAAATATTACCTAGTGGTTAATTAAAAATTATGAAATGGTATTTATTCCAAAGTATTAATCAATACTTGCAATCCATTTACTTTGAGTGTAGAGATCAATTTCTAGAAGTAGTATTATAAGCTGTTTATCTTCTACTTTTTTTTTTTTGGCTAAGATATATTTTTGGATAATCTATGAAAAGCGAACTCATATATAAAATTATAAACTGCTTTTTAAATGAATAATCATAAAATGTTTCTTATTAATAGCTTTCTAATAAACCCATCCTTTACATTCTTTCTGTGTAGGAGTTTCAGCTTGCTGCTGTGTTGAAATGCTTCCACAGACAGATGTAGACTTGAGTTTTCCCTAGAGGCCCTGCCAAACAGGAATTTCAACACAGTTATAACATTCTTAAACAGGGTGGGCTTTCTCTATGGACTCCAAAGTCAGGGTTAGACAAATGCACAGAACTTGTGAGGATGGTGCAGGACCAGGCAGTGTTTCGTTCTGTTGTACACAGGGTCTCTACGAGTCGGAACCGACTCGATGGCACCCAACAACAACCACAGCTACCAAAACCCCTAACTCCACTTCTCCATGATTCCTGGTAAGACTCTATTAAAAACTGGCCCCCAAAAGGTATATGACCTATACACATATTTTCTGTTCTCCTTAAAATACAGGGAATGTAGAGTAGCAATTAAGAGTACACGGTCTCTGGAGCCAAACAACCTTGATACAATTCCCTTGGACAATTTACTTGATCTTTCTGGGAATCCTTTCATCAAATAAAGGTGGGTGATAATTATACCATCTCCTAGAGCTGTGATGAAGATGAAACGCATTATTACGCAAAGAATTTAGAGCAGTGCCCCGCATCTAGTGGTTCTTCAATAAATTTTAGTTATTATTACTGTCAAATATTCTTGCCAAGTTGAAGGGTTTATATCTTTCCTGTCTAAGCAGGACTAGATTATTGCTGGCAGAATTTTACTCAGGTATCCTCTTTGTTCCCGACAATGCTATAGATTGTGAGGGAGCTTCGGTTACTCATTACTCATCTATTTTTGATGGTTATTTTGAGCTGAGCACTCCACTAGGCAATGGGGAATATTATATATACATATATGTATATATATATATATACGATTCTGTTCTCAAGGAACTTGCTATCAAGGAGAGGAGACAAAATGAAAAGGTATCGAGTTATTAAAGTATAAATAAAGTTTAGCTTTGTGCTGTCGTGAGAGCTGAAGCCTGCGGCATTAGAGTCAGATAGGTGAAGGGCACAACAGAGCATTCCAGGGAAAAGGAACAGCAAGAGCAAAGGCAGAGAGGTAGAAATAAAGATGGAGCATCCAGGGGGCTAATCTGATTTCACATGAGAAGAGTTAATGGAGAGGAAGCCTCGTCAGCCTAGAGGTGATAGAAACAATGATGGAGGAACATGGAAGCCACACAGAAAAGTCTAGATTTCATGCTTTCACATATGTGTGCGTTCATATTCATCTGCATATTAACATCCTACTCATATTTATATATTCATGCATTCAATAAATATTTGTGCATTTATTAGGCACTTGGGATACATTGGACCCAAAACAAAAATATACAAATAAGAAGTCTCACCTTGGGTTCTAGAAGATACACACACACACACACAGTTGTCAGTAGAAATATTTCTTCAGATAAAATATTAAGTGAAAGCTCTCTATATAAGACCAACAAAAGTGAAATTGCTCTGGTAGAAGAGGTAAGTGTCAAGTGTGAGACGGGCTGGGTGGTGACTATTTCACCAGCTCATCTGATAGCGTAGTGCCCCAGTGAGAGTTCCTCAACTTCCTTAGGATTTCCAGAGCTCTTCTGTAGAGGTCACTTTGTGAAAACTGCCATAAGAAATGACAGTTGTGGCAGGTCCTTGAACTGCGAAGTAACACGATGAAAGGACTATTTTGGAAGATTATTGTTGTTGTTGTTAGGTGCCATCGAGTCGGTTCCAACTCATAGCAACCCTACAGGACAGAGCAGAACTGCCCCATAGGGTTTCCAAGCAGCACCTGGTGGATTTGGACTGCTGACCTTTTGGTTAGCAGCCAGCTCTTAATCACTAAGCCATCAGGGCTCCTTGGAAGATTAGTCAGGTGGCAATATACAGGATGGAATAGAGTGAGAAAAGGAATTAATGGATGGATAAAGCAGCAGTGATGTTCTGATAAGAACACAGGTACATACAGTGAGGTATGGTTTGGGTAGTGAAATTTATGAGGAAGAGTGGAGGATTTAAGAGGAAGAAAACTTTCAAGAATTTATCCTACAGATACAATCCTGTGCAAAGATGCATGTGTAATAATGTACATTATAGCACTTTTGTACTAATACAGTACATTTAGCATCTATCAAATATGACTGTATTGCTTTCTTCTATACAGTAGAATGTTATGCAGTCATAAGAAACAATTAGACAGACCTATATGTGCCAATGTAGAAAGGTCTCTATGTTGTTACACACAAAGAGAATAGTGAAGAAGCAGTGGATGTGCCAAAAGCAAGTGATGGGAGTGGTCCTCCCAGGTGCAGGCAGTAAGGGGGTGTGTTGTCTGTAGGGTATTTAAAAACGAAAATAAAACTGAGGAGATCCAGCATGCTTTTTATTATCACCATGCACTGGCAATTCTGAACAATGGCAGTGACAAAACAGTTCTCCCTGAAAAAATGTTTGTTGGTTTAAGTTTTAAACAATTGCTGCAGTAACTCTTGAGTTTTAACAATATATGTAAGCTTAAAATCAGCACAGTTTTATTACTTACCCTTTAATGAATCTTGTATTCTACATGGAAGTTAATTCTGAGAACGGCCAGTGACAGAGTTGGCCCCTGACACAAGGTAAGAGTAAGAGCTCAAGTTCTGTCATCCCATCTTCTCAGTCCCTGTGCTATCATTGTTCACTGTGAATCTACTATGTAAGTGGAGGAACAGGGGTACAAACTATATTCAAAGAGAACCTGAACAATTCAGAACCATTATAAAGTTTGGAAGTTTTACCAAATGTAATAGAAATGTATAATAAATTTTCTGGTGGGTATATTTTAGTGGAAATTTCTGACTGTGGGTACATGACCAAAACCCAAACCAAACCCGTGTCGTTGGGTCGATTCTGACTCATAGCAACCCTATAGGACAGAGTAGAACTGCCCTATAGGGTTTCCAAGGAGTGGCTGGTAGATTCGAACTGCCCGCCTTTTGGGTAGCAGCCGAGCTTTTAACCATTTTGCCACCAGGGCTCCGTGGGTACATTAGAAAGTGGCTAAAATTGGTACCAAAGAAACAAAGACATTGACACTATTTCAATTTCTGGAAGTTTTTTTTTTTTTTTTTTTTGAGAAATAGGGTTTTTATGAATCTATGCCAAACTTTTCCTTATGTTTAACACTTTCCTTAATTTGTTATCTGTTGCTTTATGTGAAAGAAACTATTCCAAATTAAAATTAATTAAAAGTTTCATTCAGTCACCTATGAGCAAAGAGAAATTGACAAGTTTGGCTATACTTTCTATTAAACATGACAATGCAAAAACACTGACAAATTTGCAGAAATTATGGCTTGAATATAGAGATAATTCATTACTGTGACAGAGGACTGTGCAGGCATGTCTTTTTTTTCCAAAAATAAATTAGCATAATTAAAGATTTAGTTGCCATCAAGTCGACCCTATTCATGGTGATCCAATATGTGACCCCCTGTGTGTCAGAACAGAACTGCTCCATAGGGTTTTCAGTGAGTGATTTTTTTGGAAATAGAACACCAGCCCTTTCTTCTGGCGCCCCTCTGAGGGGACTTGAACCTCCAACTTTTCAGTTAGCAGCCGAGTGCATTAGCCATGTGTACCACCCAGGGACACCTATTAATATAATTAAAAAGTATTAAATTGTTATTTTTCTTCTATATACAGTAATATTTATTTTACTTATTTTTTAGATTTTTACTGGATTGTTTATATATTTTCACTTCTTAAATTTCTTTCTTAAATGTTATTATTATAAATAGAATTTATAATTATTACCAAAAAGAAACAGGGGCTATCTTAAAATTATGTCTACAGGTGACAAATAAGCTAAGTTTCCACATCTCTGTGCAGAACAATATATATATTATGATTCCATCCATTAACAAATATATACGTATGTACTATATTCATGTATATTATATGTGTAAATGCATTTACAAAATTTGCATTAATGATCAAAGATGTATATTTTGGAAGAATGTACCAGAATGTTCCCCTTGGACAGAGTATTAGGGTAACAAAGGAGGATGCTGGAGTTGGCTAGGTAGGGAAGATGAGCAGCGAGCTTGAAGGTCCGTAGAGACATGGATGATGATAACAGGGATAGCTAATATTGCATGTCAAGTTATTGTTCACATATTAATTTATTTAAGCTTCACAACAGGGACACTGGAGGTTCAGTGGCAGAATCCTTGCCTTCCATGCAGGAGACCTGGGTTGGATTCCTGGCCAGTGCACTTCATGCACAGCCACCACCCATCTGTTAGTGGAGCCTGGCATGTTTCTATGATGATGAACAGGTTTCAGCAGAGCTTCCAGACTAAGACAGAGTAGAAAGAAAGGCCTGGCTGTCTATTTCCAAAAATCAGCCAATGAAAATCTTATGGATTACAATGGTCCCATCTATAACTGAGCATGGGGATGGCCAGGCAGTGCTCAGTATCAGTGTGCTTTGGGTTGTCATGAGCCGGGGCCAAATCTAGCTAACAGTAACAACAACGAGCCTCGTGACAGTAGTCTACCATAGTAGGTGCTATTGTTATCCCTATTACTATCCCTAAACCCATTGAAACCCATTGCTGTCGAGTCGATTCTGACTCACAGTGACCCTATAGGACAGAGTAGAACTGCCCCATAGGGTTTCCAAGGAGTGCCTGGTGAATTCAAACTGCAGACCTTTTGGTTAGCAGCTGAACTTTTAACCACTACGCCACCAGGGTTACCCCCATTAACAGAAACTTGAGGTGCAGAAAAGCCAGGAAACTTGCCCTGGGTCATTTAGCTAGTAAAGGGCCGAATCAGGATTTGAATCTGTGGTTCAACTCCAGAATCCAGTCTCTTAACTAAATTACCTCTCTGAGTCATGAAGAAGAACTATGTGTTTATGGAGTCCAAAATTCCATGTACCTGAGAATGGAATTTATCAAGGATAATGATGGGGGGAATTAATACGAAGGCAACACTGAAATCATCGGGAAAAATGAAAACAGGTGCTAGAGGTGGCAGAAGATGGCATCACTGATGACCAAAAAAGGGTTGCAGGGAAATCAAGTGACTAGAAGCTAAGGGAGTTCTGTCAGTCAGCGATTGTGGAAGTAGTATGTAATGTGGGTCAAGGAAGAGGTGACTGTTCCTCGTGCGTTTCTTTCTGTCCTTCATCCCCTACCTGCATGTGGGTGATGCTGGAGTCAAACCTCACTCAGCAACTGTCTTCCCTTAATTTTGAAAGACATTTCCCTATTTTTGTTGAAATCTAAAGCACTCTGAGGCTAAGACAGAAAGCTATATTTTAAAAAACTTATTCCAATACTCCCTGTTGGAATAATTTTTCCTAACTTTATGTTCCCCAAACTTTATTTTATATTACTTTTTCTCCTTGTGGAAAAAGTCCATTACTCTAAGAGTATAAGCTCATTGATGAGAACGGTCAGTAAGGAATCTGATGTGTCCAGGAGAGATCAAAGACAGAGAGGTAGAGAGAAAGGAAGAGAAACCATTTTGGAGAAAAGACTGGGTAGTCTTCCATTATTTACTGTATAATTTAGATGAATTTTTAAAGCCATTACATTAGAAAGATGATCGTCCCAAAGTCATGTGCGTTTGGAGGAATTCAAGCAGTTGCTGCTAGGTTGGGAGAGTGCCAGCCGCTATTTCTACCAACCGAAGGCCTCTGGAGACTCAGTCAAACTGAGAAGGACACCAAAGGATTCGAAGGCACTATAGCAACTGGAAAATGAATCCATCTGTATGGAATACTGTCCTAATCCCACTGACAAAGCCTACAAAGTAGATTTGTCTGACTAGGTCACCGCTAATCGGTAATCATTTTTTCAGGCCCAGTTACAAAAAATTAAAAAATAAATTTTACTGATTAGGAAGTAAAACGCAGAATAAAAACTGTCCTGAAGCTGTGCTAGCCAATTTATCAGTAGTATGCAGGTCCCAGGCCCAGGGTATAGCTGATCTTCAAGCCTATTTTAGTTTATATCTTTATCTTATGTCTTTAATTAGTGTATGACCAATTTACTATCAATGCTGTTTGGCAGCTGTTGGAACATTTTGTCCTCTTTTTTCTACCCTATGTGTGTTAACAGACAATAGAAGAGGGTAAAAGAGTAATTCCCAAGGGGGCAAAGAGGCCTCTTAGAATCAATTGGGCAGAATTGATGTATAGAGCCCTTCAAGGAGAAGAATATAAAGCACTTAGTTGTTTATTGTTCTATGACCTTCTTCAGCCCTATCATTATGCGGCTGACATGAGACACATATAGTCCAATTGTCTTGTGTCTTCATAATACTAAATCTATTCAGTAGAAAGCATACATTAAAATCGTGACATGACGTACTAATGGGTGAATAGTCTTGGGTCTATGCCTAGGCCAAGGTCAAGAAGATAGTCCCACGCTCAGATTCTTAGGATGCCGATAGCCCAGAGAAGAGGGACAAGGGATGCTGGCTCTAAAGCTGTACACAGAGGTAGTACAGCAGTGCCGTGATTGCAGAGCATATACTGTATTAATTAACATAATAAATACAATCAACAAAAACAATCTGCACACATTAAAGTGTGAAGGCCCCGTGGATTGTTGCAGATCATCAAAATCAAGTCAAAATAACTGAGTCATTTTAGTCCACTTTACAGTATGTATCATGCAAACTCAGCATTGAATAAAAAAAATCATAACTTTATTTAGCTTAGCATCCTGATCTAAAGTAAAATAATTCAGCTCATATAAGCCAGAGTATATATAAACTCCATTTGAATTTTTTAAATAATATGTCCTATAGAGAATACATTTAAGCTAGTAAACATAGCAAATTAAATATTTCTACCCTGTAACATTCTTTGCTTTTCTATTATTCTTTCAGAACATCTAGAAAACTGGGGGAGGAATGCCTCTTTAAAAAGAAGTGGACGTTATTATATGAAAAATTTTGAAACGATTATAGTCGGTTATCTCAAACTCTATCCATTTGATAAGGCCAAGTCCAAGAATGAGAAAGCAAAAGAAGTGTTTTACAAACTGCCAGTACTTATCTGGCTGCCAAATGTGTACCTTCTGGACTTTCCAAAGGACTGTTTTGGGAGAAGAAAACGGCAGAAGAAAGAGGGAAAAATCTACTTAATGTTTTATGGCCTTATTAAAAGAAACTCTCTCCTTTCATTAACTGTGAAAAAAACTCCATTAATATAGAAGCTACAGCAACCAACTGGAGCAGACCCTGATAACTGCACCTCCCAAGATAACAATATCAGCATATCAGTAATCGGTTTTCTGAATTTTATTGACAGTTTTCAAACAAGGCTCATGATTCAGTAGGGGCCAGTAAAACTTTACACTGTTTAAGACTTTCTGTCTCTTTTGGTACACATTTTTGATTAGGGCTTTGTTCTAGATATTAGTCCAAAGATTCTGAATCACTCCAAACTTTCAGCTAAACAGCCTTTAAAGTCTAGGGGGAAAAGGTAGTTTCTGCACAAATTAAAATGCAGCTTTGGCAGTTTTTATTAGTCTTAAATAATTTCTCAATTTAGTATGGAGAGATTGTGTGAAAAGACAGCTTTCTAAATATTGTCACTCTGAAAGTTTGCTTTTCCACTGGCCCCTTGGATAATGGAATAAGAATAGTAAGTTGTGCTTATTTCAAAGTATAAACTAAGGTCAAGAAAGAAACTGTCTCCATGGATATTAAAATCGATTTCGATCATTAAATATTTTCATCATTACACAATTGAGATTTTTTAATTTAGCATTTTACTTCCAAAATTTTTAAATTATTCAGACTTCAAATGTGTTTAAAAAAATTTTCATTGTTTCTTCCATTTACATACTTAGGTTCAGGGTCCAATTTTTAAAACCATTTCTTATTTCCAATGATTAGAACATTCATTCATGGTGCTTCAGAAGCTTGCTGCCCTCTGACTTGATGAAAAAAGAAATCAAACATTTGTGTTGATGTTTGGATACAAAGTAAGAGAAACTAGGGATGAAGTTTAATCCTTGAAATACAATCTTTTAAACTATCTGACATCATAAAAATATACTGAACATTAGTTTTTATATTAGTTGCTATAAATTAATCCATCCATAATGCCTCAACAGGTACAAAACATATTGAATGAGGGATTTTTTTCAGTAATGTAAGAGGCACTGAGCAGATGTGCTTTGTACCAAATGATTTCATATTTCAATGTGACAAAATAGATGAGCCACATAAAGCCTAATTTCAGTTGCAAATTGCAAGCTGGAATAAGCTCCAGAATAGTAAACAATTAGCTGCTTTATTTTCTTTTTAATAAGATTAAATTACCAGATAATATCTACTGGCATCAACTTGGCTAATAAAAATCTGTTTAATAGGATTTGCCATTTTTCCAATTGCTATCATGATCAGCTTTGCGTTTTGATTATCTCTAAACTTTGCCTCAATTTTCTCATAGAAAAGCTCTCAGTGGTAATTGCTTTAACATTTATTCCAGGTCAAGTGGTTAAGTATGAATAATGATCTGTCAAAAATGTACAGTAATGCCATCAATAGAGCAATTACCATTTAGCTGGAGATTATTATGGCAAAAGAGCACATTAACTGGGCACAGTAAACAGAACAACAGAGAAAAAGGGGGCAAAGGGACTGACTGATTGCAAAACCTGTGTGTGTTGTACATGTTCCTGACAGACATTAATTGTCTTTCCAGACCAATTAACCATACCCCCACAATAGTCTTCCCAGTATACAGTGAATTAGAAACTTTTCATTACTGATAAAAGGAAAACAATGTTTATACCGCTTATATTTAATATTCCCAAAAAGGTTGTCTCTCCACATTTTCTGCAGTGGTGTTTATTTCTGCTGCTGCTCATCTCCCCTAGGAAGGTCCAGCACAGAGCTGATGTTCATTGTCTACTGTAGTGAATCACCTATTAAATTCTTGCTAATGGGAGGTGACAACACCTGTTTTTGTGGTCAATATTACTACAGAAGCCCAATTTTTCAAAATGTCTTTCTGTAGAACAAGCAATGAATAAGGTTGTAACTCAATACAGTACTACTTGGGGGAAAGTGGTGATAAAAAGGAAATATGATGTTTACCCACTCAACACATCATTGTTTAGTTGCGACTCCCTTAATATCTGGGGCTAAGGAAACCTTCAAACCAGTATTCAAGTGCAGATGAAAAACAGCTCTTTGTTTAGAGGTAATTCTGTAGCTAGCTAAACTTTTCAACACTCCTCACGAGTAACTTTTCATATAAATCAGGAACAGGCTGCTGTTGAGTCGATTCCTACTCATAGTGACCCTATAGGACAGAAACTCATAGGGTTTCTAAGGTTGTAAATCTTTACAGAATCAGACAGCCACATCTTTCTCCCACGGAGAGGCTGGTGGGTTCAAATCGCTGATCTTTCTGTTAGCAGCAGAGTGCTTCACCCCTGTGCAGCCTTATATTTTCATTGATGTTTAGTTAGAAGGCATATTATCATGTTTTAACTTTATAATAGAAATGCACTCAGAAAACTGGCCATAGGTCACCAAAAACTATTCATGTTTCTTCATTCATGCACTGCCTCACTCTGAAACTGATTCTTTAATGCCTTCTTTATATAGAAGGATGGTTACAGGCATGGGTTTGGGAGTTACGCTTATCTGGGATTGAGTTGCATGACTTCATTTCTACCAGCTGTGACTTCAGACAATTTTTTTAACTTAAGTCTCAGTTTTCTCATCTGCAAGATGGGATAGTTATATAATTTATCTGTCATGAAGATGCAACAACATAATGGATGTGACATATTAGGTAGCGTGCCTGGCACAGTAAGCACTTGATAAATGCTCTCCTGTTTAATTGCATTATGAAAGCTAGAAATTTTATATTATAAAATCCTGCTTCCAGGGATCTTAAAATAGAATTTTCACACAGCAAACAAAGTACAAGACTGTATGAGATGACTACAATTATCAGCAGTGTAGTGTGGTGGGGTGGGGTGGGGTGGGGTGAGGGGCAAAAATGTGCTAGAGGAGTCAAGCAGAGCTGTTTCTCCTGGTTTTGAGGCTAGAAGGAGGTTTGAGCTGTCCCCATGCACTCAAGCCACTTCTCTCCCTCTGGGCTTTCTTTAATCCTCAAATGTATTGAGGTTGATTCTCCAGGTTTCACCACTGTACCATTCGCTCACTGGATCTACCAATCTTCCGAAATCATCTCAATGTGGGATTTCTTGTTATAACAGGTACTATGAAAGAAAATATCTTCATTATCAAATAAATTAGAGAAATATCAAATTAAACAAAGTTATTACATTCCCCCACCCCTCTGAACTTCTAACGGATCTATTAAACTACTGTGTGTTATGAATTCCCAGGAAAGGGAAGAGGATGGCATGTAGTGTTCCCATGCCAAGTTTTTTTGAGTACAGAATCACTTTTTCATGGCATACCTCGTTGGGCTCATGCTGTGAGGAGGACACCTAAGAAAATGTTGGTCCTTTGAACTTTCACCCTGGCCACACATAACCTCTTGATAGCCACGTCCAACAGTTTGTTTTCTCTCTTTGCTCTGTTTACCTAGAGCACAGGCTCTGGAGCTAGGCTCCCTGTATTTGAAGACCACTGCACTGCGTGACCTTGGGTAACTGGTATTACAAGTTCCTCAACTATAAAACAGAAGCCATAATAGAACATTACCTCACTGTGTTGTCAAAGGTAATACCAATGAAGAGCTTAGAATAATGCCTGGGACAAACCTCTACTTAGATTTTACATATATTTTAGCTATTGTCATATTGACCTCAATATTGTCGTATTGAGACTCTTTCTTACTTTGACTTTCTTGAGACGTTTCTCTCTTGGCATCATTTTTGTAGTTTCCATTACATCCTCTTCCTCGCCTTAAACATTAATTCGTAGTCTGACTCCACCTGTTTTTACATTCTTCTTGGATGAATAACACAGAAAACACCAACGATCAACTTATTTCTCATTGTCTCTTATATCTCTAGGATTTAGGTGTGTATTTAAAATCCTGCTGGATGTGTTAAAAACAGAACTCAGATCCTCCCCACTGATCTCCTGTGCCTATCTGCGTCCACACCTCCTCCTGTGTTCTCAGTCTCAGGTATGATACCACTGCCCATTCAGTCTTCCACACAGAAACCTGGCAACCATCCCTGACTCCTTCCTTTCTCCCACCCTCCAACATCTTATCAATGGCCAAAATACCCAGTATGTCTACTTTTCTGAAGTCCATATACTTTGCACTTCCTTCATCCTAACTAGTCTCCCTGCCTGAAGTTTTGCTGTCATCTAATCATTTATTTATAGTGGTCTCTACAAATCTCAATAAACTGACAAGTGGCTGCAGCAGTAGATTGACAGGGAACTGCCAGAAATTCAAGCTGGATTCAGAAGAGGAGATGGAACAAGGGATATCATTACATGGCTGAAAGCAGAGAATACAAGAAAGATGTTTACCTATGTTTTATTGACTATGCAAAGGCATTTGACTGTGTGGATCATAACAAATTATGGATAACATTGCAAAGAATGGGAATTCCAGAACATTTAATTGTGCTCATGAGGAACCTGTGCATAGACCAGGAGGCAGTCGTTCGAACAGAACAAGGGGATACTGTGTGGTTTAAAGTCAGGAAAGGTGTGTGTCTAGGTTGTATCATTTCACCATATTTGTTCAATCTGTATGCTAAGCAAATAATTCGAGAAGCTGAACTACATGAAGAAGAACGTGGCACCAGGATTGGAGGAAGACTCATTAAAAGCCTGTGATATGCAAATGACACAACCTTGTTTACTGAAAGTGAAGAAGACTTGAAGCACTTACTGATGAAGATCAAAGACCACAGCCTTCAGTATGGATTACACCTCAACATAAAGAAAACAAAAGTCCTCACAACTGGAGCAATGAGCAACTTCTTGATAGATGGAGAAAAGACTGAAGTTGTCAAGGATTTCATTTTACTTGGATCTACAATCAACACCCATGGAAGCAGCAGTCAAGAAATCAAAAGACACATTGCACTGGGAAAATCTGCTGCAAAAGACCTCTTTAAAGTGTTAAAAAGCAAAGATGTCACTTTAAGGACCAAGGTGTGCCTGACCCAAGCCATGGTGTTTTCAATCACCTCATATGCATACGAAAGCTGGACAATTAATACAAAGACCAAAGAAGAATCAATGCCTTTAAATTATTGTGCTGGTGAAAAATATTGAATATACCATGGACTACCAGAAGAACAAACAAATCTGTCTTGGAAGAAGCACAGCCAGAATGCTCATTAGAAGCGAGGATGGCAAGACTTCATCTCACGTACTTTGGACATATTATCAGGAGGGACCAGTCCCTGGAGAAGGACATTATGATTGGCAGAGTAGAGGGTCAGCGAAAAAGAAGAAGACCCTCAACGAGATGGATTGACACAGTGGCTGCAACAATGGGCTCAAGCATAACAACGACTGAGGATGGCGCAGGACTGGGCAGTATTTTGTTCTGTTGTACGGAGGGTTGCTATGAGTCAGAAGCGACTTGACAGCATCTAACAACAACAACTACAAATCTCTTCATGCTACATTCTTGCTTAAATCTATCGAGTTCTTTTAGAATGTAGTTTAAACTCCTTAACATTGTTTACAAGCCCTTTCATTGTCTGGTTTCTGTGGCAGGCTTTTATATTCTACCTTCCGTTCTGTCTTTCTCACATTGTGGGATATTAGCTGGGCTTCCCTTGCAGCTAGGTTACTTGTGGCATACGCTTAAATTCTGGTCAATGGGATGACCAGAAGCGATCAGTGCCACTCCCAGGGCTTGCTACTGAATGATTGGGCATGTGCTGCCTCGTCCCTCTCTTATGTCTTTCTGACTGGAAGCAACAAGAACTGGATCAGCTGCCTTGGACCCAGAGACAGAAACCCACAGAGCCTCCTCACATGCCCCATCAACCTTGGTCTTCTTTACATTAGGGAAAGAGAAGCGTCTATCATATTTAAACACGTGCTTTGTGGTCTCTTTATTATTGAATTGTAGACATTACCCTAACTGATCCATTCACTTAAGGGCCACTACCTCACTCTTTCACTCTAGTTGTAATAAACCTTCAACTCCTCAAAGGTACCACACATTTTATCACTTCTGGACTTTGCATATATTGTTCCTTCTTCTTGGTGCATGTTTTCTCTTTTATCCTTCTCCCTTTTGCCTGAAACTCCAGCATATCCCATCAGGTATTAGTATAATGACACTTCCTCTGGGAAGTCTTTAGCGACTATCACCCCCAATCCCAAACTATGAAAGGGGCCTCTACCATGCACGCCCAAGTCACCTAGTACTTCACCAGTCATAGCACTGACCCAGCATTATTTTAGCCATTTGTTTGATTATAGTCAGTGTCGGGCAGGTTTCTTAAGCACAGGGACTTGGTTAGTCTTGCTCACTGTTGTTTCCCCCATTGCTTTGCATAATGTCTGGAATATAATAGATCCTCAACACATTTTTGTTGTATCAAACTCAATTCAAACACAGCATGATCCACACCAAGTTAATTATCTTCTCTCTTTAGTCCCCTGCCGTTTTCTCTCCTGTGATTTGTCTTAGTTAATGGCAATTCTATGTCTCTAGTTACCCTAAAGGAACCCTGGTGGTGCAGTGGTTAGGAGCTTGGCTGTTAACCAAAAGGTCAGCAGTTCAAATCTACCAGCTGCTCCTTGGAAACCCTATGGGGCAGTTCTACTCCGTCCTATGGGGTCGCTATGAGTCGGAATCGACTCGATGGCAACAAGTTTGGTTGTTTGTTTGTTTTAGTTACCCCAAATAGAAAATTTAGTGTTATCACTCCTTACTCCCTCCCTTCTCACTCAAATTGGACACTAAGTCCTTTTTAAGATAACTCTGAAATGCCTCTTAGTTATCTTGCCTTTTGATTCTCACTGTCACTTTTCTTCTGTCACCTGGACCACTGCAGTAGTTTCCAGCAGCTCCCTCCATGACTGATCTCCCTGTGTCCTAGCTCTTCCTCCCAGGATGACCACTGTGGATTATATCACTTACTTCCTTAAAAACATTTAACAACTCCCTTGCAAACACCTGACAACGGCTGGCTGGCCATCCATCCATCCATCCATCCATCCATCCA
>NW_004444166.1:1715256-1726091 GCF_000243295.1 Trichechus manatus latirostris | reverse complement strand
CCATCCATCCATCCATCCATCCATCCATCCATCCATTCATCCATCCATCCATCCTCCCCCCACACACCCACCTACCCACCTATCTATCTATCATCTTTAAACCTGGTCTCATTTCATATTTCTACATACATATAGAGTGTATATTTCTGATCTTATCCTTTTCCCAATCTTAATGTAGGCCAGTGGTTCTCTCACTTTAAGTGGAAGGAGCTTGTTAAAATACAGACTACTAATCTGCAATCACTCAGATCTGGGTGAGGCTGAGGAATCTGCATGTTTAACATGGAGTGAGTGATCTGAGAGTCACTCTTTGACAAGCATTGGTTTAGCCAAAATGAACTTCTTGATGTAGCCCAAATAAATACATCATGCTATTTTACACAAATGAGAACATATTGTTTCACAGCCTGGAAACTTATTTTCCTCTAATAAAGCTCAACTATTTATTTCTCTGTGGAGTCTTACTTAATCCATTAGAGTTATTACTAAGGCCAGATCACTGAAGGCTTTAATGTCTGTGGTTATGAGTTTGGACATTATTCTGAGGACAGAAGAGAATCAGAGCAGGGTTTAGGACACAGAATCAGCATGTTTCAAGCTTTATTTTAGGACTATTAGTCTGGAAGTAGCATGTAGGAAGAATTGCAGAAGAAAGAGACGAGAAGAAAGCTACAAAGAATCTATATTAGTCTTGGAAAGAGATAATAAAGGAGGTGGCAATGAGAAAGTAAGGGAGGTGTAAGGAAGAGTAATGGATGCTACTCAGTTTTCAGCCTCGGTGACTGGGAGTGTCGTGGTACTAACAAGAAAACACAGGTGTTAGTACCACAATAACAATAATGAAAATAATCTACTAGTCCAGTGATTCCCCAGGAGTGACTCCCTGACCAGCTATAACAGCATCTCCTCTTAACTTGTTAGAAATGTAAATTCTTGGGCCCTACTCCGGTAGAGAGTCATTGATAAAAAGAAAGACCCTCAGTGAGATGGACTGGCACAGTGGCTGCAACAATGGGCTCAAACACAGCAACAATTGTGAGGATCACACAGGACCAGGCAGTGTTTTGTTCTGTTATACGTAAGGTCGCTATGAGTTGGAACCAATTTGTTAGCACCTACCAACAATAACAACAATCCCAGATCTATTGAAACAGAATCTCTGGGGGTACAGCCCCAAAACTTATGTTTTAACAAGCCTTCCAGAAGATTCTAATGCACACTAAATTCTGAGAATCACTGCCCTAGAGTGAATACTCCATATAACTATGACCCAAGTCAGTCCTACTCATCACTGTATCCCCAGTGTCTGTCACAGTGCCTGGCATGGAGTAAACGAACAAACAAATCCACTGCTATCGAGTTGATTCTGACTCATAGTGACCCTACAGGACAGAGTAGAACTGCCCCATAGGGTTTCCAAGGAGCAGCTGGTGGATTCAAACTGCCAACCTTTTGGTTAGCAGCCACGTTCTTAACCACTGTGCCACCAAAGCTCCTTGGCATGGAGTAGACACCCAATAAATTGTTAACTATTATTCATTCTAGAATGAAAGAATAATAACGTTAGCTTTTTTTTAAGACATACTATATAGCAGGCTGTGTGCTAAATTGTTTGCACAGACATGAAGAATTAATCTTCACAAAATTCAGTGAGGCAGGTCCTCCTTATTTTTCAAAAGAGAAAACTTTTAAAGACGTAAAAAATCTTGGTGAAGATCATAAAGCTGATAAAGTGTGAAGACTGGGTGTGAAATCAAGTCTTCAGACTTTAGAAACTGGGCAATTATCTATTACATTATAATGTTTATTCAAAGGTGGAAAGGATACATTTGCTTTGGAAATGCTGATTTTTTTTTTTTTTAAAGCAGAGTTGAAGGTAAGGGTTTTTGTTGTGGTCGTGGTTTGTTTACTTCTTAAGGATTGGGAAGTTTTCAATATGTCTCTAGGCTAAGGGGAGAGAGCCAAAGCAAGAGAAGTCAGTAGAAACACTCAAGAGGCATGATAAAGAAGAGGTCATTAGTAAAACAGTATTGGAATGGAGGTAGGTCAATATGGTATCCATGATGTTTGGTTAACATGAAATATCTTCTGCATGACCAACCATTATTTTAGATAATAGGAATACAAACATAAATTAGATACAGGGAAATTTTGAGTAAAAATTAAGAAAGATGGTATCAATCACATCATTGCACCTTTGCCTTAATAAAGAAGGAGACACATGATGGTGTATATAGAGAGTGAAGAGGGTAAGAGAGAGAGTGGGTGGATGAAAAGAGTCAAAATGTTTAAAAAAGGCTGTATATCTTAGTGTGGCCCTGCTGACTTCTGCAAAATACCGCATTGTTACTGGACCACTAACGATGACTTTGGAAACCTTCCCCTTTGAAGAAATGTCAGAATGAATTATAGGCTTCCTTCAACCATGTCACATAGAAGACTACAACAATCTGATTTTTTTGTTGTTTGCCCCCCTCCCCCTCCCCCCATGCACACACACACACACACACACACACAAAGATCTTGCCATTTTCCAAAAAGGAACAGAAATTGGATAGAAAGAAGAGAAACAATTTGATTCTATGCAACAGGACAAACAAATGCATGCTACATTGTTTTACAGATAATGATTTTATATTGTATGGTATAAACCACTGGAATGAACAAGTATTATACTCATATGTAGGAAAGAAAATTGAAATGCTAATCTCTATATAATACCTCCAAAAAATATTTGATGTGAAAAGCAAAGACTTTAATCAAAGTGACCTAGGTTCATTTGTACAAGAGTCGTCCTTTGTTAAAATGCAATGTTGGTGGATCAGTCTGATTTGAGGGGAAGTTTTACTTGGAATAGATATTGGGATTATTCTGTAATATGCTACTGAAGAACAAGCCCAGCTAACATGTTAGACACAACAGGTTATCCCATTGCCCTTGAGTCGATTCTAACTCATAGTGACCCCATAGGACAGACTAGAATTGCTGCAGAGATTCCAAGGAGCAGCTGGTGGATCTGAACTGCCGAACTTTTGGTTAGCAGCCAAGTTCTTTAACTACTGCGCTACCAGGGCTCCAAGGACCCACTTAATCAGATTCTTCCTGAAAATTCTAAAAGTTCAAGGTTCCTTGCTGCCAGCTGTGAAGGTGTTTTATTCTTCTATTCACTATACTGAGTTCTCCATACCTAGTGAGTTACAAAAATACCCGCATCAGCTTGGAATTTCACATTGCTGCTTTTCATTACGTTGGATTATTATGCAAAATGACGTTCTTATTTAGGTTAGGTTTGGAAAACTTTATTCACATTAATTTCCATTTCAATTCTGAAATCCAATTTTATTTTGTAATCTTTAAATTAAAACTATCAATAAAAGTTGTAAAATTTATGCTGTACTCATTAATCACAGGTTAATATTTTCTTTAATTTTAAACATTTTTATTCCTAAAATTTCAGTACCTCTTTGGATTCTGAAACAGGCGGACCTACGCATCATCCCCATTTTAAGGTAGGGAAAGCCTCCAGATGCTATGAAATTTGCAAATGGGAACAGAGACATGTTCTGGACATGACTCTTATAAAGTTATTTATGAAACAATAAATTTCCCTTTTTTTCTTGCAAAATTTGTTTTTATTCCAATATAAATTAAAGGTAAGAATAACACTGTTGTTGTGCTTTCCAAATACTATATAACATTTTGTTTTAAAAATAAGAATTTGCCTTGTCCCCTTAAAACACCATTAAGTGCACTACCATTTTCCTCAAATTTCTCTTTACCTCCATTCTATCAAAATCCGTGTCTTGGAGAAAGCTGTAAATTTCTGTTATTCAGTTAATGTTGCAAATGGACATCCAGGGTTTGCAAACTTTACTGAGTCTCTATATATTTTTCTATACATGTTAAGCCAGAATGATCTATTACAAATACCACTAACGGGGAGCTACAGTACTATGGACAAGACAACAGTGACTGCAGTCATGACAACTGAGACAGGAAGAAAGAAAAGTGAATGATGAGCACCCAGTGTTCACACGTAAAGTTGAGGACAAAGAGTGCTCTTACGCAGGAGTTTCTGGACAAGCGGAAAAGACATAACAAGCCCTGCATTGCCCTGTGTAGTAGAGGAGCGTAGTAAATGCCAATTCCCTTGGTGTGTCTAGTGTCTATGTACTAGTTACCTACCTGCTTTTTTATGTTTTCTTCTTTAGTTTGAATTCTGATCACCTCACCTGAAGAAGAATTCAAAGATTCTATTGGGTGCAAAGGAGCCCTGGTGGTGCAGTGGTTAAGCTCTCGGCTGCTAACCGAAAGGTCAGGTGGTTCGAAACCACCAGCCGCTCCATGGGAAAAAGAAGTGGCAGTCTGCTTCCATAAAGATTACAGCCTTGGAAACACTATGAGGCAGTTCTAGTCTGTCCTGTAGGGTCGCTATGAGTCAGAATCGACTCGACGGCAATAGGTTTGGTTTGGGTTTTTGGGAATGGGTGTAACTGCAAAGAAGACTTTGTTGGCTTCTGCAGGTCTTAGGTGTAACTTCTAATAAATCAATTTTAGGAAATGCAGTATCTTGGGAATTTAAAAAGAGCTTGTGTGATATGGCAGTTTGAGACTATCATGCATAATCTCTGAGTGACAGGTATTCCTTTCCTGCTATCAAACCTGCTTGGATTTTTATAATCAGAAGCCCACATGCTCTGCAAAAGTCTACCTGACTTGTCTAATGGGTGACTTTCCAAAAACAAAGTTTGTCTCTGCTGTCAAAATTCCCTCACCCAATGATAATTACTCCTACAAGAACTCCATCCATTTAAGCTACTGTTTCTTCCCAGGTACAACTTGTTAAGGCCCAAACCCACTCCAGATCCAAGCTGACTGAGATGACACAATTCCCCTGTACCACAACAACTCTACTTAACGGAACTGTAGACAATGGCATTATTATAAAATGTGATCCAGTTTCTGCACTGTCAAATGTTATTCATCCCAGGTGATTGAAAATGAATGTAATTTATCATGTGGTACTGAAATACATTTTTTTCATGTTCAACTAAACTTGTACTAGTATAAAACAAAACAAACAAAAATTCTGCTTTACTTGGATATTTTTCCCTCCTTTTATTACTATCCATTCCTTTCATATGGCTCTCAAAAAGGGCACCCAGCTATCCTACACTCTGGTTCAGCAGTTCCCTAAAAATTTGTCTGGCTTCTTTTAGTCATGCAACCAAGAAATAAGAATATTGATACAAATCTGTCAACCCACAAAGCCCTGTAAGCATGTAATACTGCCAGTCTGGGTCAACTCATAAGAAGCCATTTAGAAGACAACTTAGAGGGGGAAAAAAAAAAGCCTCCATCAAATATGACTTATTGCCTTTTCCCACCTGATCCCATTTATATGCCTCATACCAGGACTGATGGACGTGTGGGGGAGAATGGCTGTAGGGTTTGCATTAGTCACTGTAATCACCAGCCTCAGTAATTGACAGAAAAAAGGCTCAGCTCTGGCAATAGGGAGCCAATGAAAACTGTTTTCACGCAGCAGTTAACCATTTATTCAGATACTCAGCCTGATGCATTTTCAAAGATTGGGAAATTCTTTCGCTGCTAGGAATGGAGGTGGGGGTGGGTGAGAATGATACTTAAATGCAAATGCTTTAAATTGCCCACAGAAATCATCACAACCCAAGTTAAAAAAGAAAATTCTTAAACTGCACCAAATATAGGAGAAAGGTTGACAAATGCATGCATGATGTTGTAGGCATGTCAGTGAGGTTTCCCAGTTGTTTATAGTCGCTGTGTGCCCTTGATTGCAGCCTCACGGACTGTCCAGTTATGCACCAAGCTCCTGACTGGAAACATTGCAGGGTCTGATTTACATTTGATAGGAGATAGATTGGCTCTGGCACCTTTGCTGGTAACACAGCCGACAATTACTCAGATGGGCACCAAACATTCCCTATTACTAACCACTAGAAAGACACAAGTTTAGCATTAACTCCCTTAGGCGGGAAGCACAGGATATAACTTCACAGTCTAAAGTGCCACAGTCAGAGAGAAATAGTACTAAGAAAAGTTGGTTCATGTTTCCTTATCTCAGCCCCTAGTAAACCAGAAGAATCCTTTTGTAAATTGGCAAGAGAGCACCCCAGATAGAAAATGAAACCCAAGAAAAGCAACATGAGAATTTTAGTAGCAACTTTAAAGTGCACAAAAGCTAATGGTGATTGGTTTTTTGTCTTTTGGTTTTTTTGTTGTTTTTTTTTAATTACAATTACTTAGCATCTTGTCAGTTAGTCAAAGAACTATCTAAGGGAATTGGCAGCCGAGGAGAGCAAGTATACCAGATGTGAATGAGTTTAGTAGCTCAGAGGATGAGACAACCTTAGCCCAGTTCCAGCTCCCGTTGCCATTGGGTTGATTCCAACTCACGGTGACCCCAGGTGTGTCAGAGAACTATGCTTCATAGGGTTTTCAATGGTTCACTTTTCAGAAGTAGATCCCAAGCCTTTCTCTGGAGGTGCCTCTGGGTAGACTTGAACCCCCAACCTTTTGGTTAGCAGCTGAGCCTGTTAACCTTTTGCACCACCCAGGGACTCCAACCTTAACCCAGGGCAGGGGAAGCCCTTTTTAGGAAACCAGATTTTTCTTTACCATTTGTGCAAATTTTGTAGCAGTAGTGGGATTAGAGCTGTATGTATCTCCATTCTAGTGCTTAGCAGCACTCCTGTGAATTAGAAACTTGTAAAACCTAAAAGAGCAGCGTGAGGACATAATAATTACCATATCAGAACGGACCAATGAAGCAGGGAGTCTGGTAGCCTGTCTCCAGCATGGCCAATGCTGCATGCTCCAGAAGACGCAAACCCCCCCATAATACACTTAATTGTGCAACACAGGACTACAGGGGGACATTTCTTCCAGTCCCCAGCTGGCGACCAGCAGTGTGTACCCTGAAGCAGTGGAGTTGAGCGTCTTTGTAATTTTATCCTTGACAGTAAACTGCCAGTGCTGTCCTTACTCACAGGGATGCCGAATCCTTTTCTCAAGCCTCCCCTAAATGTTTCAATGAAGTTATCATGAAACCAAACGAGCTCCTCGGTGGGCTTGTACACGCTGTGCTGAGTCTGTCTCCCTCTCTCCCCTTAGATCTGTTGCTGTGTGGATTCCCTGAGTGCCTTCCTCTTTCTTCGATACGGAGAGAAGAAAAGAAGGGTATCAGCTGGTTTTCTTAACACTGTTCGTTATTTCCCACAACGCATCCCACGACGTGTCCTTTTACTTGCCCCGTTTCTATACTCATCACTCTTTCTTTCTTTCTCTTTTTTTTTAAGAAGTTACTCCCGCCTTCACAGCTCTTGAAAATTTCACGACACATTTCTGGACTGTTTTGTTGTTGTTTCTTCTTGTTGCTGTTTCATTTGTGAAATGAGTGACAAAAGGAAACATGGGATCAAAGTGTGAGCAAACAACAGACTCAGAAAACTGCACACAAGAGTATTAGGCATGTCACACCATTTTGGTACACTTATTAATTAATATGGTCTGGTAAGAATTTACGTATTGTATATACACATTTTCTTGTTCGGCTGCTGCTGCGCATGAAATGCATATTTTCTACTCAGTTCTGAAACTGATGTCTCTATCTTTGTCTTGAGAGGTTTATATAAATAGTTTGGAATTCATCATGAATACAAGACTATTAAATGCTACATCAAACAAAATAAATGCATATGTGCACACACATATATTTGATGTATATGTTGCTTTGCACTTGTCTATATGAAATTTAATTTACCGGTCAAGTTGTTCCTTGGTCTTAATTGTCATATCATTTCTTTGGAGACTTTCATCATATTTTTTCTTCCTAACTTACCCTAAAAATGTGTCATCAGCAAATACTGATATGTAATATTCCACTTGTCTTCAGAGTCATCAGTACAAGTAGAACATACACTATGCTTAGTCTACATTCTTGGACCATTTTACTCTTAATTTTTCCTTGATGAAAATTCATATTTTAAAACAATGAGGTTTGTTTCCTCCTGTCTATTTAATCCACAACAAAACTCTTGATTTCCCTTTGTGACTTAGTTTCCTTGAGAGATTCTACCAAGAGAAGGTCATGAGATGTTTCAAAGTTTTAAATACATTACCTCCAGGGAATTCTCCTTCTTCACTGCTGCCATAGAGCTCAGAAAATTTGTAAACATTTTAGAAGCCATCATTCTGCTCCTATTGCACCTAGGGAGCTATGGTGATGTAATACAAAGGGTCCTATATTCAGATACACCAGGGGACGGATCTCTGCTATTGTTTATTGTAATCTTGGGCTGGTCACTTTGTTTTGAGCTTCAATCCCCTCATCGTTAAAATAGAGATAAGGCCCTTTTTCCTAGGATTTTTAGGAGAAATAATACTCCATAAATATGAGCGTCTATCAGTTTGTCATACTGTGAGGGCTTGCATGTTGCTGTGATGCTAGAAGTTACGCCACTGGTATTCAAATACCAGCAGAGTCACCCATGGTGGAGAGGCTTCAGCTAAGTTTCTCAACTAAGACAGACTAGGAAGAAAGACCTAGCAGTCTACTTCTGAAAAAAATTAGCCAGTGAAAACCTTATGAATAGCAAGCAGCAAGCACTGTATGATATAGTGCAAAAAGATGAGCCCCTCAAGGTTGGGAGGCACTCAAACAACAACTGGAGAAGAGCTGCCTTCTCAAAATAGAGTCGACCTTAATGATGTGCATGGAGTCAAGCTTTTGGGACCTACATTTTGCTGATGTGGCACAACTCAAAATGAGAAGAAACAGCTGCAAACATCCATTAATAATCAGAACACGGAATGTATGAAGTACGAATCTAAGAAAATTAGAAGTCGTCAAAAATGAAATGGCACCCATAAACATTGATATCTTAGGTATCAGTGAGCTGAAATGGAGTGGTATTGGCCATTTTGAATCAATCGTGTGGTCTACAATGCCAGGAATGACAAGTTGAAGAGGATGGTATTGCATTCATTGTCAAAAAGAACATTTCAAGATCTATGCCAAAGTACAATGCTGTCAGTGATAGGCTAATACACATATGCCTACAAGGAAGACCAGTTAATACGACTATTATTCAAATTTACACACCAACCACTAAGGCCAAAGATGAAGAAAGTGAAGATTTTTACCAACTTCTGCAGTCTGAAATTGATCAAGCATACAATCAGAATGCATTGATAATTACTGATAACTGGAATGCAAAAGTTGGAAACAGAGAAGAAGGATCGCTAGATGGAAAATATGGCCTTGGTGATATAATAGAATTTTGCAAGACCAATGACTTCTTCACTGCAAATATCTTTTTTCAACAGCATAAACATCACCAGATGGAATACACAGGAATCACATCAACTACATCTGTGCAAAGAGATTATGGAAAAGCTCAATATCATCAGTCAGAACAAGGCCAGGGGCCAACTGTGGAACAGACCATCAAGTGCTCACATGCAAGTTCAAGTTGAAGCTGGAGAAAATTAGAACAAGTCCACGAGAGCCAAAGTATAACCTTGAGTATATCCCAACTGCATTTAGACACCATCTCAAGAATAGATTTGATGCATTGAACACTAACGACCAAAGGCCAGACAAGCTGTGGAATGACATCAAGGACATCATACATGAAGAAGGCAAGAGGTCATTAAAAAGATGGAAAAGAAATAAAAGACAAAAATGGATATCAGAAGAGATTCTGAAAGTTACTCTTGAAGGTCGAGTAGCTAAAGCAAAGGAAGAAATGATAAAGTAAAAGAGCTGAACAGCATATTTCAAAGGGTGCATTGAGAAGACAAAGTAAAGTATTATAATGACATGTGCAAAGACCTGGAGTTAGCAAATCAAAAAGGAAGAACACGTTCAGCATTTCTCAAGCTAAAAGAAATTAAGAAAAAATTCAAGCCTTGAGTTGTAATAGTGAAAGATTCTATGGGCAAAATACTGAATGACACAGGAAGCATCAAAAGAAAATGGAAGGAATACACAGATTTACTGTGCCAAAAAGAACTGGCTGATGTTCAATTATTTCAGGATATAGTATATGATCAAGAACAGATGGTATTGAAGGAAGAAGTCCAAGCTGCACTGAAGACGTTGGCAAAAAAAAAAAAGGCCTCAGGAATTGACAGAATACCAATTGAGATGTTTCCACAAATGGATGCAGCACTGGAAGTATTCACTCGTCTATGCCAAGAAATTTGGAAGACAGCTGCCTGGCCAATTAACTGGAAGAGATCTGTATTTATGCCTTTCCAAAGAAAGGAGATTCAACTGAATGTAGATATTATCAAACAATAACATTAATATCATATGCAAGTAAAATTTTGCTCTCTACAAATCTCGACAAACTGACAGATGCAGATGCAAGAGTATATCAACAGGGAACTGCCAGTAATTCTAGCCAGATTCAGAAGAGGACTTGGAACGAGGGGTATCATTACTAATGTCAGATGGATCCCGGCTGAAAACAGAGAATACCAGAAAGATGTTTACCTGTGTTTTATTGATTATGAAAAGGCATTTGACTGTGTGGATCATAACAAATTATGGATAACATTGTGAAGAATGGAAATTCCAAAACACTTAATTGTATTCATGAGGAATCTGAACATGGATCAAGAGGCAGTTGTTCGAACAGAACAAGGGGATATTGTGGTTTAAAGTCAGGGAAGGTGTGTGTCAGGGTTGTATCCTTTCACCATACTTATTCAGTCTGTATGCTGAGCAAATAATCCAAGAAGCTGGACAATATGAAGAAGAATGGGGCATCAGGATTGGAGGAAGACTC
>NW_004444166.1:1689577-1715136 GCF_000243295.1 Trichechus manatus latirostris | reverse complement strand
CCTGACCCAAGCCATGGTGTTTTCAATCGCCTCATATGTGTGTGAAAGCTGACAATGAATAAGGAAGACTGACAAAGAATTGGCACCTTTGAATTATGGTGTTGGCAAATAACATTGAAAGTACCATGGACTACCAAGAACGAACAAGTTTGTTTGGGGAAGTACAGCCAGAATGCTCCTTAGAAGCGAGGATCGCAAGACTTCTCACATACTTTGGACGTGTTATCAGGAGGGACCAATCCCTGGAGAAGAAGATTAGGCTTGGTAAAGTAGAGGGTCATCGAAAAAGAGGAAGACCCTCAATGAAATGGATTGGCACAGTGGCTGCAACAACGGGCTCAAGCATAACAATGATCATGAGGATGATGCAGGACCGGGCAATGTTTTTTTCTGCTGTACATAGGGACGGTATGAGTCAGAAGCAACTCGAGGGCACCTAACAACAACTACAAAAAATATGAATTCTCTCCCCTTCCCAGAACTAACGACAATGAGCTGTGAAAGAACACTTCTTGCCCATAGTTCTAGAAATCATTTTGGCAGTCTTCATGTCCCTCTTCCCATATAATTCAGTCAAAAGGTTTTCCTTCCAGTTCACCTTTGGGAATTGCCCTTCAGATCACCACATCTTATGAGGAAGACATTTCTCTAAATTCCTATAATATTTGCTGCAAATAAGAACATATTTCATTCTAGAGAGAAAATTTTCTTTTCCTCCATTCAGGATGAGAGAAGGAGTGTCTTAGTTATCTAGTGCTGCTGTAACAGAAATACCAAAAGCAGATGGCTTTAACAGAGAGAAATTTATTCTCTCACAGTCTAGGAGGCTAGAAGTCTGAATTCAAGGTGCCAGCTCAGGGGAAAGCTTTCTTTCTCTGTCGACTCTGGAAGAAGGTCCTTGTCATCAACTTTCCCCTGGTCTAGGAGCTTCTCAGTGCAGGGACCTGGGGTCCAAAGGACATGCTGCTCCTGCCACTTCTTTCTTGGTGGTAATGAGGTCCCTCTGTCTCTCTGCTCACTTCTCTCTTTTATATCTCAAAAGAGATTGACTCAGTATACAATCTAATCTTGTAGATTAAGTCCTGCCTCATTAACGTAACTGCCTCTAATCCTGCCTCATTAACATCATATGGGTAGGATTTAGGACACATAGGAAAATCACATCAGATGACAATATGGCAGACAACCACACAATACTGGTAATCATGGCCTAGCCGAATTGATACACATTTTTGGGGGATACAATTCAATCCATAACAAGAAGTAACTAATAATTGCACAAATAAGTACTAAAGAAAAAAAGGGATCATAAGGGCATAATTGCACAATTACTCATGTATCTTATACTGTATGTGTATATGACTCATGACAACAACAACAAAAAACCAAGAACAACACCTAGCATCTTTAAATGCTATCTTTGTGCTAGGTCATACTGTGCTCAGGACTTTGCATGTATTGGCTTATTTCATTCACACATGTGTGTGCCCGTAGGTTGTCTACATCTGTGGGGCTCTGTGCCTCTACTGAATATGCACATGGAAGTTGATACTGGGGGAGACAATGTGGTGGCAGAAAGGCAAATTTTCTAGACCTAGTGATAATTTTGTAGCCCAAGTGATTTTTATAAACTATGTGCAAAGCTAAATGGGAAATTCTTTAAGTGTTAAGACATTTTTTCTCAGCATCAATATGAAAGCCTCAGATGTATAATTTCTGAGATCACCTTTAGTCCTATTAAAAAGATGGGTATCACCTTGGCAGTCTTCCAGTTCAGCAGCTGTTTTAAATGATAAATTGCATATTTTTGTTAGTAGCACAGCTACTTCGTTCTGTAGTTCCTTCATATTTCTTGGATGAGTTCCACCTCGCTGATGATTTATTACAATGTAATTTTTTCAGCTGTTCCATCACTGCCCCTTCTCATATTTTTAAGCATTTCACCTTCAACAATAGTAAAGGGTAACCCAAGCTCTGCAATAATTCCAAGAATAAATGAGAAGTTTGACTATTGCTCTGCTAAAGGGGTGGGATGGCCCAGGACCAAAGTTCTCCCCCACCACAATTGCCTGAGAGGGTGGGCAGTGGAGCCCCAGCAAACTCATCCCCCTAACCTGGAGCTCTCAGAGATGTGACTGCAGGTGAACCTGCTGCTCTTCTGTGTTGCTTCCTAGAATCCTGGGAAACACATTAGTAGCTGGCAATGAGGCCAGCAGGGTTGAGGTGAAAGAATCAGGCCTACAATTACCATCTTGCAAAGGAATTTTCCAGAAGTTCTAAAGTTCCTTTCCTCCTGGAGATTCTTAAGTCAAGAAATATTTCTCATTTTTCACCCTAGACAAATTTGGTCATCCATGAATCTTCAATTTTAAGCAAATCCTTTGTAATCTGTACATTATTAACCACTTCTAGGAAAATAATTTGTTCTACAAAATTGTCCTAGTCTAGTGAGGATACCAGAATATTAATTACCAGAACGCCTGTTTTCCCATACCATACACTGTCTGGGACAATATCTTTAAACTTTTTGAGTCTTCTGAGTGTCTCTTCCACCCACAAACTTTCTACAAAGTGGGGGGTTTTACTTGTCTGGTCAAGGTCTCTCCTCAGTGGCCCTTTTTCCTTTTAGACATGTTTCAGGGCTTTTGAAATCAGTGAATAAGTATAGAGAGACTGAACTAGAAGCAGTCTTGCTTGCTGAGTTAGTTCCTGGACTCACCTTTGTGATTGAGAACATGTAACAACTAGTTAAGAATATTTAAAAAAGAAAGAAAGACGGAAGGAAAGAAACAAAAGAAAGCTAAAGACACTAGGTCAATCTACACATTAAAGATCTGCTGGAGAGGTGGACAGAGAAGCCACTTTCTGTCTTGGTTCCCTACATTTGGTGGGACAGAGGGAGGGCAGTGAGACATTCCGGAACAGAGAAAGATAAAGGAGATTGCAGGACTGTGGGCTACTAATTTGATTTATCTTCAATGTTAACAAGACAAATGAAGGTTGAAATGCTTTTTAAATTACTTTTTTTGGATAATAGGTTCTACCTTTTTTAATGTGATTCTATTTAGCAAACAGATACCATGCGGCCCCATAGATTTTTCCTATTACACTTGAACTGTGGACAATTACAGTTTCCTTCTCTCTCCTCCTCCCTTCCACATAACCTGATGCTTCTTGATAATATTCACCATTCTGTCCATAATCAGAAATAATCGTGGGCTCTATTTCCCAGATGACAAATATTGGCTAGCTGCTTGAAAATGTAGAAAATATCTCTTTGACAGGCACTCTGACTAACAAAACTCGGCCATTGATTTCTAGCCTCTTTGCCTTTGTTCATGCCAATCTCTGCCCAGAATGCCTTGCCTACCCCTGACATTCATGTAATTTACTTATGAAAATGTAAACTAACTGAAGGAAGGCTTCTTTCATGCACTCTTTATCAATGTGCTCAGCTTAATAAATTAATCTTAATAATATGTTGGTGATATAACCTGGCTCTACTCTGTGATACACATCTGCTCTGTGGAGCTCTGATCTGCCTTGATGGGGCTAGTCCTTAGTCCAATTAGGATTTTCTACCCAGACCCATCAACTGCTTTAGCAATAGTCTCTCTGTCCACTTCACTGAATGCTATCCTACAGGCCTATTTCAGGACCACATACCATTCACACTAGACACTTTGAAACTACAGACAATGAGAAGGCTCAGCCAAGCCTGGTCCTGCAGGAAGTTTGGGATTTTGCTCTAAATTGGCTCTTCTGGGAGAGCTGGGGCCACCTGAATAGATATTAAGTTATAAATGAGAACAGGAGAGAGTGATACTAAAGGAAATCAACTCAGCCATGGGCTCACAATTCTCCAAGTGCATTGTCTCTAAGATGTTAAAAACACTATTACTCCTGACAGCGCGTGTTTGATGTGGTGTATTACTGTAGTTAGGAGTGCAGGTTCAGTCAGACATTGCTGAATTTCAATCTTTACTCTTCCATTAACTAAATTTGGGTAAAACTTTTAACCTCTCTAAGCTCCCATTCTCTCTGCTTTAAAATGAAGTTAATAATAATAGTACCTACATTCCGTGTTTGCTGTGAACACTGGAGACAACGCAGATACAGCATTAGCCTGATACCTGGCATGTAGCAAGCAGTCAAATGTTCGTGATGATGAGAATGATGTCAATGATAATGACTAATCAGTAATAGATGAGCCAATTAAACAGAATACGATAGAGTAACACAGTGGAATGCCAATTAGATATGAAACTATGACAAGCACTTGGTCTACGCTAATATACAAAGTAAACTTGAGCTCTTGATGGAACTTCCCTCATCCCCATGGGGCCTGAGACATAACTTGCTTGATAATTCTTCTCTATCTTGTATTTTCCATATTTAAAAAAAAATTATTGTTTCTATCCACATAGCTGATAAGCATGGTTTAGTATCTTCCATAATTAAAATATCACCCTTTTATCCTGTGATGCTCTCTAAATACTGCTACACCTAAGGTTGGTCTATACTTCCTTGTCACTTACACTTTATCCGTCTCTGAGAAGGTGGCTCTGTCCCCACCAACTAATGTATCTTCTAAAGATGAAACCTAATGAATACTTTTCACAGGTCTTGATGCCATTGATTACTTTTCTACATTCTCTTTGACATGTTCCCCCCCACCCCACTCCTCTTCTAATTATCTATTTCTTTATAGTGTCCTTTGTGGGCTCTTCTGCTCACACTTACTTATGTGCTGGTGGGACCCAAGTCTTTGCCCCAGATGGGACTGGCTGGAGTTACAGATTTATTAGCTCTCAATACTTAGATAGTAATTCAAGCCATGTGTGTGGATGAGATCGTCTAGGAGACGCTGTGGAATGGCAAAAAACAAATGAACAAAATAAAACAACAACCAAGGTCTTAAGAGAAAGATGTAAGAACGATATTTAAGAAGCAGGAGCAGTCATAAACAAACACAGATGAAATAGATAAAAAGCCAGGAGTGGGTCACATCACAGTAGTCAAGGGAAGGGCCTGTTTCTAGAAGAAGAGAGTGAGAAACTGTGTCAAAGACCTGCCACTACAATGTTAAGAGAGATGAGGAATGAAAGTGTTCATTGTATTTGGTGACTTGAGGGTTATTGGGTTTTGTTGACAGCAGTTTCATTGAAGTGGTGGGAACAAAGACATATTGGAATGGGTTAATGAGAGTGATGAAAGAAAAATTAAGAAAGCAAGCAAATACACACAAATCTTCCAAGACGAGAATATTTCAAGAGGAATTACCCAGGTAGTAATGCAGAAAATCTACTGTACATCATTATCACCAAAAACTATCCTGAAGAATATGGTTGTTTTCTCACCACTACTTCTGGATATTCAGAATTTCCCAACAGTCTTGCTGAGCAGTTGCACTTCCCGTAGGGCACCACTGTGTCCTGGTGCAGAAGCAGCAGTCGACAATGGTGTGGGTTGGCTTCCTCCATGGCTCCCGCGTGAGATGGTGGCCGGCTGCCCCACTGCCAGGCCGGTGTGCTGCTCTAACGGATTGCCCGGAGGAAGCCAACCACACCATTGTCAACTGCTGGTTCTGCAACCAGGACACAGTGGTGCCCTATGGGAACTCCAACTGCTCGGCCTCCTCCCGGCGCTGCCTTCTTGGTGGTATGAGGTCCCCCTTGAACATAACAGACTGGGAACAGTGGGGCTCGGACACCATATGCGCCCCACTGTTCCCAGTCTGTTAGTACCCTAAACAAATTTTAAAAAATTCAAGGCTCTTTTCAGGTACAAACCTTTTCTGTTTGTAATTGATGGTTCCAAAATAAAATCATATTTTACATGTATACTGAACCAACATTAAAGAAAGTCTTGTTTCAATGTTTTCAAAAAATAAAAAATTGCTTACTAATGAAGATAGTCACCTGTGTAGTTATCATTTTTTTAAGTTCATGTTGTCACACACTAGTCTTTTTTTTGGGTGGGGCACTGTACAGAGGTTTTGTATCATGGTCTCTATGGAATTCTTGACATTACTTCCACCAAAGCTCTTCCAGCTTCAACTCACAGAATTGTTAGCCGTTGTTCCTAAGCTGTGGCAATAGCTATGGTGCTTTCCCACATGCTTCCCTTGCATTTCTTGCTGTACTTTTCCTTATAGTTTCGCACCCACTTCCCTGAAACTACCTCAGATAACGTAAAACTTCCATTTTAACACTCAGTCATTATTATGAACAGGTACAGCATTACACTTCCTGATCTGTTTGCCCCTCCAGAACAGTTCTCCATCCTTCCCCACCCTGCTCTGTATACCCTCATCACTCAGGCTCTGGGGTCCTCTTGCTTCTGATTGGGTTTGACCAACAGGAGGCACCAGCACGTGATTGGAGGGCAGTAGAAGAAAGAGATCTGGCGTTTTCTCTGCCAGGCCACAGGTTGGCAGTGGCTGCAAACCTCAACCAAAACTACAGCTCTGGTCTGGCAGCCCTTTCCTACAATTCTACTTCTTGCTGGATTTCTTTGACCTTTTTCCCCTTGCACCTTCCAACTGTTTCTAGCCCCAGGACGCTTCATCATCCCTTACTGCAGTGGTTCTGCAACTTGAGCATGCACGAGAATCACCTGAAGGGCGTGAGAATATACAGATTGCTGGGTTCCATCGCCAGGATTTCTGACTCAGGATGTGTGGAGTAGGGACTGAGAATTTATATTTCTATCAAGTTCCCAGGCGATGCTGACGGTGCTGCCCTCTCCTCTGGGGATGTCACTTTTAGTTCAACCACCTTATTGATGTCTCTTAACCTTGCTCACCTCTTCCTTAAACTTTCTTCAGCTGCTCCTTTTGATGCGTGCCATCTGGGTGCTACCAGGAACTGATTAATACGCTTGAACATATTTTGTCAGTTATTATGTGTAAAAATGTATCCACCACAAGACAAAATAAATGTCAAAAAGGCTGCAGCAGAGTAAAGCACCTGTGACACTGCACTTACTCAGCCTGGGAAGACAATCTCAGTGGCCACTGACTGAGAGGTGGACAAAAACCAGGGGTGAGCAGTGTCACAGTACTCAAGGGAAGGGTAGTACTCAGAGCATGGGAGAAAATATTAAAAGAACTCTGTCTTGAAATTACAATGAAACAGTGCCGTTGGGTATGGAGCTAGACCTGGTATACTGGGATGGACAGTCACCATCAGACTGACCGTTTGTATCACTGGTTTCATGGGCCTGACTTACTCTTATAAAAGAAATTCTCAGTGAATAAGTAAAACACCTCTAAGCACATTATGCAATGACGATGTTTACCATTATATTTGGACTATTATGCTGGGTTACCCTTTTGCTGCACTTATTTTGTATTTCAGTACCCAGTTTTCCATAGCTTATTGCTCCTAAGAGTCCAAATGATGTGCCCACTATGTCAGATTCATGGGTTACTACAGGAACAGGTGATGATAGGAACATACTTGAAGTATTTTCAAATGATCAGAAAAATATAAAAAATATAAACCACTTTTCAATTTAATGATTTGGCCAGTAGATCATCTGTGAATTCATTAGGTACAGTGTGATTAGAGTAAATTCTTCAGTTTTATGCAGGAACAGAATCTTTCACTATGACCTTTGGGCTACTATAAAATGTCAGTTATTACTACATGAATCACAAGCTGATTGCCCTCTTTTTGTATATGAGGCCAAAACACACAGGTGCGTCTCTGTTAATTTCAAGGCACTCTGGAATATACACTTTTGCATTTTTTATACATGGTTATTTTCAGTAAAGCAACATTAAAAAAGTATACCATCTCAAACTATGATAATTGCAATTGATATATCATGTTTTCCAAGGAAGTTTGCATTTTTACTAAAGTGAAAATGGAGTATAATAGCAAATAAGAGCAAATATCCTTGTTCCCATGCTGAATTTTTTAAGGTTTTAAAATAGTGGAAGATGCTGACAGACCAATGATCCTTAGAATTCAGGAATTCAACCTCTGACTTGGATTTCTTCTGTAAATGGAACATACTATAATGGTGACAGAAGGAACTTGGAAAAATGACCTTAATGATTTTCCTAATCCTAAAAGAAATACTGGTAATCACCAAACACTGGGGAGGAGGCAGTAAGTATTCTATATAGCCACAGCTTCAAACATTTAACAGCCTTATTTGTATATAATTGCTAAAGAATAAATGAGTCCCCGTGCTTATGCTCGGAGAAACCTAACCCAACGCCCATTTATTCATGATTTAGTTACTTATTCAACAAACGTCTATTGTGTGTCTTTCAGTGTAGGCACTGTTTAGGCTGTAAGGGATGAATAGGTTCTAGAATAAACAATCTGCTTAACTAGAGTGACACCCATGTTTCAGTTTTGAGTAAACCAATTCAACAAGTGTTACATAATAATAACACTTAATTACTAGAGAAAAGGAATAGGATAAAATCAACAAGTGGACGGCTGTCTTGATAGCCTGTTTGCCATCTTATTGCCCCCTTCATCCTTGCCCTCCAAATTGACTGCTTATGGTCTGTGATGGTTAAGATTGTTTGTCAGCTTGGCTGGGCCATGATTCTCACTGTTTATATGTGATCACTCCCATGATGGAATCTGCTGTGAGTAGCCAATCAGTTGAAAGGGAGTTTTCTTGAGGGTGTGGCCTGCATCCAAATATCAGCAGATGTTCTGGCTTTTTTGCTCACTCTGGATCCTGCAGCTGCCTTCTGTTCATCTGACCTCTGGTTCTTGGGACTTGAGCTATCAGCTTATCTGCCAGTCTTGGGATTTGTCTATCTTCATAGCCTGTGAGTGGGAGATCTGCTCTCCAACCTGCCAATCTTGGGTTTGCCAGCCCCTGTGGTTACATGAATTGAGAGAAGCCTCTATCCTGATCCACGGACTTGGAATGTTCCATCCTCTACAATTGTGTGAGCCATTTCCTTGATATAAATCTCTCTTTATATATACTTATATGTTTTACTGGTTTTGCTTCTTTAGAGAACCCAGCCTAAGACATGGTCCAAACCCCTCATATTGGTCCAACCACAGCTAGGCTACAAATACCCTGTCATTCCTACTCATCCATCCATCCATCCATTCATTTATTAATTTATTCGTTCAAAAAGTATTTATCACTGTTCTAGGTTCTGGGAATATGGCAGTAAATACAACAAGCATGAAGTCATACTTCATGGACCTTACATTTTAGTGGTAGTGACAGACAACAAACAAAACAGATAAGTAAAAACCATAGTATGTTGGAATTTTGTAAGTGCTATTGGGAAAAAAATAATTAACAGGTGTGAGAAAGTTGAGATAAGTATCTATCCCACCAAAATGTTTGCTCTTCCTCCCACAGTGTAGAGATGTTCCTTGGAACACCTGCTTACCCAGAGACTGTATTTCCCAGCCTCTCCCGTGTCAGAGTGGGGACATTTGACACAATTTTGGCACTGGGTGTGAGCAGAAGTGATGTGTGTCATATCTCAGCTTAAGAAGTGGGTGTAACTTCTCCATGAACCCTTCTTCCCCACCCACCTGCTGGATACACAGGACTCCAAAATCAGAGGAAGTGGAGCCAAAAGATGTGCTGTGTCTCTGAATTACCATATGGAAGAAAGTTGCCTGATGATTATGAATACTTACATAAGCAGAAAAATAAACTCTATTTTGATAGGCCACTGAAATTTTTGGATTTATTTCCTAGAGGAACTAGGGTTACCGTAACTAATTCTACAGGAAATAAAGGATAGGGCATGCTGAGGATGAAGGAAGTATCACAATTTTACATAGTGTGTGCAGAGAAGGCCTCCCTGAAAAATATGGCATTTGTATAGAGACTGAAGGGGCAAAGAGAGAGTCCTGTGGCTATCACGGTTGTGGTGGAGGAAACTTTCAGACAGAGGACACAGCAGGTACAGTGGCTATAAGTGAAAGTTTTCCAGGAACAGAAAGCAAGGTCAGGTGCCTGGGGTGGTGTGAACCATAGAGGGAAGAAGTAATGGGGAGAGCATAAAGTGTATAGGGCATTGTAGTCATTGTAAGTAGTTGGCTATTAACCTAAGTCTGATGAGAAACCATTGGATTAAGGCCGATGAGAAACCATTGGAGGTCTTAAACAGAGGTGTGATAAAACTTAATTAACAAGATTATTTTTGCTGCTGTGTTGAGCATGAATCAAACTGAGAAAATCAGAAGAAAGATCCATAAAGATGCTGTTGCAATAATCCAATGAGACATGACGATGGCTGGGACCAGAATGGTGGTGGTCAGGTGGAAAGAAGTGGGCAGATTCTAAGAACGTTTAAACAAAAGAGCGAAAGGAAATTGCTAAGGGACTGACAGAGTATGTGAAAGGAAGAGAAGAGTCCAGATGAACCAAAGATTTTGGCTGCACAACTAAAAGTAGTTGCCTTTAACTGATACGGCAAAGACTTGGGAAGGAGGAGTGGTTTGGAGCATATTAAGTTTGAAATATATATTAAATGTCAAGAGATGATGTTGGGTAGGCTATTGCAGATAGAAGTTGGGAGTGCAGGAAATGGGTCTAGTCACGGGATATCATCATCATATAACTGGTTGCCGACTTAAAGCCAGGAGACTGGATGAGGTCAAGAAGAGAGTGAATGTAGATGAAGAGAGGAGGTCTGAAGACTTGAATGGGCTCTGGGACATTCCAACATTTAGCTTTTGGGAAGATAAGGAAAAAGGAGCAAAGGAGATGGACAAGGAATAGCCAGTGAGGTAGTAGGAAAACTGAAAGCATGTTGTCTTGGAAGGCAAGTGAGAAAAGTGTTTTAAGGAGAAGGGAACGCTCAGTGTTTAAAATAATTCTAGTAGATTAAGTAAGGACCAAGGACTGAGAATCAAAAACTGGACTTAGCTCCTTCATTGTCTGACCAAAAAAAAAAAAAACTAGTGGCTCCAATGATATATGTGAAAGCTTAAGTCTAGTGTGTTCAAGAGAAAATAAGAGAATTTGTGAAAGCAAATACTGACAACTCTTTCAAAGAGTTTTGCTGTAAAAGAAAGGAGAGAAGAGGGGTGATAGCTGGTGGGAGAAATAGCAGCCTATAGATGTGCTGATGTAGGATACCCGAACCAAAAACCCGCTGCTGTAGAATCAATTCTGACTCACAGCGACCCTACTGGATAGAGCAGAACTGCCCCACAGGGTTTCCAAGGCTGTAAATCTTTACGGAAGCAGACTGCCATATCTTTCTCCCACAGAGTGGCTGGTAGGTTTGAACTACCAACATTTTGGTTAGCAGCTAAGTGCTTTAACCACTGTGCCACCAGGGCTCCTTGATGTAAGATAAAAAGGGTCAAAATCATGACACACGAGAGAGGGCAGAATTGGTGAAGGACCTTGCTGAGGAGTTGGGAGGGATGAGATCTGGAGCAGCGGTTGTATCAGAAATGTTCGCCTCACTAATGTGTCTGTCACGGGACCCACTCCTGACCAATAAAGCAGGCAGTGCCGAACGTGATCTCCCTTTCCACCTCCCCTTCCAGTTCTCCCCCTCCCTTCTCTTCTCTTCTTTTCTCCTGTATATACATTTTCTTTTCATAATTTTTCTGTATCCATAGCTTCAACTATCATTGTTATGGGTAAATTCCCAAATTTCATCTTCATTTGTGAAATTTCTAGTCTGTTCCAATTCAGACATCTTCTACCTCAAACCCACGTTTCAAAATAAATGTCACAATTTTTTTTTCCCTCAATGCTCCCCTTAACCCTGCACCTACCATCACACGCAAAAAACATATCGCCTCTGGCTCCCCTTTTTCTGAAACTGGGTTCACTAACTTGAAAACCTCAGAACTGGTATTTGTAGGTGAAACTCCCCAAAAAAGTGAATAAATAAAAACAAAACTGGTAAAACATTTGCAGTTTTTGAAGTTGTGGTGCATATGTAGAGGTTCATTATACTGTTCTCTGTACTTTTACAGATGTTTGAAATTTTCTGTAATGAAAAGTAAAAACAAACTCAAAACCATTTTGATTCCTTCCTAATCTTGTTCCCAATGGGGATCCTGAGACCTGTAAATTCCTCCTTCACAGTGCTCTTTTCTGTGTGCCTGACATCCATGGAATCTGGGCTTTCATTGCCTCTTGGCTGGGATTGTCAGGTCTTTATGGAGTCAGAGCTGAAGATTTTTTACTTATTCCTTGAACATGAGCTGCAAACATACCCCTTGGAATGGTGGAAAGTAGTGGAAAACAAAACCCTAGACAAGAGCAGGAAATAAAGACTCTAGACTTAATTCAGCCATTTGCTGTGTGTCTGCACATAAGGAAACCACTTAATCTCTTTATATTTTACTTACTTGTTTAAAGAAAAACGGGGTGGTGTTGCACAAATAAGATAATGTAAATGTGAGGCCCATAGTCTGAATCTAGCCCAAAGATATTTCCCATTACGTTAATCTTTTTCTTAGTTGCTAGCATTTAAAAATGGAAAACTTTTACAGAGACATTTGGATTTCTAGCTTCTCTTTAATCTTAATGTCTGGCAGCACTTGGCCTGCATCCCCCACAAGGCAGGAATCAGCTACATCCTTGGAATGGGCATGTGCTCTCTAGTCCTCCTCAGCCCAGCGTCCAGCCTAGCTTCTTCCTATTCTACCTGCCTAGTTAGTGGAGGCATTTAGGTTGTGACTCTTGCTAGCCTAAATGATGTCTATGGTTGTTATCTGGTTGAAACCAAATAACTTTGGCCCCATTTTCAGAAAAATCACAAAAATGCTTTGGATAGCAGGAAGCTTCAATATGTGTGTGCATTTGCAGACCCTACGCTGGCCCTTAGTCTTACACTCATTTTCCCTCAGCTATTTATGGAAGACTTTTCTGTCCACAAACAGAACATCAAACCCCAGCTTAAAACCTCATGGACCACAGCAAGGTATGTTCCCACCATGCCCACAGTGGAAATCTCACCTAACGTATTAGTGGTGCTCAGGGGATTTCCAGACAATTATCAATGGTAGAACCAAGACAAGAAGTGAGAACTTCAGATCTGCAGTGTTCCTTTGTATCTTCCAGTATCTAACCAGTCTCCCTTGTAATCCTCTACCATGCCCTTCTGTGTGATTCTTTTATGGCAGCAATCAAAATCCATAATTAATTCATTTGATTATTGTTTACAGCTTATTGTTTGTCTCTCTGTGAGGCCAGCATCCTTCTCTGTCTGGTGCTGCTATATAGACCTCGTGTTTGGCACAGTGCCTGGTACACAATAGGTGTTTAACAATATGTGTTGTTATATCTATCCATCCATCCATCCATCTATCATCTCTAGCTAAATAATAGGGGGGAAGAGGGAGCACATAATGTGATATAATCCCAATTTCCACAATAATGGCCGGTCTGTTATATCCCTGACAGTGACTCTCCTCTCATGATTTTATCTCTCTAAGGATATCTTGACTCTATCCAGAGGTCTATGTTATTACAGTGCTTGGAATAACTTTTTTTTAAAGATTTTGAGCCCCTTTTTACAAAGGAATTCCTACCAAAAAAAAAAAAAAAAAAAGCCTAATATGTAAAACATAAAAGGAAAGAGCTGCTCCAGCTTAAAAGTAGAAGTGGTAGGCCTCAGTCCTGTCTGCTCCCACCCATTCCACCTGTCAGCCCTAAGAAGCCTACAAGGCAGCCCGCCAGCTCCCTGACCCCGTTTGCCAATGCCTGTGCTATGAAAGGAATCTGGCAAATAGGCTTATGGAGAAGCTTAGCTGTAGGTACGCACATTTCTGATTTAGATAAGGCCCTTTAGGCCACCTAAGGCCATCTTAGCATTGAATCATTTTATTTTATTTTTTTTTAAATCTTAATGTCAGCATGTATTGGGATATCCTCTTATATTCAACTTGATCATTTGATGTAAACAGTCTTCATGTCCGTCATGAAGACTGATTAGTTTTCCAATGCCATGTTTAGCTACGATTAGTAAATCAGCATTTATTTTCACTGCAGAGTAAACACATACCAGATATTTATATTTATAATTAGCTGAATTAGTATAAAGTCATGATATTAATTATGCAACAATTACAATAAAAAAATTTAGGTCGCAGAAATTCATTTTTCAGCTTTCTCTTTTGCTATGCCAACGTACATTCCTTGTGCTGATGCAGAGAAATTGTGCTAAATCCCATTGGAATTAATGTGACTTACTTTTGTAAATCTCATGGGCACAAATAAGAAATAAACAATCTTATTTTGTGAGATGATTCTCACAATATTTATGTAAGTCTGTTAGTAGAATATATGTATTTTTATCTTTTCCTTCTTATGAAATCCAATAGAAGATTAAAAAAAGAGTGGTATTGAATATAGAACATATTTTTCAAAAAAGGGTACATGGAGGATATTTATTTTAAAATAATACAAGTAATTTGTTAAGTAATTGCAAAAACTGAAGTGAAAAATACTCTGAATACTCAGATTTTATGCTAAGCGAAAAACTGTAAACAGCCATGACTGGATTGTTTTGTGAATATCAGAACATATTCTAGTAACAAGATTCATTAAGGAAATGGCTATATTAATTTAAAGTGATTGAAATGTTGATGTGAATTATGGGTCATCCATTGGAGATGAGCAGAGGCTTTCAGCACATTAATCTGGAAGAGCAGTAGAGGGGTATCTTATTTCCTACAAGAGAGACTTAAAACACATGCATCTTTAGCCTCTTAACAACGATAAGATCAGTCGCTTGAGGCATATGGTACTAGCAATACAAAATACATATGAAAACAGATAACATATGGTTTGCATTTGCAAGGTATGCTGTATGAAATAAAGTATTTCACACCTTTCTCCTCAATTATAAATGTCTATAAAGGAAATAAAGACTCTTGCAAAAAAACTGAGTTAAAAAGAAAAGAATCAAACTGACATATAAATCAAAAATGGATCCTTTGCAGGACCAAATTTTGTTCAAAGGAGATGAAGAAACAAAGCCACATTTGTTATCGCAATATTTCTTATCCTAGGTGAACCTTCAAAGAGCAAATGGCAAATGTTTATAGCCCCATAAGGCCAACAACGATAAAAGGGAAATTTACAGTTGGCAAAGGCAAATATGTAAATAAGGTTTACAGCTCCTCCAAACATCAGGCATTCTAAATTGTGACAAGACAGAAGATCTATTTACGGAATGTGATCACTGCCAAATGCTTCCTACCATCAGTGTGTTAGACTGAGACTCTCAGTACGGCTACCGAACTTGGAAGTCACATTTTCCTTTAAGGACAAACCACAAATACAGAAGAAGGTAAAAAGAGGATATTCTTTACTTTCCCTGCATAAAATGGCACCTTGACCGTAAATACAAACTAGTAAATTGCTTAAAGTAATTTATAAAGAACATTCCTTTGGTGCCCTGAAGACATTGATATGCATCAATTTAGTGCTCCAAAGTGCAGACCTGCATGGTTTGCTGAAACAGGTTGTGGGTGGGAATAAACGTTAAGGCACCAAATTTGTTTCATGGGTTAAATCACCCTGGCACAAGTTTCCAAAACCCAGTCCAGAGTACCTTTGGAATTTCTTGAAAAAATGGAGGTAGTAGCAGTGCCTTGAGACATTGGTTCTGAGTCTATAGAATTTTTTTCCCCCAGCTATCTCCAGGTAGTTGTAACCCACAGGCCCAGGGCTAAATCAGAGGAAGAAGAAGCATCTTTTGGATTAGGTCTGTTGTTGTTGTGTGCCATCAAGCATATTCCAAGTTCTGACCCATAGCGACCCTATAGGACAGAGTAGAACTACCCCATTAGGTTTCCAAGGCTGTAATCTTTAAGGGAGCAATTCGCAGGTCACAGGTCTTTTCTCCCGTGGAGCCTCTGGTGAGTTTGAACCATTGACCTTTCGGTTAGTAGCCAAGCACTTAACCATTGCACCACCAGGGCTCCTTATGGATTAGGCCTGGACTGATAATTTAATAAGTGTTGTTAGGGTTCAGACTCATTCAGTTTATTCCATAGGATGGCACCAGAGACACTAATATTTTTGGAAGCATCCTCCACTTTCAGGAGTATGACCTGATATTTCCACCTGACTGTAAAAAATTAATACAAAAAAAATCAAAGTCACATACATTACTATCCAGACATACAAATTCTCAGTCATTTCCACTTGAGGATCTAAAATAGCTACTAAAATAGTGATTACCACCACCCCTTTCAACCACAGTCTATATGAGCCTTCTTTTCTGTGAGGTTTTCCTCAGATAATTTGCCTTTGAATTTTTAGATACTGATCAATGAATCAACAAAAATTTGCCAGGAGTCTACTATTGTAAAGTTTGCTGTTGAGGGGAATTCACAGAGTGGTAACTGCACCGTTTTTGTCCGAATCACCACATGAGGTTAACAACCATACAGTGGAAATAGTGTGGGCTCACTCTGAAGTTCCCCCAGGAAACAGGAATTGGGCTAGTTCTTGAAGGGCGACTAAGTTTCAGACATGAATCTGCGGGCATTTTTGGAATGGAGAGAGCCCTTATATAAAATCAGTGTTTAGCACTTTGTGTCTTTAAATTAGTGAAACAGAAAAAAAAAAAAAACTCAAGATGACACTTATTTTAATCAGTAGTAGGAATACTGCTGAAGATTTATTTTGCTGAAATTGTTTGCATGCCTTTTTTGAAAGATCAAAGAGGGGTTTGGTCTAATATTTCCATTCTAAAAGAGTGCCCACTGTGGCATAACTCAATCATATCTTGGACTGTCTCCTTTCAACTGGAGGCCTCAATAAGGCAACATTCAGGACTTTAGGAAGCCCAAGAATGAGGCAACTTGAGGAAATTATATTACCTTAAATAAATGTCTCCCCAGGCAAAAGACATTTATCTAGGGTAATATAATTATTACCATCGTGGACAGGTTTCAGCAGAGCTTCCAGACTAAGACAAACTAGGAAGACGGACTTGGCAGTCTACTTCTGAAAAAACTGGCCAGTGAAAACCTTGTCTGATATAGTATCAGTAGGTGAACCCCTCAGGTTGGAAGGCACTCAATATACGACTGAGGAAGAGCAGCTCCTCAAAGTAGAGTCGATCTTAATGCTGTGGATAGAGTCAAGTTTTTGGGACCTTCATTTGCATGACTCAAAATGAGAAGAAACAGCTGCAAACATCCATTAATAATTAGAACATGGAATGTAAGAAGTATGAATCTAGGAAAATTGAAAGTCGTCAACAATGAAATGGACTGCATAAAGATTGACATCCTAGGCATTAGTGAGCTGAAATGGACTGGTATTGCCTATTTTGAATTGGACTATGCCCTGAATGACAAACTGAAGTGGAATGGTGACGCATTAATCATCAAAAAGAACATTTCAAGATCTATCCTGAACTACAATGCTGACAGTGATAGGATAATATCCATATGTCTACAAGGAAGACCAGTTAATATGACTATTATTCAAATTTATGCACCAACCACTAAGGCCAAAGACAAGGAAATTGAAGATTTTCAACAACTTCTGTAGCCTGATCAGACATGCAACCAAGATGCATTGATAATTACAGGTAATTGGAACGGGAAAGTTGGAAACAAAGAAAAAGGACGAGTAGTTGGAAAATATGACCTGGGTGATAGAAATGACGCTGAAGATCGCATGACAGAATTTTTCAAGACCAACAACTTCTCATTGCAAATACCTTTTTTCAACAACATAAACGGTGACTACACACATGGACCTTGCTAGATGGAATACACAGGACTCAAATCAAGTACATCTGTGGAAAGAGACAATGGAGAAGCTCAGTATCATCAGCTAGAACAAGACCAGGGATATGCTCATATGCAAGTTCAAGTTGAAGAAGAGGAAAATTGGAGCAAGTCCATGAAAGCTAAAGTACGACCTGGAGTATATCCCACCTGAATTGAGAGACCATCTTAAGAGTAGATTTGTTGTATTGAACACTAATGAGTGAAGACCAGATGAGTTATGGAATGATATCAAGGACATCATACATGAAAAAAAAAAAACGGGTCTTAAAAAGACAGGAAAGAAAGAAAAAACCAAAATGGATGTCAGAAGAGACTCAGAAACTTGCTGTTGAGTGTTGAGTAGCTAAAATGAATGGAAGAAATGATGAGGTAAAAGAGCAGAACAGAAGATTTCAAAGGGTGATTTGAGAAGACAAAGTAAAATATTATAATGAAATGTGCAAAGACCTGGAGTTAGAAAACCAAAAGGGAAGAACACACTTAGCATTTCTCAAGCTGAAAGAACTGAAGAAAAAAATTCAAGCCTCGAGTTGTACTATTGAAGGATTCTATGGGCAAAACACTGAAAGACACAGGAAGCATCAAAAGAAGATGGAAAGATTACACAGAGTCACTGTACCAAAAAGAATTGGTTGATGTTCAGCCGTTTCAGGAGGTAGCATATGGTCAAGAACCGATGGTACTGAATGAGGAAATCCAAGCTGCACTGAAGGTATTGGTGAAAAACAATGCTCCAGGAATCAACTGAATACCAGTTGAGATGTTGCAGCAGACAGAGGCAGAGCTGGAGGTGCTCACGAAATTTGGAAGAGATCCATACTTGTGCCCATTCCAAAGAAAGGTGATTCAACAGAATGAGAAAATTATGGAACAATATCATTAATATCACACGCAAGTAAAATTCTGCTGAAGATCATTCAAAAGCTATTGCACCAGTACATTGACAGGGAACTGCCAAAAGTTCAAGCTGGATTCAGAAGAGGACTTGGAACAAGAGATATCATTGCTGATGTCAGATGAATTCTGGCTGAAAGCAAAGAATACCAGAAAGATGTTTACCTGTGTTTTATTGATTATGCAAAGACACTCCACTGTGTGTATCATAACAAATTATGGATAACACTGCGAAGAATGGGAATTCCAGAGCACTTAATTGTGCTCATGAGGAACACGTACACAGATCAAGAGGCAGTTGTTTGAACAGGATAAGGGTATACTGTGTGGTTTAAAATCAGGAAAGGTGAGCATCCGGGTTGTATCCTTTCACTATATTTATTCAATATGTGTGCTGAGCAAATAATGCGAGAATTTGGACGATATGAAGAAGAATGCTGCATTAGGATTGGAGGAAGACTCATTAACAACCTACAATATGTAGATGACACAATCTTGCTTGCTGAAAGTGAAGAGGACTTGAAGCACTTTCTGATGAAAATCAAAGACTGCAGCCTTCAGTATGGATTACACCTCAACATAAAGAAAACAAAAATCCTCACAAATGGACCAATAAGCAATATCATGATAATCGGAGAAAGCACTGAGGTTGTCAAGGATTTCATTTTACTTGGATCCATGATCAATGGATATGGAAGCAGCAGTCAAGAAATCAAACTACCTATTGCATTTGGCAAATCTGTGGCAAAGGACCTCTTCAAGGTGTCCAATGGCAAATACATCACTTTGAGGACTAAGGTGTGCCTGACCCAAGCTATGGTATTTTCAATCGCCTTATATGTATGCAAAAGCTGGACAATGAATATGGAAGACTGAAGAAGAATTGATGCCTTTGAATTGTGGTGTTGAAGAAAAATATTGAATATACCATGGACTTTCAGAAGAATGAACAAATCTGTATTGGAAGAAGTACAGCCAAATGCTCCTTAAAAGCAAGGATGGTGAAACTTCATCTCAGGTACTTTGGACATGTTATCAGGAAGGATCAGTCCCTGGAGAAGGACATCATGCCTGGTAAAAAAGTAGAGGTCAGAAAAAGAGAGGAAGACCCTCAACAAGATGGACTGACACGGTGCTGCAACAATGGACTCAAATGTAATGATTGTGAGGATGGTACAAGACTGAGCAGTGTTTTATTCTGTTGTACACAGGATTGCTATGAGTTGGAACCGATCCAACAGCACCTAACAACAAAGGTAAATGTCTATAATATAGGAATCATGCATGATTCATGTTGGAGTACAATCCTAGATCCCACGGAGAAGATCAATTTAACAGCATGTCCTGATGTATAATTTAAGGAAGATTCTGGTGGCTTTCCATTTTGATACAGATTTCATTCCATTTTCCCATCTTTCTATACATCCATACTGGAGTATGGAAAAGTGTTTTACTTAACAGCCTCAAAGACCACTTGGAAGCTTCAGAAAGTTGGTGTAGACTGCAATAGTCAATATGTAAGGTGTTTAATATACACAGACCCAGACTCAGCATGCCATGGGAACCTGGATTTGTATAAAAGCAAGGGCTTTCATTTGCTCTATAAAATTCTGCTTTTTTTTTTTTTTTGTGCTGTAATCATTTTAGAAATTGCGTTTTCCCCAACTCCTACCTGACCATAGAGAATAAGTAATAGACTCTTAAAAACAGCTACAAAGTTTAGATATTCGAGCAGTAAAAGCCACCCTTTTTTTGATAATGCTGGTATGGTAGGAAGGATTCTGAAATGGCCCCCAAGATCCCAGCCCTTCTCGTGTACATGCCCTATATAATCTCCTCCCTTGACTGTGGGTGGGACTGTGAATACGATGATTATATTATTTAGCAAGTTGAAGCAATTTTGCAGATGTAATTGAGGTCACTGATTTGGTTGACTTTGAATTAATCTAAAGGGACATTATCCTGGGTGGGCCTGACCTAATCAGGTGAGCTATTAGAAGGGACTGGGCCCTTCCTAAAGGAAGAAGCTGGGAATATGAGACCACCTATGTGAGATACCATGTAGCAAAGACCGAAAAGTAGCCTCTAGGAGCTCAATCTGGTCTCCCAACTGACAGCCAGGAAGACAACAGGACCTCAGTCCTACAAACACAAGGAAATTGATTTTGTTAACAACATGAAGGAGCTTGGAAGTTGATCTTTCCATAGTTATGCTACAAGAGGAAGACACAACTGGTTGACACTGATTTCAGCCTATTAAGACCCTTATCAGAGAACCCAGATAACCTCTGCCCAGATTTCTGATCTACAGAACTATGAGCTTAATAAATGGGTGCTTCTGTAAAGGTTACAGCCAAGAAAACCCTATAGGGCAGTTCTATTCCTTCACGTGTTGTCACTATGGATCAAAATCGACACCACGGCAGCAAACTACAACATGGGATTTGCTTTGACCATTGAAATTTGAGTGGAATCCTTAAGAGCTAGTGCGTGATGAGCCACTTTTCTCTTTTCTTTTGTCAGAGTGAATGGCAGATGATGCTCTAGATAGTGGTTGTTCCATTAACCTGTATCTGGTATTCAGGACAAGTCAAGCACAGCCTCCAGCTGAGGGGACGATGTGTAGCCTAAAAGCTGGGGTTGTTTGTTATTGTGGTGTAACCTCATCCACCGTGGCAGATACAGATGCTCCCATAGTAGATCCTAGGCTGGTTATGTGGTAGATACGTACTTTGCCAAATTGTTGCCAACCAAAAGAGTTGCACAGAATATTTAAGAGGCAAATTCATTCCTCTTTGAATGCTTATGCTCAGAAAGGAACAAGGACAATGCCTTTGTTAAGAAGAATAAAAGACCAACACCCAATTTCAGGCATTCCATTTCTGTCCTACAAAATACTGTAGACATTATTCTACATACCTTGTTTCATGTTTAAGCTAACTTTATATCTCAAATATAAAATCTTTTAACATCTAAATGAAGATTTCTTAGCCTGTAGTCATCAAAATTACTGCTTGTATATGAAATCTTTTTTGCTGGTAATTTTATATTTTAATCTCCAAGGGATATAGCAAATAACTCTTTACAAAGCATAAGAAAGCCCATAAACCCCATTTATGTTGAGATGATTCTGACTTGTAGCAATGCTATAGGACAGAGTAAAACTGCCCCATAGGGCTTCCAAGCAGTGGCTGGTGGATTCAAACTGCCAACCTTTTGGTTAGCAGCCAAGCTCTTAACCACTATGCCAGCAGGGTTCCTGGTTTGGTTTAGAGTAGTACAAAATTAGGAGTTGGTGGAGCACACCAACTTGGGCAATGAGAGTTCATTTTACTGTTGTTGGATCTTTTCCATTCTTGACTCTGTAAATCTATCTTTAATATCCAGTTATAAATAATAGGATTCTGACTTTTGAGGATATTGGAGAAAACGAGATAATATACAGAATATATTAAATTATATTTTTTTGTGAGATCCTGGACAGAAATTGCAAAACAAGTTCTAGACCTTGAGAGGTTTTCACTGTCAGGAGGCCATACATAAAAGCACACTGCTTACAATTGCTGGTATTTGTGAAAACAAGCTAGAGAATAAGTAAAGTTAACTTGTATGTTATAGTTCTCTGTATTGTGACAGTAAAATATAGAACAAAAAAATGAGTGTTAACTTGACAACTTGCTCTTCTGTATGACAAAACTAAGAACAAATAACAATATACTTGTGCAAAAGGTATTGAATGAGTATTTTCCTTGACCTTGGCCTAAGTATACAGCCTCCTCCCCTAAAAGTGTGGTAAGGCATAATGAAAATTGTCAATTAATTTAATGTGCACATTGAGGGTGAAATTCACTTGAACTGGAAGTTTCTGATTATGAAAGATATCATTGAATTAAAATACATTAGAGCCTTTTGTTAATAATTTCATTTGTGTTAAGGGTTTATGATCATTTTGACCTCTTTGATTACTGTAAACTGGGTCTATTTTTTTTTCCTCTCTCTTATTCTTTTCAACTCCTTAAGGACACACATATAAAAAATCTGGTGATAATGATTCAAGGTAAGTCTATGGCGAAGGGTTAACTAACTGCAGAAATCAAGAGAACAGCTGAATTCTGTTTATTCTATGAGCACAACATCAATTCATGAATTACTAAGTCATCCTCAAATATTTTCTGCTTTCCCATTAATGGTAATATAAAAATGTCCATTTAAGAAATCAGCAAAATTGTCAATTGGGATAAATAAAAACAACTAACATGTAGTGAAATCATATGTGTACCAGGCACACATTTCTTATTTTTATTTCTCACAACTTTATAATGTAGGAACTATCATCATTCCTACTTAACAAATGCTGCAATCCACCAAGATCAGCTTCCCAGGGCACCAAACAGGGTGTGGAAGGGTGGAGAGTTAATCTGATGGGGCAAATTGAAAATATCTTTCACAACAACCAGGTTTAATTTTCAAGTTTGGCCTCTCTTTGTTGAGTTCATACCCATAGTTGGCATCAAACCTCTTGTCCTCCCTCCCTGTTTTACAGAAGCAAAATGCTTGCCCTTTCTCCCTGTTTTCTGGAGGTATAATGCTTGTCCATCTCCCCTATTTTCCAGAGGTAAACACTGAAGTGGGAACCTGGGTCACCCCAAATTCCTAACCAATTTCTTATGGTAGAGTTCTCTCAACATAAACTATGCATGACTTATCACACACTCTGGGCAAGGAAACCCCAAGAGAAACAGGCTTTATGCCTTTTCTTTTGCAGTGAAAATATTTGTAGGATGAGTTTTATCTATAGAACTTTATTCCTTTCAAATCCCCTGAATTTTCCAAATTGCTTTAGAAGCCTTAGGCTTCCACATGACAGCAGCTGCAAACATCAGCAACATGTAGGAAGCCAGAACTGACATGGCCAGTTCCAGCAAAATGGCACTCTAGACAGAAGCACCATGCCGTCCCTCCACAGCAAAGATCCAAAAAACTAAGCCGAACAGAGAATACAACAATCCTGAAACCCTAAAACATCAAATGAAGAGATAAAGAGCTCAGCCAAGCACCAAATGGTGTGAGAAAACTGACAGAGAATGAAGAGCGAGGAGAGATTCATGCAGAGGTCCCCTACCAGCTAATGCAGCACGGATCCACCATCTTGGACTCCTATTGGAGACCAGCAAACGGGGGTATGAGAAAACACCCTCACGGAGCACCCAGAGGGAGACAAAACAACCGGTAATTTGCGGTGTGCACTTTTCCACTCCCCACCCCTCTTCGCCCTGCCTCGGCCTCCTCTGCTTCCCGCGGCCACGGTCTCTTGACCGTGAAACACCGGCTGCTTGGATTCCACACACCTAAGCGGAAGGCTCTCTGGGTGCCATTTGTTGGCTGTTGGTGTTGCTTTTTTCCACTTCTTTTGATTTCTACCTTGCCTCTGGCCAACTCCCCCTCTTTACGCTTGAGTGCCTCGCTCCATGCACCATCTTTGCTTCTTCCTGAGTGGCTGCAGAGCACCAGGAATTTGTGATATATGCTTTCCCACTTTCTACCCTTCATCACCCACACTCGGCCTCCTCTGCTTCCCACGGACCCAGTCTCTTGTCCAGAAACACCAGCCCGCACTGGGTGGCTCTCTGAGTGCCATTTGTTGGCTGCTGGTGTTGCTTTTTTTTTTCTTTTCCTGCTTCTTTTGATTTCTTGCTTGCCTCTCACCACCTCCCCCTCCTTTCGCTCGACTGCCTGGCTCCATGCGCCATCTTTGCTTCTTTCTGAGGAGCTGCGGAGCTCCATTCGAGTGTGGAACTGCTGCCCGGTCTGGGCTACCGCGCTGGTAGGATCCCGGGGCTTTTGTTCGTTTGTTTGTTTTGAATTGTTTGTTTGTTTTCTTTTCCTTTTCTTGAGTTCGGAGCCCTTTCTGGCCAGGCGGAGCTGAGTGGCAAGGAACTCCCCTTCAACTTCCACAGACGTGCAGAGGGATCCCTGAGGGCATTTCTTTTTTCGTTGGTTTTTCTTTTTTCTGTTTTTTTGGGGGGCCGTTCTTGTTCTTTTTTTTTTAATTTGTTTTGTTTTCTTTTCCCTCTTTTTCCCTTTTTGTCTTTCTTCATTGCTTAGTTTCTCGTCCCTCTATATCTTCCTTCTCTTTCTGATCCCTGAATACCAGGCGTTGTACACCTCTACGCCTTTTAGCCAGGCTGTATTGCAACACCTGAGAGCAACCTCCCCAGACCTCATAGCTGCATCGGTGGAATCCCTGGGAACTCTGCAGTTCTTTAACCTTTCTGATTCTTATTTATTCATTCTTTTCTTTTCTTCCTCTTCCCCTTTCTGTTTCTCTCCATTTCATAGACTCTCATCTCTCCATTCCAATGGCAAGCTCCCTTAGGATTCTTTTTTGTTTGTTTGTATGTTTTTGGCTCCTGTTCCTCTTTACTCTCTCCTATATCCATCTTAGCTCCACACATAACAATCTCCCTGTTGCATCCTGCCTACCTGCACCGTGCGCTTGATATCACACCACCAAGCAGCACAGGCACGGCCTACTGGAACCTGCCCTGCACTGATTAGTGACCCGCTCTGGTGGCTGTAGTAAGTGCCACAAACAACCTGTCCCAGTAACTCCTCTTCAACTAGACCTGCCCTGCTGTACCATATATGAGTAACTGACCCTGTGAGTTGGAGAAGGAGGCAAAAAGTATTGAGCGCACAGATGAGCAAACAACAAAGAACACAGTCTGCCTGCTCAGACATAGTCAAATTTTTTTTTAAAAAAGGGACGAAACAAATCTATAATCAATAAATGAGAAAAATAACTACTGAATGCCCCCAAAACAGCAGACAATATCTAAACATTTACAAAAACAGGACAGGATGCTTCCAGTAGGCATCCAAAATAAAACACCAGATGACTCTCTTGTGGAAGAAAATGCACTA
>NW_004444166.1:1626715-1686099 GCF_000243295.1 Trichechus manatus latirostris | reverse complement strand
GTATCTTTGGCTATGTGTAGTTTCACCAAAAAAAAAAAGGTTGAGAAGTTAGAGGGTTAATATGTTGTCGGGTTGTTAACCAATGCCATAAAACAACATGTGTACTACTGTTTCATGAGAAACTATTTGTTCTGTAAGCCTTCACCTGAAGTACAATCAAATATAAAAAAAAGAAAAAAAGAAAAATAATAATAAAACTGACATGGCCAGAGAGCTAAATCACCCTCGGGTCAACAGCTGATAGGCTAAAATCCCCTACCTCCTTTTCCCAGCATCAATCAAGCAATGGGATGGTTATGTTTGTGGATGACTTCCATCTCCACGGGACTCTTGCAGTCTTGTTGGAAAGTGTTTTGCTGCTCTACCTGAATGAAGTGCTGCTGAGAGGAAGCAGCTAATTTCTCATGAGCTGTATGAGCTAGCCAAAGACAGACTGTAGGACCAAAACTGGACTAAGTCATTGATGTTGAGAAATTGGCTCTCAACTCGCCAAGCACGGCCTGCAGATGCTGGTAAGGGCTGTAGTCTGTCACAAGTGCAGACTCCTGAGACAACACTTGGGGGGAGGTAAATGTCAAAACCTAAGCCAGTGACTGGAAGCTTTGTGTTGTTGTACTTAGTTTTCAAAGATGACACCACTGATGGTGAGTATGCTGTGTATGTGCAGGGAGGCTGGAAAATTTGTACAGGACTTCAAGTTCAATCTGTACTGTGCACTCAAGTTCAATCTGTACTGTACTGTTCAATCTGTACTGTGATTGTCCTTCAGCGTGTGGCTGCTGCCATTATTTACAGAACCACAGAATGCTTATTTTCTCAGCCAACCAAATGAGGTATCATTTGTTGATGTATTCATTTTTGCAGGAGTCCCTCAATAGTGAAAACAGTTAATGCTCTCGGCTGCTTCCCGAAAGGTCAGAGGTTGGAGTCTACCCAGAGGCACCTCAGAAACCCTGGTGATCTACTTCCAAAAAAGCAGCCATTGAAAACCCTATGGAGCATAGTTCTATTCTGACACACATGGGGTTGCCATGAGGCAGAACTGACTCGACAGCAACTAGTTTTTTATTGTTGTAGGAATCCTTTCCCATGGTGACATTGGCAGTTCTGTTGGAGAAAAGACCTGGTGATCTGTGCCAGTAAAGATTACAGCCTCGGAAATCATATCGGGCAATTCTACCTTGTCTACTTTGTCATAGCGATACTATGAGTTGGAATCGACTGGAAAGCACACAACTATGGGAATCTGTAGAGCATCCAGCCAAGCTGGTTTACTCATGATGGTTCCACTGGTCTTCAAATAAGCTGTATGGTGTGAAGAGAAGTTTTTTTTTTATGTAATTGTAGTTGTTGTTGTGTGCCCTTGAGTTGATTCTAACTCATAGTAACCCTATAGAACAGAGTAGAACTGTCCCATAGGGTTTTCTAAGCAGTAATCTTGACGGGAGCAGATTGCCAGGTTTTTCTCCTATGGAGCTGCTGGGTGGGTTCGAATCACCAACCTTTCAGCTAGCAGCTGAGCTTAACCATTGCTGCAGGACAATCACAGTACAGATTGAACAGTATAGTACAGATTGAACTTGAGGGCTCCATAATAGGTGTTCCATATTTTTTATTGCTATTCAGTAGCTCATTGAAAATCATGTCACTCCCAGCTTAAACCTTCCAAAGGCTTCCTATTGTAAGTAGAATAAATTCCCAATCCTAATCACAGCAGACAAGGCCCCACCTCACATCTTGTGTCCTGAACCACTCTCACACTTGCTGTTTACCCTCCAGCCACAGTTCCTTCCCAGCTTGGGACTTTGTATTAATGTTCCTGCTGCCAAAAAAACCTTCCCCACCTCTTTCCCTTGGCTCATTTTCATTTGTCCATTCTCTGCTGAAGTGTTATCTCTGCTGAAGTGTTAGCTCTGCTGAAGTCATTTAGACTTATTCTCTGCCCCCTAGTCACTCTCTATTATACTGCTTGATATATTTACTCATGACACCTAGCAAAATTGAAATTAACTTTAAAAACTTTTGTTATTGCCTACCACTTCTATTTTGTTCTCCACAGAATCCCCAGTTCCTAGAACAATTTTAGCAAATAGTACTCAACAAACATTTGTTGAATAAATTCCTGTATACCTCAATTCTATTTTCTAGTTTTTTTGTTCCCCATAGGATCTCCAATTACTAGAACAGTTCCTAAGAAATAGTAAGTACTCAATATATATTTGTTGAATGAAATTCTCTAAATGTCAATTCCACTGGACTCTCCACCATCAATCTGTCAATCAGTTTGCAAATATTTATGTGCACATTTTTTGAAGATTGGTGCATTGGAGTGTGTGATAGTGGGTATGTGGGTAGTGACAAGATGGAAATAGATTGGAAACTAAAGATATGTCCCTATTTGCAGAAAGAGGTGGGGGCCTATCACATTCTTAGGTTTGAGAAACATAAACGTGGATTATACAGATTCCCCCTTAAGTATGTTTGAATTTTTTAAAAAAATTTATAGTGACCATCTCATACTGGAAATTACCTCATATTAGATTAAGCCAAGTTGGAAAATTATTGCCTCTGTGGGTGTCTTGTATTCATGTCATTTACATTTAATTGTCAAATAAAAAGGGAAAAACAAGTTCTCTCTCTCTACCTCTCTCTCTTTGTTAACCAAAATAAAGACCTGCTCTAATGGTCAGGACACTAGCTCAAGAAATGGGACTCTTAGTTACCACTGGTCATTAAAAAACTATTTAAAATTTTCCTGCCTCCATTTTCTCACAGTAAACTTCCTTTTTGATGTGGGTAATAAAATGACTTTCTAAAACTAAGAAGTATTAGTCCCTAGTAGATGGTAAAACATCTCCCCTACAGGCAGATTTTTCAAAGGTTTCACATTCCATGTCTTTCTGGTTGTCACAATCTCTATGAACACAATCTACTAACATATTTTGTTCACGAAGTACCCTATGACCTCGTAGAATTAATACTACATTTTAAACTAGTGAGAAAAATCTCTAAGCATTAGTAGAAGCAGAGCTGGTGTATAAGGCCCTTATAATGTATTTTTGAGCTACTGGGAGCTACTATATTAGATGTTTGATGTACCCATTCTGTTTTGCTTTCTCTGAAATAATTCATTTGCCTTCTAAATGGAATCAAGAAAATACTTAATAAAAATGGTAATACATCCAAGAGCACATGGTTATAACTGGAGGATTGATGTAGAGAAAATTTTAGTGAGTGTAGTTGGCGGCAGTGGATGGTGGCTGCAGGAGGGGTTGGGGTAGTCATTAAGTGATAGGAGGCTTTATGACATTTTTCTTTTGAAAGATATTGAGCTGTGGTCAGGATTCTTTTTGTAAATCTTATCTGGGGTTAATGTGTCTTTCTCTCATGGATCTTTCTTAACCAGTTACGAATAGAGCTGCTATTTAGAAAATTAAACTGGAGAACAGTTTTGAAGATGTAGACTCTCACATCCCAGTTCTGATAAATGTTGAAAATATAATCATTACAGATGAACCTGTCGAATTTAAGAGGAGTGACTTGAGGGACATATATATAAATAAATGTCCACAAATGATGAACAATCCTAAACTTGGGAAACTAAAAATTTAGCTGCAAACTTTGGATCCTATGTCCTCCCCTGCCCTTCATCTCCAAAAGATAAATAAAAATCTCACTATGAGAACCTCAGGCCAGAAATATGATGCAACTTTATCCATAGGCTAGTTGAGTCCATATTCAAACCTTCCCCTTCCCTTATTTCCAAAGTCTTCCTTTCCCTATAGCTTCGCTTGGACGTCCACAGTCCTCAGTTTAAATTAGCCCCTAGAAAAATTGCAACTGAATGGGCTATTTACAGCCCAGAAGTTAATTACTTCTGGGCTATGCAGAGGCCTAGAAGGCTAGTACACAGTTCCTGCCATCCTCAAAGTTACTGACTGGCCACAGGAGTCTGTGAGACACCTACAGCTCATCTTGATTGCATCTCTCTGCAGAGAAGACCACTAGGTCAATTGACCTTTGCTGCAAGAATGTGTTAAGCCCACTCGGAGGGGGAAAAGAAGCTGAAGGCAGAGACGGTGTTAAATCTGAGGAGATGCAAAAGGAGTTCCTAGGGCAATACTGCACTTAAAAATGTAGTGATACCTCAGAATTACCTAGAAGTTAAACATCTGAATTCCCAGCATCCACCCAAACTTTTGGAATCTGAATTTCTCGAGGTGGGGACCAGGAATCACTATTGTAAACAAATTACATTGCTTATTTCTGGTGATAGTTCAGTAGCAAAATCATTAAAAAAAGGTTCAGATCTTCTTTTAAAGGGAATCTGTGAAAACAGCATTCCACGAAGCAGACGGGTTTTCAGGAGAAAACCCAGAGTTAATGAGAGTGGAAGAAGCTGATGGTAATAGTAGTTTATATTAGTAATTGTTAAATGTTTTAGTCTCAGGACCGCTTTAAACTTACGTAAGTTTTGCGGACCCCCCAAAGAGCTTTTGTTTATGAGGGTTATATCTATCAATATTTACTGTACTTAAAATTTAAATTAAGAAATTTTTAAAGAATATTTATTTATGTATCCCATAAAGATAACAATAATAAATCCATTAGATGTTAACTTAAATATCATATTTTAATAAAAAATAACTATTTTTCCAAAACAAAAATGTAATGAGAAGAGTTGCATTGTTCTACATTTTTGCAAATCTCTTTGCTGTCTGGGTTAATAGAAGACAGCTGGATTTTCATCCTGCTTCTGCATTCAATCTGTTGTGAAATCGCAGGTCATTTGCCCTCTGGAAAACTCCTCAATATACTCCAGAGATAATAAAAGTGAGAAAGGCAAAGAGCATTTTAGCATTATTATGAAAATAGATTTGATCTTGTGGTCGCCTGGAAGGCTTATTTTAATAAGCCAACAAGGTTCTGAACTCTTGATATTTTTTAAACCCTATGAGGGACATTCTATTATTATCATCACCCCCTTTTTGCAAGTGAGGAAACTGAGGCTGAGATAGACTACAAAATCAGTGGCAGAGCTGAAATTAAGTCCAATAGCCAGCACCCTAGACTTTAGCCATTGCTACACTGCCTTAGGTTAGGAAAGCAGAAATAAGAATTTAGGCAATTAGCAAAGGCTTCTAAGATGGCCCGGGAGCTGAACAGCCAAGCCCTCCCCCTTCCATATACCCCCAGACCCAGACGTGGTTTCTGGGGTTGATTTGATCAGCTCAGCTTTGTTAGAATATGTTCAGTTTCTGAGGTGAAGGAAACCTTGGGCAGAAGGCAGCCATAAATATTTAAAACACTGAGCTGCAAACTGGGACCAAGGGGAGGACGAGGCCCCACCTTTATTTGTTTATCACCTAGACTTGAGTCAGGAGTGTCTTCCACATTTTACTTCTCTCTTCAATACAGACTCTTCCTAGAGAAACAAAAACCCGCAGTGGACCCGCATTCACAAATGCATTAATCCTTCCTCAGCGTTTTTCAACAAACTAAACAGTATAGTAGGAATTAGAATACCTTCATAAGAGGAATCCTGGTGGCACAGTGGTTAAATGCTTGACTGCTAACCAACAAAGGTCAGCGATTCGATCCCACCAGCTGCTCTGCGGGAGTAAGATGTGGCAGTCTGCTTCTGTAAAGGTTTACAGCCTTGGAAACCCTATGGGGCGGTTCTACTCTGTCCTATAGGGTTGCTATGAGTTGGAATCGACTAGATGGCGACAGATGTACCTTTACAAAAGATAAAATGTCACAAACTTTTAAAAGTTGCTATTAGCATAACTTAAAAGTCATTAAAAATGCAATACAAATATATGACTAATATTTTTAGACATGTTTTCTTGATCTTGACAAAACATGATTTAATATCTCTAAAACTGGTGTCAAAACAGCGTTGTATCTTTTTGTTCAGCCAAGTAATGTTTCTTTTGCCACACGGTACTTTTTTTTTTTGATTTATCGTTAGGTTATCTAGGTCTAATCTGAAGTAATATTATGACTTTCAGTTAAGGAAAAATAAATTACTAGACCTTTGGGCAAGTCTTCTCTTCTTGCTATCCATGTTTTAACAGACTGCTTATTCTATCAAATAAAAGGAGAAGACGAAAACACCCAAACACAAGTACACATCCTTAAAGTGTGAAAAACAAGCTGAGGAGAGCCGAGGCCATGGCTGAGAAAGCCCACTTGGCGCTGAAGAAGTTAAACGTTGTCTGATCTCTCTCTCTTTCTCACATCTTAACCAAAGAATCATTTCCATCTCTAAGCTGTTTATAATTAGGTGTTAATGACCTCAGAGTTGTGTGAGTTTACCAGGTTCTGTACCTCATTTGATTTCCCCCTGGGCTAAAGCAATACCAAGAGGACTCAAATGAAGATAAAATACATCTCTATGGTCCCAATGGATATTGGATCAGAGATACATAAATACAGAGAAGTCCAGAGGGAAAGATTATTATTAACACTTGTTCTATGACCTATGCTAACCAAGAAATGAAAGTAATTATAGTGCTTTTGTGTGCTGGGTGAGGGGGTCTCATACTCGGAAATCATGAATGAAATGAAGAGACACTGGCACTTCAGAGGCTAGAGGTTTGGGGGCTAATGGCCCCTCTGTATAGAAGAAACCTAATAAAACAACATGGAGTCCCTAAGAATTGTCAGAAAAAAAAATTTTTTCTGAGATAAGAAAGTCACACTTATTAACCTTCACAACAAGAATGAGAAAATAATTGTGTAAAAAAAAAAGTAGATGTACTATATACGGTGCTTGATAGCAAAATGCGACAGTGCCTAAGAGCTTGCTAAAGAAAGCAGTTTTATACAGAAATCACAGTGAATTTCAAAGGCTGACTTTGTCTTTTAATCAATGAATTAAGTGACTATCGCGTGCATATCTGCCTGTGCTCTATATACCCCAGCTTCCTGTTTGTGAATGAATGGGGATGAAGTAAATATTTAGTCTTTAGTAATCCTCAGTGCAGAATTTTATTTATTTGCATTTTAAAGTTTGCAGTCATTATAACTCTGTAATTGGCAATGCCTCATACTAAGAACTCACTTGGTTGTTAAAAAAAAAAATTCTCAACAGATTTTAGCCAAGGATTAAGAGGAAAAAGAGTTACAAAACAAAACTTCAAATGTTGTAAAACAAGATGAGTCATTTAAAGTGCTGCTAAATCCATAAATCTTGAACAGATTCAAAAATACAGTCATGTGTGGCTTAACATCCATGATAAATTCTGTGAAATAGGACGTTATGCGATTTGGACGTTGTGTGAACGCCACATTATATACAGACAATCCATAGTTAGGAACCAAGTCCCATAAAACCTATTATAGTAAAACCTTATGGGAGCCCACGGGACAAAGCCCAAGAGCTATATTCACTAGATAAACGAGGCTGGCCTTGTCAGAAGTGTAGTTGCTGGCCTGCCTGGGCTGCACTGCAGCTGCTGGCCTGCCTGGGCTGCACTGGCATCCAGATGGGGACTGTCTTAGTCATCCAGTGCTGCTATAACAGAAACACCACAAGTGAATGCCTTTAACAAAGAGAAACTTATTCTCTCACAGTCTAGTATGCTACAAAAATTCAGGGCATCAGCTCCAGGGGAAGTCTTTCTCCCTGTCGGCTCTGGAGGAAGGGCCTTGTCTTCAGTCTTCCCTTAGTCTGGGAGCATCTCAGCGCAGGAACCTCAAGTCCAAAAGATGCGCTCTGCTCCTGGTACTGCTCTCCGTTGTGGTATGGGGTCCCCAACTCTCTGCTTGCTTCCCTTTCCTTTTATCTCTTGTAAGATAAAAGATGGTAGAGGCCACACCCCAGGGAAACTCCCTTTACGTTGGATCAGGGATGTGACCTTAGTAAAGGTGTTACAATCCCACACTAATCCTCTTTAACGTAAAATTACAATCACAGAGTGGATGACAACCACACAATCCTGGGACTCATGGCCTAGCCTAATTGATACACACATTTTTGGGTGGACGTAACTCAATCCAGGGCAGGGGCTTTGCACACGCTGGGGCGAAGGGCAGGGGTATACTGGGGCGCAGAGACACGGCCTCCGATGGGCGGTAGCTGGTGGGCCTTAGCTGCCGCTGCCCTGCTGTTGCGGCTGCTTCCTGATCGTGTGCTTCTGCTGCCCGGAGTCCACTAGCGCCACAGGCCTGGCCAGCGCCCCCTGCCGGCAGCATCGGGGCAGGAGCGGAGGAGCCACTATGCGGAGAGTAAACGGCTGCGGCGCTGCTGGGCGGCTGCCTGAAGCCAGGAGGAGGGGAAGGTGGAGGAGGAGTTGGAGGAGGAGGCGCTGCGGGATTGGGATACGCCCCCGAACCCCCCGCTGCTCCTTCACTCTGAGGGATTGAGATCTTTAAAACCATTAGGGGGAACTAGTAAACAAAAGGAGAGCTGCTTTCCCTTAAAAAAAAAAAAAACCTTATGGAACCAGGGACATGTATGTGGTCGGACACTGCCCTAACAGATGTTACATGGCACATGACTGCCTTGAAACAAAGTGACCTGGGTATCATTTAAAGAGGAAGAAGGGGGGAGAGCGGGAGAAGAGAGGGGATAAGAGAAGCCTAACAGTATCCCACTACAGCATAGTAACTGAGCTGGTAAAGTCACCAAGATTAAAATGAAGTAATTCACTTTGAACTAACTCTAGGCGACTCCTCTAATGTGCCTGAGGATTGTCTGTGGCAAGCCCAGAGGAAATCTTTTGTGCTTCAGTTAGCAATAAAGCTTGGAAATCATTATTCTTTCAAAGATGAACATGGATAACAGAGGAAACCAGAAATGTCCAGGCTCTTGTACTTTTAGCCCACATGGAGGAAAGCTTTGCTGCTTAAACATGAGTGAAGTTTTTATAGGTGTGTTAATTTAAACCTTATAAAACCTTCTCCAAATTAAAAAAAAAAATCTCCACCAGCCGGTGAATTTAGGTTAGTGACATGGCAAAACATGTTCATTAGAATGTGTCCAAAATATACAATAGTGACAAAGGTAACTCCCTGACTCATGGAACCCACACATTTGGCTAAGATGATTGTTATTAAATCAAAACTGAGATCACCTGGCCTTTTGATCGTTTCAGACGAGTTGTCTACATGGTAATATATTCCATTTTCTATTGTTTTGTAGAAAAACCCAACAATCTGTTAGGAACAGATGTTTTACAACTTTTGGAGGGAGAACAGTGGCAGGATTAAGAAGTCCCTAAAATTCTTGTTCTTCTCTGTCCTGATACACATGTAGCTTCCTTTTCAGGAGTGCTGTGTGATGTTTACATATCTGAATACCTACACAGTATTTCAAAAAAAAGAAGAAAGAAAAGAAAGGAAACCTGCTTAACACCCTGCTTCCCCTTCCCCTGCAGTTATTTATGAGGCAATTTTACAACATATTTTTACAGGTTAGTCATAGTGTCACATCAGTCATTCCTACAATTTTACATGCAGAAATGAATTGTCTCTCTGTACTTCAGTGGGATAAACGCCCTCCTTTTTAATGCTTTTATGCCACTGTGTAAAAGACAGCGAACTGAGGTACACGAAACTACGTTGAAAAGCTTACTAGGTTGACAAAGTTAGGGATTAAAATTCAGTCGTGCATGCAAAAAATGTAATAAATGAATGAAAATGTATGTTATGGGTCATTTTGGCTTTAATAGCACCTTTGTGCTATGGAATCCAAATAGCAACAGCCATCTTATACGTGCCTCACAAATGAAAACATTCGGTTTCTAGGAACTTAATGACACACAGCTAGCTCGGAATGAGGCCCGTGCCCACGGATTTATTTCATGCACACATTCAGGGCATGCAGAGACAACGTATCAGTCAAAGAGAAGACTCCATTTAAAGCTGCTGCAACATTCATATTGTGGTTCGTCTCCATTTTTCAGCTAAATAGAGGAGGTTTTCTTTTCACTTCACATAAAGTCTTCAGCTAGCTCAAGCCTTCTAATAAATTGCAAACTCTGTAACAATATATCTTCTATTATGCCGCTTGTTACTTTACTAAGACAGGAAATTAAAGCAATAAAACACTTTCAAAATGATCGGGTACACTCATGCAGTCATTTTTCTTATGTTCTAGTATTATTCTTCAAAAGACCTTTTATGATACTAATATTAAATTCTGTGAAGTCTGGAGAATCTGTTGAAAGTGTTGAATTTCTTAAGACACAGAGCCCAAATATTGTATCTACTCATGCATTTATTAAAACTGAATATGTGGTAGAAATTTTTAAAACACAAAATACAATACAGTTAAATAATATATGATCAGATATATTTCAAATCCACATTAGAGAGTCCACTGTGTGGAAATTTGATTGAATGCTCAGGAAAATCTATTTTGCTTTTTCTCACCTCATGTGGCCAAATGCACAACATATGTGGTCATTCATATAAAAGGCTGGTAACTGCAACACGAAGCACAGAGAACCAGACAAATACCATAATGGTCACTTATGCAGCATGCTCACATAAAGGAAATTGAATCAGCTTATGAGGCTGTGCATTCTTTATTAACCTCCTAGAAAAAGGTCAGACAACTGTTCTTTTAATGGTAAGAACACCGTCGGAGAAAGGCTAAAAGAGAAATGCAAAAAACTGCAATATTTTCTAGGCAGTGTATTAGGCAATTGCGTTAAAAAGCTTACAGAGTGAAGTGGAAAAAAGCCCTCTTCATTGACCATTATGGAAGGAAAAACTGCTTATTTTCTTTTTAGCAATAAGCATTTCTCGCCAACCTTATGGAAAAAGACGTGGAATGAAAAATAAACTGAGAGGAACAAAACAATCAAAATAAAAAGTCCCCTTTCTCCCTTCACTCTTTCTCATCCTTCCTTCCTTCCTTCCCTCCCTCCCTCCCTTTTGCAAAGGTTTCAAAAAAAAGAGGTAGAGCCTTCCCCTAGGACAAAAGAAAACCACTTCCCATTAGGTTAAATTGCAGAATTGCTTGAGCAGTGCAGGAATATTCCTCTTCTTGGGAAACCCCAAAACAGTTGATCTGGTTTTCAGTGTATCATTTTAAACAACTGCTATTCAGCAGGTGTGAATGTTCCAATAAATAACAAATGCTTTTCCAGGCGGCACTAAGAGCCTTTACAATGTTAGGCTCCATCCCAAACCACTCCCTTTCCTCACTCAGCTGATTAGGGTCAACACTTTAAAATCAGAAAATGAAGTCCTTGAACCCCTTGTCACAGCTATACACGCACTTGCTAACATTAAAAGATCTTCCACCCACCAAAGAGAAGTCAGACTAGGCCTGCATGCTGCTAATTTACTTTCCTTCCTTACCAATTCCAATTCCTGTCTCAGAAATATCTTTTTGATATTTTTTGCAACATTGTGCTGAATTTCCAGTGATAAAATTAGCAGGTCCAATCTGAGGCATTAGTCCGCAATAACTTATGTTTCCCTTCTCATCTGACACAGTTCCTCTCTGCTGGATTTCCAAAGCAATCAACTATCTGAGGATACTTTCCCCCAGAGACCTGTCTTAGCACACTGTATCAATTAACACAAAAGCCATTCTGGACCCCCTCCAATACACCGCACTACCATCTGGTCTCCCTGGAACCTCATGGAGTGGGGCAGATTTCAATTTGTCAAAACAATGCAAATTCCCCAAATTATTTTCAAATTATGCATGTTTACTTTAATGTGGTGCTCATTGATCTTTTAAAAGGTACTTTGCAAATTCCTCCAAATTGATTCTCAAGCTTGCATTTTCTCTCTCTCTCAGTTGATTAGAAATTGGGGCTATAAAGGCTAAAATTTAACTCTAAAGAAATAAGAGTTTGTAAAATGTAAATAGCTTGCTAACCAAGGGCAATTACAAATTATTAGATGTGTTCACACCCCACAAGCCCATTTGCCAATTGCCCAGTGATTAATTTGAGAACACAATTTTTAGGCAGCAAAACATTTGGTATTGTTTGAGAGGTACCAGGAAGACTCTTGCATCAAAGAAAAATGTCCCAAATGTCAGCATTTGTCAGTCTTTTCCTTTAAAGCTTTGAAAATTACTGATAGAATATAAGCAATTAATTAATTCATTTTTCACTCATTAGACTGAATTTATTTGTCAGATTTGTTTGGCTGTTACCTTGAAAAGTTTTATATATGTATATATATTTTTTACTGTACTTTAGGTAAAGGTTTACAGAACAAACAGTTTCTCATTACACAGTCAGTACGCATATTGTTTTATGACATTGGTTAACGATCCCATGACATGTCAACACTCTCCCTTTTCTTTTCAACCTTGGAGGACTTTTTTTTCTTTTTTGGTGAGAATATACATAGCCAAAGATACACCATTTCAAAAATTTCTACATGTACAATTCAGTGACATCAATTACATTCTTCCAGTTGTGCTGCTATTCTCACTATCCTTTTCCAAATTATTCCATCACCATTATCTTCAACTCACTGTCCCCTAGGCTTCCCATCAAAACTTTTGAGTTGCTGTTGTCAATTTGATTTCACATAGATAATTCTTTTTATTTTTGTACTTTAGATGAAGGTTTACAGAACAGAATAGTTTCTTATTCAACAGTTAGTACACATATTGCCCTATGACAATGGTTAACAACCCCATGACATGTCAACATTGTCCCTTCTCAACTTTGGGTTCCCTATCACCAGCTTTCCTGTCCCCTCCTGCCTTCTAGCCCTTGTCCCTGGACTGCTGTGCCTCATTAGTCCTGTTTTGCTTTATGGAGCTGTTCAATCCCCGGCTGAAAGATGAACCTCGGGAGTGACTCTACCACTGAGCTAGAAGGGTGTCTGGGGGCACCTTGGAAAGTTTTGATGTGAGGAGGAACGGCAGGAAAGATCTATAGCTGCACTGGCCAATGCAGAAACCATTAGCCGTATGTCTCTATTTAATTTAAATTGTAAAATTATCAAAATTAAATAAAAATTTAGAAATTGGGTTACTCAGTCATACTAGCCACATTTTAAGTGCTCAATATGAACATGATGCTAGTGCCTAATTAACCGCACAGTGCCAGTGTAGACCGTTCCCATCAGTGAAGAAAGTTCTGCTGGACAGTACTGACGTAGACGATCATCGGTCGCTTCATCGGAAGGGTGGCTCACAGTGTAAGTGCAGAAATATTCTGGACCCTCACCGCCAGGCAGGAAGGATAAGTGCAAAAGTCCAAATTCCAATTTTTTACACTCTTGCTGAGAGCAGGCCCTTTCCATTAGCATGGAGCGTAATAGAAAGATGAGAACATGTTAGTCCACTTGGTTTTATGAAATTTGACAGATTTATTTTATTCTTTGTCTTTGGTTGACTAGTGTCCACTGCTGCTTCTACTGGTAACAATCATCCTTCTACCACTCTAAGCCAAGTGCGACGAGTGGAGCTGATTCTCCCCCTAGCTCTAGGAAATGACCCAGGGCTGGCCGACTAGGGCCTCGCATTGCCCTAGCCACAGTAACTGATGAAAACTGTGGTGCATAAAACCAAGCCAATCATGCTCCATTAGAGATCATCTGGCCTTCTGCTGGAGTGACTGGGAACCAGGTGCTCCTCCCTCTTCTGCTTCTAGGAGGAAGACACATAAGATGGGCAACAGCCTACTACAAAAAAGGAGGACTGGCTGTGACTAGGGTGCCCAGAGAGAGCAGCAGAGGCAGAGGAGGTGAGAAACCAGGTGTGATGACTCTATAGGAGGTATTGGATCCACTCATGCTCAAAGCCAGCTCTTCACTTGCTTAATAAAGATCTTTCCATTTCCATATGGACCACGATTCCTTCTCACAGCAAAGAGTATACAGACACACACACACGTGCAGTTTGTAACTGAGACCTAAAAGTTGTAGGCAATAGATTACAGACCATCTCTGGAGGACAGACGAACATCTGCATACATCCTAAAGCAGGTAACAGCCTGACAAACTGAAAGAACAAAAGAAGGGCCGTGTGGCTGAAGAGTAGCAAGCTGGGTTGGCTGGAGTGACACAGCAAAAGGCAAAGACGTGGTGCAGAGTCTGAATTTCATTTTACAAACAATGAGAAAACATTAAACAGTTCTATTCACTCGGTGACATTAGCACTTTGGCTGCGCAAATATACTGGAGAGACAAGACTAAAAACACAGCATCTAGTTACTAAGTCCAGGTGTCAGAAAAGCAGGTGGATGCAGGAAGTACTTTGAGGGTAGAATCAGCAGGGCCTGAAATCAAGATTTGGGGGTGAGCACCTGGGTGGATGGTGGTAGCATTTACCAAGATGAGGGGCAGAGCAAGGAAGAAAGAAGGGTGAGTAGAAATCACAGCCATACCCCCAAGCCATTTGATGAAAATGATAATGTGACTGTCCAAATTAAATCCAAACTTACAAATGAATCCTACATTTTTAGAGTTGGAAATTGCCCTGAGGAAACATCAAGTCAAAAATTTAACTTCTGCTTGAATCCCATAGGCCCGATACTATCAAAAGATTTTAACTGCTAACTTGTTTTTGGACAATTAGGGTACCACTTATTAGATTATAATAATGTTCCAAAAATATCATTTCTAAGATGAAAGTTTGATTCTATTCTAGTACTTTTGCTTTTATATTTTTTCTCCTATGTCTGAGAATAGGAGTTGATTTCACTATAAATGTTTTATGCTTTGCCAGTTTACTTGTTTTCTTAGTTATTCAAATTTTTGTGCTTCTTTCCTTACCATATGTACCTGACAGGGTCAGGTAATGCTGTATTTTTAATTACAAGTGATCTCAAGCCACATGGTCAAGCTAAGACTACAGGACTATACTGTACCATAGTAGTAATAATAACTCATTGATTCCGACTCATAGCGATCATGTAGCTCCAGTAGTAATAATAGCCACTACTTAATAGCTTTAAGGCACGCTGCTGGTACAGTCGTTAAGCACTTGGCTGCTAACCAAAAGGGTGGCCGTTCGAATGCACCCAGCAGCTCCGTGAGAGAAAGACTTAAGGATCTGCTTCCGAAAGATTACAACCAAGGAAACCGTATGGAGCAGTTCTACTTTGTCACATGGGGTTCCAGATTGCTGGAACTGACTCTATGGAAAACATAACAACAATAAATTCTTTGTACAATAACAGGTATCAGCTCAATCTCCACAACAATAACATGAAGTAAATAGTCTTATTATCCCATTTTACAGATGAGGGAACTGAGGCACAGAGAAGTTGATAACTTCCGAAGTCACACAGAGTTGAGATTTGACCCTCGAGGTCTGCTTCCAGAAGTTACGCTCATTCTGTGCTACCTCCCGGGATTCTGTCAATCCATACCACTTTGGCCAAAGTTTTGGTAAAAATGCAGAGCAATGATGCCCTGCATAAAGCATTCTTACCTTCATACCTTTCTGCTTGAATTTCAAAATTCCTATGAGTCAACTATAATATGTGTGTATTATGAATTACATCAATTCAAAAATTCTTAGAGGAAAATTTCCTTTCAACGTCATTCGCCAGGAAGGAACAGGGGTGATGGGTGTTGTCTTTTCATTTTATGTTCACGTAGGGGGCAGGGCAGTGTGTGTGGCTTCCGGGGGCCCTGAGGAAAGCATGCCCCTTTCATGCGGCGCTTCAAGTGAAAGGGAGAGAGGGTGGAAGAGTGAAGTGTCCCACTCTAAAAGCCAGAAAAAAAAAAGTTGTCATGGAGTTGAATCCACCTCATGGGGATGCCACGTGTGTCAGAGTAGAACTGGCTCCATAGGGCTTTCAATGTTTGATTTTTTGCAAGTAGATCACCAGGCCTTTCCTCCAAGGTGCCTCTTGGTGGACTCAAACCTCCAAGCTTTCAGTTAGCAGTGAAGTACGTTAACTATTTGAATTACCCAGTGACTCCCCTCTCCCCGCACCAACAGTAAAGAGATAATTTGTGTCTGAAAATATCACAATGTCTACAATGATTTTCCTCTGTATACAAGAGAAATTTCTGATGAAGTGTTTTTTTAAATGCCTGTTTGTTAGTGGAGGAATCGCTGTATTCAATTAAAAATCATTCAGATATATAAGAAGGCCTTCCTATCTTTTAATGAAAACTACATTATTATAATCCAGACAAATCCAAGAAACTCAGTGCTCTAACCACACAAGTAATTTCTTTAGGCAAGTTGAAGCCATCTTTATTTCTGACCTTGTTTTATGCATTTTATTAGTGATGGCATGTTCTCTTCTGAGGTTTGTACTGAAAACTATATTCTCTGTGATTTTATTTCCAATGGGTATTAAGACTTTTGAAGGCAGGGATTATGTCTTTATTCTTCTTTATACTTTTCAAAGCAGCTCTATAGTTCCTGCAGTAGGTGCTTATTCCATGGGAAGAACCACTTTAATATTTCTTTTTTTTTATGATATTTCATACAATTTTTACTGAAACTTTAGAGGAAATACTTAGGGTCAAATTTTCTATGTCCACTGCTGCTGTATTTGCTTCACTCCTTGGACCTAACTTTTGTTCAGGATTAAGAGGCACTTGGATGTGCTGATGGTATTGCTGTTTTTCTTTCTCTCAACTGAATCTCTATTTCTTTTCTGCCAGCAAGCCAGTCCTAACTGAAGTGACTAATAGTAACAATATTAAACATTTAAATTATACTTAAGGTTTGTAGTTCTCTTCTACAGCTTTCACCTTACTTCCCTAGCCCTTCCTATAACACAATTATTGATGTATTAGGACCTTCAACTGGAGTTTTCTGCTCTATATGCATTCCGATATATGCAAGATCAGCTGATTGTCTCAACTGAAAATCAAAAAGTTTCACTGCTTCATATAGAGTCAGTAAATGAATACTGCTATAATTTCAACAACTATGGCATTTTGTCATTAAGAGTCTCTTCATTTCCTGGGAGTTTCATGTTGACTCATCCAGATAGCTTGGTTATATCCCTAATAAATGTTTGGGGAGTAGCAGGAAATAGCCATTTCAGCAGGTGGCACCGCACATATTTGCAGTTTCTGAACCTCCTTTAGGCAACACAGTTGAAGGCTGCATGATGAATGAGCAACCACTGATTGGTCCTATTGTGCATTTGCGATTCTTCTTATTTTTATTTCTAACTTTAGTATGCAGAAGATGCTGTTCATGATCAAAAGCACATATTTAAAATACACACTAAGCTAAAATATAACAATGCCATGTGGTCAAGCGATTTTTTTCTTCAGGACTCATTGGGACTGATAGCACCTCCATGGTGGTCTATGTGTCAAAAAATTGGTCAGGCACATCCAACCTCCTTGAGGGACTGAACTGCTGGGCGGAGGACTGTGGGGACCAAGGTCTCGGGGAACATCTAGCTCAGTTGGCATAGCACAGTTTATAAAGACAATGTTCTACATTCTACCTTGGTGAGTAGCGTCTGGGGTCTTAAAAGCCTATGAGTAGCCATCTAAGATACTCCACTGGTCTCATCCCTTCAGGAACAAGGGAGCATGAAGAGAAGAGGCTACAAGGAAAAGATTAGTCCAAAGGACTAGTGGACCACAGCTACCAAGGCCTCCACCAGACTGAGTCCAGTACAGCTAGATCACAACAGAGGGTCCTGGATAGAGCTGAAGAAGGATGTAGAACAAAATTCTAACTCACAAAAAAGACCAGATTTACTGGCCTGACAGAGATTGGAGAAACCCCGAGAGTATGGCCCCCAGACACCCTTTTAGCTCAGTGGAGAAGTCACTCCCGAGGTTCACCTTCCAGCCAGGGACTGAACAGCTCCATAAAACAAAACGGGACTAATGAGGCACAGCAGTCAGGGACAAGGACTAGAAGGCAGGAGGGGACAGGAAAGCTGGTGATAGGGAACCCAAGGTTGAGAAGGGACAGTGTTGACATGTCGTGAGGTTGTTAACCATTGTCACAAGGCAATATGTGTACTAATTGTTTAATGAGAAACTATTTGTTCTGTAAACCTTCATCTAAAGTACAAAATAAAAAAAAAGAATTATCTATGTGAGATCAAACTGACAACAGCAACTCAAAAGTTTTGATGGGAAGCCTAGGGGACAGTGAGTTGAAAATAATGGTGATGGAATAATTTGGAAAAGGATAGTGAGAATAGCGGCACAACTGGAAGAACGTAATCGATGTCACTGAATTGTACATCTAGAAATTTTTGAAATGGTGTATCTTTGGCTATGTATATTTTTACCAAAAAAAAAAAAAAAAGGTCCTCCAAGGTCAAGAAGGGAGAGTGTTGACATGTCATGGGGTTGTTAACTAATGTCATAAAACAATACTCATACTGACTATTTAATGAGAAACTATTTTTTCTGTAAACCTTCATCTAAAGTACAATAAAAAAAAAATTGGTCAGGGATGCTGAAATGTAGTCCTTAAGCCTGGAAACCCTGGGTTTTAGCAGTACTATGTGAGGAATGTCTAGTACAAGTCTCTCATGTCTGCACCCTTATCTTCGCCTCTTTTTTATTTTTTTTTTTACTTAGAGAGAAACAGTTTCTGAGAGTCAAATGGCCTAGCATCACACAAGATGATTTTTGGCAGATATTAAGGATATTTCAATTGCTGATGATGTAGAATTTTCATTTCAAGTTCAGACTTAATATAAAACTTGTCACTAATGACTCAAAAAAATCTTGGCATTCTGGTACAAATGATGATTTGCAATACCTAATACTAACTACAATAGAGGAAAAACTCTTCAAAAGTAATCACCTCAGTGGGAATCAGGGAAATGCAAATCAAAGCAACATTAAGATGCCAATTTATCTCCCTTTGATTGGCAAAAATACTCAGTAAGGGACAACACTTAGTGAATGATAGGATGTGGAACAACTGAATCTCTTTCATATTGTTGTGGGAGTATAAATTGGTACATTCATTTTGGGAAACACTTATTCTTGTAAAGATGAGCGTTTACATTCTACTACCCAGCAATTCCATTTTAAGAGTATTTTTAGTTTTAGTTGTTTTTCATTTTATCAAATGGGTACACAGTGAGTTAAATGGTGGTCCCTCAAAAGATACGTGTGCCCAGAACCTGTGAATGCTACCTTAACATGGTCTTTGCAGATGTAATTCAGTTAAGGATCTCGAGATGAGATCATCCTGGACTGGCTGTGCCCTAAATCCAGTGATAAGTATTCTCATAATAGGAGTGAAGAGGAGAAAGCACACAGCTGAGGAGATTATACGGAGATGGAGGCGGAAATTGGAATGATGTGCCTACAAGACAAGGAATGCTAAGGATTACCAACAACCACCAGAAGCTAGGAGAGACGCATGGAACAGATGGATTCTCCCTCAGAGCCTTCAGAAGTAACCAAGCTGCCGACACACTGATTTCAGATGTCTGCCTTCAGAACAGGGAGAGAATGCATTTCTGTTGTTTGGAGCCATCCAGTGTATGGTCATTTACTATGAACCATAGGAAACCAATACAGGTACACGCTGAAGAGAAACCCTCGCATGTGTGCACCAGTAGTGCTGCAGTAGACGAAGGCGAGTGGGATCCCCGCCTGGGCCCCACCCTTTAGAGGGTCCCACAAGTTACCAACATGGAAACACAAAGCCTTTCTTTCTCTCTGTCTTTAGATTACATAAGAAAAATAAAAAAGGTAAGTGAGCTAACAGGAAGCATGAGAGAAGGACCCCTCTCCCACCTGACCCCCTTCCCAAGTCAAAGAATGCATGTCTGAGAGTGAGGGTCTGGGTGTGTGCATGTGGCTGAGACGGGGGCTGGTGGGGGGATCACTGTCTCAGCTCTGGAAGACTAGAGAAAGAATGACTGCTTGGGTTTCAACTTTGCCACTCCAAGTCCCCCAAGTCAGGGTCTAGGCAGATCAAGTTCCCCGGATGACTGCACACTGCCTTCCTCCTCTTCGGGTGGTACAGTTTTGGGAGGTGCTTAAAACTACCTGAAAATCTTGAGTCATAAAAGCGAGGGATTTGGGAGAGGACTTGCCTGCCTGGGCTGCCAGGGAAGCTTCACTTAGTCCCAGCTGGGGTTCAGGAAGGTCCAGTCACCTCCCCGGAGTACTGGGCCCACGTCCAGCATCTGTCCTCTCTGCCCTGGCAGTTGGCAAAGACATGGTATGCTGGGGGCAAGTATAGCTCCTCTAGCCTTCAGATTGAAGGTTGATTGCTCAGGAGCAGCATGTGAGGCCCTGGGCAGTCGTGGGTAGTGGGTGCAGCTGGATTTATACCTTTTATATTGTGATACATGGTATGTGAGCCTCCACTGGTACCTTTGCCCTGGAACCCTCAAATGCTAGAGGTGGGCCTGTAAATAAGAATTAAAAATAACAGCATTATGTGCAATAGCAAAAACTTGGAAACAACCTAAATGTTCAGAGTAGAAGACTGAATGAATTAATTGGGTGTAAATTCACATAATGGAATATTATACAGCAGACAGAATAATTAAACTGCAGCAACAAGGAATGATGTGGGTTACTGTTAGCAATATAATAGTGGGAAAAAGTCAGTCCAAGGAGATTATATACAGCTTAACTGTGTAATGAATTTAAAAACAACGAAAACAAAAAAGACATGATTTTTAGTAACACATACATCTGAGTTAGAAGAAAGGGGCAGTAAACTGCAGGTTCAGGATAAAGGCTCCTCTGGTCAAGGAAACAGAGGACGCAGCATGGGGAGGAGCCCATGGGTAGGTGTGAGTTGCTGTGAATGTTCCGTCCGGAGTTGTGAGGTATGTTCATGGGGTTACTACAATGCTTCAATAAATAAATTCATAAAAGAATAAATAACAAAAGAAGATCACAGACTGATAAATAGTAGGAAGGATAATGAAGCAAGGATGTTCTAATTTTGTGCAATTATGATCAAAGAATTGATACAAAATGAAAAAACAATCACTTCTTTTTCCATGCAGCGTTTTTCACTCATAAATCTGATCTTGTTTTATGCAGGTATTATTTACCACACCTTCCAAAGTACTTGCCCACATGGAATGAGTACTGAAGGAAGAAACAGGGAAGTATACTAGTTACCCAATGCTCTGGTGGTGCAATGGTTAAGCCCTCAGCTGCTAACTGAAAGGTTGGCGGTTGGAACCCACTCAGCAGCTCCACGGGAGAAAGACCTGGCAACGTGCTTCTGTAAAGACTACAGTCAAGAAAACCCTGTTGGGCAGTTCTACTCTGTCACAGGGGTGGTTACATGAGTCGGAATCGACTCACTAGCACACAACGATAACAACAATGCTGGGCCAAATTAAGCATCAAGCAAACAGTGTCCTTGGTTACGTATACAAATCTAGTTGTGTAGGAAACAGGAATATTTCAATGGTAGGAGAATGTATGCAAATTATTTTACCACTCTCAAGTTGTGCTTCTACTGCTTAATAATTCACCTATGACAAAGGACTGTATCATGTGATTTGCTGGCATTTAGACGAGTTCCTCTGTATGTTCTCCTTAGCCACTGAGGCTGCAGTGTCTCACTGTTGCTTCCTGTGCCACGTTTGAATCTGAGACCTTCTCTTTTTGTCCTGTCTCTCTGGGGTTTATGCATAATGAAGGGAGGATCAGTACACTCCCTCAATTGGGGTGCTGAGATAATGAGACCCGTGGATACGGTATTTCTGCTTAACGTGATTTCTTCATTCTGTCTTAACTTGGTAGAAACATTCTACTTATACACTTGTTAGTACACATGAATAACTAGATATTTTTGCCCTTGTCTGGCTGCTTATACAACCTGTCACCTCACCTGCTACTTTGAACTGCAGTTGCTGAGAGAATAGAGCTGAATGAAAAGCTGCAGGTGGTTAAATTGTCAACTGGCTAACACAAATGCTTTAAAAAAGGACAGTGCATGTAGAAGATAGAAAATTTTGTTTCCATCTGAATTTGCACCACAGGTATAATGAGATTATATACATTTGAAAAAACTACATGGTTAAAAACAGAGTCCTATAATCTCTTATTTTCATAATGCTTAAAAAATAGCAAAGTGTTTCTTGAATTAATAAGCAAATGATTACTCTCTTCACACTCATATTTTCATTCTGGTCAGAATTTCATGGCTGTGCTATTACAAGATGTAATCTCTTCCACTTACATGGCCTTCTTATTTTTCTTTATGCTTGTTTAATGATAAAATCTAGATATGTTAAATATTGGCCTTTTGATGATGGAATAATGTAACTTAGGCAACATCTTAAAATTTGTTGCTTAAATTTCACACGTTCATTTTTGTCAAAATGTCTTTTATTGTATCCAATAAAATGATAAAAAAAATTAACCTTCTGAAAACACTCTTAATAAAAAAAATATTTAAAGAAGATTAACATCAAGCGTTCTTCTATTTAATGATAGAGGAAGGATCTAGGTTAGTACTTTAACAAAAAAGTTCAACAGTACCCACTATTTCATACCTCTGCCAGCAGCCTACACAGGAGAACTGTTAGCTGGGGACAAATCATAGAAAGGTATCAAAGTCAACCCTTGAGCCTGATCACCGGAATTACTAATATCATTCTTTTTAAGGTGATATACATTAGAAATGGGGTGGCAAAAACATAACCTTCTAGAACAGCTTTCTATCTGGCATTGGAAAAGAAGAAAGATTTTACTGGAAACGTCTATGGAAATTTTGGAACTAAATTATTGATTAATGGAACCATTCAAACCTGAGACATTTGGAGTTCTCTGTCTGTGCTAATCAAAGGTACAGCTTTAGCTCTTCCCAGTATGTTTCAACACAACAGGAACACTGATTTATGGAGGGAACCAATGGTGAGCTATTTTGGGACGCTCTTTCTCCAGGGAGGCTCAGTGGTATATCAATTAGGCAATATGTGACGTATTTTGTCCACAACTGTTAAGAAATATTTAAATGGGATTAAAATATACTCCTAGATAAGATGATACTTTAAAAAATAAGAGAGAAATGTTTCCTCAACAGGCATCAAAAAAAAAAAAAAAAAAAGATATAGACATGTTAGCAGATAAAAAATAGAGAGGAACGTAATATAAAAAAGAGCAACAACATCTTTTCTACTCCTAAAGCAGAAGCCCAAATTGTCAGATATTCTTAAGCTTAAATCTTACATCATACTTCTGCCCTGTTGCAAATACTTTCAGGATAGGCTTAAATGGGTAAAATTGATTTACGATTGACTTAAATCACTAAATGCAAAGACTGGATCTAATTTTTCCCTAAAGAAATGAATACTTATTTTTTGTTTGTTTTGTTTAAGAATTTACCATTCTTCAGCAGAAAGATCAAAGTGGGTTTAATTTTAGGTGTGATGCCCTCTAATAACATTAAACAAAAGTTTAATTGGATAATGTTAATTAACTACATACATATTATATCTATGTGACTCTAGTTTTTTTAGCTACAAATTCAAAGATTAATCATTGGTTGACATCAGGAGTCACAGACTTACTAGCCAGGTCCCATAGATGAGTGGAAGTCAGGTTAAGTGTAGGTTGACTATGTGGCATGAGTGGTAGAGAGCAGGGTAACTACTCAGCTCTTCCTTATTCTGACTGTGAGGAAATGCTAGATGACCAAGATTTTTAAATAGGCAGAAATTTGCATTCTTAGGTAAAATCTCCTTATATTAATTATTTCTTCATTAAAAAACAAACATACAAATGTTCAGAGACATCCAAATACACCTATGGACAAAATGTCAGCTACCTTTATACCTAATTTAGAGGATATTTTTGCCATGTTAAGAGTTTATAAATGAATAGATAATTTCATTGCTTTCTTTAACTAAAATAACATGCATTTATTTTTTGTAGTCTACAAAAATAAGTAATAAGTCATTTAAAATTTTCTATGAAGCATCCACTCTGTGTGTCAGGAACTGTTCTCGGTGCTTGAGACCTAGTGATGAATGAGATAAACAAAGCCCATGCCTTCTTGGTACTTATAATCTAGTGACGAGCACAACAAAAATCATGAAGGCAAAGAAATAAATAAGACTTTTCCAAATACTTGTTAGTGCATGGAAGATAGAATTAGGAAATATGATCAAGTGGCTTGGGGAGGGAAAGTCCAGTGTTGGTGGCCAGAAGGGACTCTCTGAGCAGTGACATCTGAACTGAGACCTGAATAATACATGGACTCAGTCATGCCAAGATTTGGAAGAATAGAGTTCCAAGTAGAAGGACGAGTAAGGAAACATTCTCCAAGATAGAATGGAGGTACTGTGTTGGAGAGAAAGAAAGAAGGCCATTGTGTCTGAGCATGGTGCGGGAAGAAGGAAAGAGTAGGGAATAAATTTGGAGGGGAAGGCAGCATCCAAATCTTGCAGGATCTTTTAAGCTTTAATACATAGATGAAGCACTTGGAGATCTTGTCAAAATGCAATTTTGAAAGTTATTATGCCTGAGATTGCACCTTTCTAACAAGCTTCCAGGTGAAAACCAGTTGCTGGTCCTCCCACCATACTTTGAATAGCAAAATTTTAAACAAATGGTGAGAAGTTTGATTTCACTGTTGTGAAAACCGTGGAGGGTAAGGGGTAAATGGAGAGGCCTGTAGAGAGATGAAGAAAGCCAGCGAGGCCAGTTGGGGGCTGTTTTCAGTAGTTCCAGAGAGAGATTATGGTAATTTAGGCTCTGAGGGAGTTTCTGCGTGGTGGAGTAAACGTTTAAGCACTTGACACTAGCCTAAAGGCTAGCCGTTTGAACCCACCCACAGGTGCCTCTGAAGACAGGCCTGGTAATCTGCTTCTGAAGGTTCACAGCCTTGAAAACCCTACGGAGCACAGTTCTACTCTGACACACATGGGATCACCATGAGTCAGAACTGACTCAATGGCAACTAACCACAACAATAAGGCTCTGGGGGGAGAATGCAGCATGATGTATTTTGAACAAAGAAAAACAGGTCTTTCTGATAAATTGGACTAGAAAAGAGAGAGAGGAATTAAGTTTGACATGTAAGGATTTTGACCTAAGCAACTGGGTGGATGGTGGCACCACTTTCTGTGATGGCGTGATGAACGTGGCGAGAAGCATATTGTGTAGCTGGATGCGTGTGTAAGGAAAAATCGTTCTTTTGGGTAGTGTTAAGTTTTAGATGCCTCATGGATATCTAAATGGAAATATCTAGAAGCAGTTGTATCTGTGAGTCTATAGTTTCAGAGATAGATCAGGATTAAAAAAATAAACTTGGGAATCTTCAGCATCTTGATGGCATTTAAAGCCGTGGAATTGGATGAGGCCGCTTAGGCAGAGATGTGGACAGCGATGAGAAAACGACCAAGTAGAGAGTTCAGGGGTTAACCAACATGGGGAGATCTGGAAGAAGGAGATGACCCAGACACGAGATGGGCAGAAAACCAGGCGGGTGTTTTCTGTGTCACACCTATTGTTGTTATTAGTTGTAGTCTAGTCAATTGAGATTCATAGCGATCCCATGTGCAGAGTAGAAATGCATATTTCCAGGCCTGTCTTCCAAGGTGCCTCGACATGGGTTTGAACTGCCAATCTTTTGGCTAGTGGTCAAACACTTAACCATTTGCATCACCCAGGGACTCCGTGCAACACCTAGAAAGTATTTCAATAAGAAAGGGGCAGACTAATGCTGCTGAAAAGCGAAGTAACGTGAAACTTAAGAATTCACAATTGATTTGGCTAGATAAGGTTTTTTTTTTTTTAAAACAAATCAAGCATAACTTTAAAAAAGTGTTAGCTATTTTATTCTTAAACACAAATTGCAGCTTTTTTGAAAAAAGCAATAGCTAATTAGAAGATTTCAGCTGGGTGACTGAAAAATAAATTATTGGGTCAGGTAGATAATTTACACTTTTCCTTATTCACCATGCTTATTCACGGTTTGTAAAAATAATGGTTTTGTGTTTTAAAATTGTTACATGATTTCTCAATCTCAAATGAATTAATCAAAAGGATTCTTTTTACACATGAAAACAGCTACCTTATTAGATTATCACTTCTGTATTCCAATAAATGCAGGTATCAAAGCATCTACCTCCAATTTCATTATTTAAAAAAAAGAAAGAAAGAAACTTCCTGCAGAGTTTATCCATAACCCTGATATTTACTTCAGTGACCATGATGTTGAGATTTCGAGAAGATAACTATACCATAATTTACTTTTAGGCAGCATTTAAGGATTTAATCTAACACAAATAAGAAAATTGGGAAGACATTATTAGTAACTGTTATTATTTTCCATGGCTTCAATGATCACACCAACACATATTGCCCGGATATTTATCCCCAGTTCTGATTCCTCTCCCAGCTTTCAAGAGATCTGTCAATGGCCTGCTGGCAGGGCTGAATTAAGAAAAGTTTATGATGCCCTTCCCATCTATGTAATTCAAGATAAAATGTTAAAATATAAAACAACAACAAAGTTCTGGTTTTTCTCATTTTCAATGGTTTGAAAATTATACCAAACATTATATATATACGTATATATTTTTTGAATGTGGTGTTAGTGCTTAAAAATGTAATTTAACTCATCAGCTTTTCCTAGCAAAGCACTGGGGCTTTTAAACCAATGGTTCTTAAATTATTTTGGGTGGAATATCTCTTTAAAAAGACGATGAAACTATAGACCTCTAAAGAAATAACACATAAATATAGCTGCAAATATTTTCAACAGCTTTATTTTATTCCACTCCACTACATAGCTAGATTTTAAAAGCTATGCAGCATCAGGCTACTTGCATTCTTGATTTCTTATAATGATCTCTTATTAATCATCAAATGGAAATGGCTCCAAACTATGCAACTAAACAAAGCAAGCTTTAATTCTATTCAAAACAATTTTTAATGAAGAGGCTTATTGTTCGGTTTGTATAAGAAGTGATTGTGCCATAACTAGAAATGCGTAAACAATCATTGAAAGCCAATTATTGAGGATTTTGGCTTTAACAGAAAAAATGAAGGAAATCTATACTCACAAAGGAATGCAGTCACAAATAGAATCCAAACTCCCATGGCTTACTTTGTCATATGAGGAGTAAGTTTGTCAAGGAGCAGAAGAATTCCTAGCCCATCATTTCCTTTGTGTTTAAGTCAAAGAAGACATTGTGGTAAGGGCTGAATCACTGAGACCATCTGTGTTAACAGCAAAAGGATTACAATTCTGCCTTTCAATCTGAAAGCCTTCTGAGCAGAAGTAACCTTCAGAAAAGTTCTGCAGATTTCTGCCTGCTGAGAAATTGAAAGGCTAGGTTACTCTTGACACCAGCCTCCAGAAATGTTTCCTCTGCATTAAAAAGTTTGCGTTCTTCTCCACTTTCAATCTCTCCTTCCAGAGAGGTAGTCGGGACAAAAAAAATGAGTAGATTTTCAGCACTATCCAAAATCATAACTTCAGAAACTCGAATCAAAAGTTATACTTCATTCTTTTAGCTGAAAATAACAGCCAAAATACTCCAGACGGGGACAAAGGCCTTCCTGTCAGACTGTTCTGAGAATGGGCTTCCTTTTCTCTAAAAACAAACAGAATTTCTGCCTGTTGTTCAGTCCTGGGCTTTGAGACTTATCCCCTGGAAAGCAAGCTTGTACAGTATTTCAAGATCAGGCTTTTGTGTTCGGGCAAATTAAATTTTGGGTAAGTTTCAGCCTTTTTAAATTTAGTCTTCTCTTCTAGAAAAAAGCCCCTGGTTTGCTGTATTTGAGGAGAGACAGATACAAGGAACTTCTTGAGCTTTGCTGGCTTTATGTATTTTTTAAACAGCTTTATTGAGATAAAACTGACATACAGTAAACTGCACATATTTAAAGTATACAATCTGCTAAGTGTCCACAGAAGTTATACACCCATGAAACCCTCACCACAATCAAGATAGTGAACACTTCTATCACTCCCAAAGCCTCCTCATGTGGTTAGTAGGTGCTGTCGAGTCCTCTCCGACTCATAGCGACCCTATAGGACAGAGTAGAACTGCCCCATATGGTTTCCAAGGAGCTGCTAGTGGATTTGAACTGCCGACCTTCTGGTTAGCAGGCAAGTTCTTAACCACTGCACCACCAAGTGTTCTCATGACCCTTTGTAATTCTTTTCTATCATAACTCTGACAACTCTTCCTAGACAACCTCTAATCTGCTTTCTGTCACTATAAACTAGTTGGCATGTTATGGATTGAACTGTGTCTCCCAAAAATGTGTGTCAATTTGGCTAGGCCATGATTCCCAGCATGATGTGATTATCCACCATTTTGTCATCTGATGTGATTTTCCTATGTGTTGTAAATCCTGCCTGTATGATGTTAATAAGGCAGGATTACAAGTAGTTATGTTAATGATGCAGGACTCGATCTACAAGATTAGATTGTGTTTTAAATCCATCTCTTTTGAGATATAAAAGAGAGAAGCAAGCAGAGAGACTGGGGGACATCATACCACTAAGAAACAAGAGTCAGAAGAATAGGGTGTGCTTTGGACCCCAGGGTCCCTGTGCTGAGAAGCTCCTCATCCTGGGAAGATTGATGACAAGGACCTTTCCCCAGAACTGACACAGAGAGAAAGCCTTTCCCTAGAGCTGGCACCCTGAATTTGGACTTCTAGCCTCATAGACCGTGAAAGAATAAATTTCTCTTTCTTAAAACCATCCATTTGTGGTATTTCTGTTACAGCAGCTCTAGATAACTAAGAGATGGTACTTCCCAAATTTTAATATAAATGGATTCCTACAATATGTAATTTTTTTGTTAATCCGGCTTCTTTCACTCAGCATAATTGCTTTGAGATTCATCCATATTGTTGGAAGAGGCTGCACAGGCCTGGCTCACTATTATTTACTCCCCATTGTTAACTGCCACATTTTCTCATGATCTTGTTTCTCTAGTCTGTACAAGAGGTTTAAGATTAACCGATGTTCCTCCTTGGAGGGTAGAAAACAAGTGATAATGATCTAAGGATGAAAACCAAACAAAGCACCCATCTTGTAACAAAAAAACCCAGGATGTCGCCAGATAATCCCCAAGGATGTCACCAGATAACTCCCAAGAATACCAGTAGAAGATTAACTCATCTGAGACATCACCACCTCAAGGGGAAACTAACACAAACTTCTAAGATCCATAATCCTGTCCGTATAAAAGCCTTCAGCCGATCTCCAGTGGGGGAGACGGGTTTTTTTGAGGAATCTATTCCCCTCTGTCTCCTATATATCGATATATAATAAACATCTTGCTGCTCACCTCACCCCTGTCTCAGAATTGGCTATTGCGGCATGTGGCTCCAATCCGTGTTATTGCGGTAACAAATTTGGTGGCCCATACGGGGAACTCAAGCTGCTTGAGATGCAGTGGCCCCGGGTCAGGGCCTGGGGCTGAAGGACAGCTCTCCTGACGAGCAACCGCGAGAGGTTTCATTTGCCTCTGGGGAGACTATCGGCCAGACCTGGGTCTGTCATGGCACCACTGGTCCCCAACCACTCCAAAAGAGGTGGGTGAGAGAAAAGCAAGACCTGCATAGGAGGGATCCCAAGGTGAGTCCGTGACTTCTCTCCCTGTTGCGCTCAGGGCCAGGGCGGATAGGGCAGGCCTGAGGTTTCCAGAGAGGGACCTGATCCCTTGGTTTCTGGGGTGACAGGCGCCCCCAGATGGCAGTCCCCATGAGTAGGCTCACAAGTAGGGACTCCTGGTGACTCTAGAGTTTTGGTTCCGGGTGTGTGAATGCTCGTGTGTCTGGGAGGTTGAGATTCTCTAAGGTCACCTCTGCTGGCAAGCAGGGCCGTCTGAGAGGTTGAAGGGGGTCAAGAACATCTCCGTCAGCTTGCAGGATTTATTCGTATACTGTGGTTTTGTGTCTGTCCTCTCCATTTGTTTACTGTGGTTCTGTGTCTGTCCTGTCCATTGTCTGTGTGTAACTAGTATTATACCATCTACTTGGGTGCCCTGATTTGGCTGTTAAGAGAAAGCTTCAGAAAGAAGGAAACCAAAAGCTTGAACCTTATCACTTAACATCTTTGATAAATGAGCCTGGATTTTCCTCCCTACTACTGATTGACTGGTTTGGGGTTCATATTTAACAACACTATAAACTGAGTACACTAGAAGTAACTTAGAATTTCAGTGGCCACTTTGGGAAAATGAGCTTCCATTTGTGTTGTCCGTTTTTTCCCCTAGGGAACTTTGCTTGATGTTCAGGTTTTGTCAAGAGGTCTAATATTCCTCCATCTGAGGCTCTGGCAAGTTAATAAGTTTTATCTAGAACCTGTTTTTTCCACTGAATTGAGTCGATCTTACCAAAAATTTCTATGTACACTCTAAGAAACTAAGATCCCCATATCCTTGTTTTGTGTGGTATTGTCTGGTGAGTTTATGTGGTCTTTCTGCTTTTGTTCTAAGAGCTTGCTTCTGGTCTAGAGCATTGTGTCTAAGTTTGTCTTGTATTGGTGGCTATGGCTAAGAATTGCTGTATTTTGTAAGGCTAGTCATAGAACTTCAGTTCTTTCTTCATCCAGAAAAAACTGCATCTTGTGTCTGTCTTATGATTTAGATTTTTAAAAGCTACTTGGAGAAACTTTGATATAATTTGGTCTATTTGAGAAGTACACTAAGATCTTTATGTTTTATACTATGTCAATCTTAAAAGCGAAACCTTTCTAAGTAACTTAAGCTAGATATGAAATGTGTTTTATTTAAGGAAAAAGAATAGTTTTGTCTTAAAGTAAAAGTAGCAGTTCCAGAACAGTAAAAAAGAAATTAGTTATCTCTTGTCCTTAAATTCCTAGGTCAATTTAAACATATGTAAACGAACTGGGATGACGCCCCAGTCTTGCTAGCCAAGAATTGTTGGATTGATTTACAAAATTGCTAAAGAGCTTTGCTATTTACTGGGTAGATAGCCTTTCAAAATGCCTCCATCAACTTAAACGTATGTAAATGTCTTCCATGAGCCAAGAGAGTGAGAGCGGGGCACAGTCAGGCCTCCTGTCTCCCAGTCTCCAGGGAAGCTTTTGAAAGACCCTTTCCAGCTAGGTGGAAACTCTTTCATGACAAAAGATAAGAAAAATTGCTGCTTTGCTATAGTTATCAGAAACTGGGTAGATCCTAATCATAAAACTGTAAACAAGTTCTCTCTATTATAGGGGAACTTTAAGAAGTCAAAAAAAAAAAAAAAATAGAAATCACAATGAGATACACCTGAAGTGGCCTGGAAAAATGTTTCCAGCAGTAGCCAGACACTTAAGGTTATATCCATATCAATGAATTTGTCAACTGAGCAGAGAGACTTTGTGATTTCCAAAGCCAGTTGATATAATCTTTAAGAGCTAAAATTAGATTGGGAAAAATATGAGAAGTAGTAATAGTTGAATGAAATCTTACAATGTTTAAATAGACTTTCAACAACAGTTATGTTTTATGACATATAGGCTTAAAATAATTTTGACATTTTGGGTAACTTATTGATGTTATTAAGTTAATAGATATTTGTCATAATTTAAGTTTATATACTTTTGCTTTTTATGCCACGAGAGAAAGGATAGACATATATATATATATATATATATATATAAGTCTGCTAATGAGTGTTCATTTTTGCCATTGAAAGGGATGCACTATAAAAGATACGCAACAAAGACAACATTTAAGAGGTTTATTGAAAAAGAAATTTATTTGATATGATCAAGTTTTATCTGACTAAAGTTTACTGGTTTAATTTATGAGATTTTTAGGAGTTTTAATGTTAAGTAGCATATAAAACAAAGAATTGGGTTTCTCAATGTTAAAATAACAATTTTCTTTAATTTCTGAGTTAAAAGGTTAATTTATTTTTTGTGTAATCTGCCTGAAAGACCAAGGTTTGGCCTCTCATTAGAATAAAATTCCTGAGTCTGAATACTAAGCCTCATGGCTTTTAGAAAAGAAAGCCAAGGTTTTTACTTTAAGATCTTTGGTTAAGTAACTTAAGAATTGTTTCACAGTGGCCTATAAGATTATTATTCCCTTATTGCTAACTTGGTTGCAGCTTTGTCTTTTTGAATCTAACATCATCAAAGCCAATGGTTTGATTAGAGAATTCACATAATTTACCTATGAAGTTTTTTTATGACAATTCAGGTATTTAGAGATTTGATAATCTTGATATATTCTTGGTATATCCTGACTATATGGTATTTTGTCTCAAAATTATTATGTATTACATCTGAAGCTCTTTGAATATGGTTAGTGGTTATATTTAGAAATATTTTTATCTAAAGTCTTTTTTTAACTGCTTTTATTTGGCTTTTACGTTGCACTTGTAATTAACTTCTATCAGGTCTTTCACTATTAAGAGTATTACTTTTATAAGTTAATCATGGCCATATTAAGTTTTGTCATCTGCAGATAAGTTTTTACTTTGGTGATTTGCTGAAAACGTTTGACCAAAATATCTCAACAACAAGATGGACTATGTCAGACTTGCTAAAAGGACTGTGACTAGACTCAATCAAAATTTCCAGAATGCTTATGCAGAAGCTGATGAGTTCACAGACTGTGACTGATCCAGAATCACATGGAACAGAAATTAACTACATCAGACTGAGTAAACGAAAGGAAACTAAGGGTTTTATGTGAGAATACTGCCGATGTTTTAAGGTCCTACTTTCTAGATATAAGAAATCGTTTTCCTTTCTCCTAAAGTATCTAACTAATGAGTTTAGATATTGTAACTCTTGAATTAGAAGTTCTGTTGGTAAACTTAGCAAAGTTGTGACTATCATAACTAGAGAAGTGTCTGAAATTTAGCTATGATTTTACGAAATAGAATAGTATTAGCCTTTCCTGTTAGTTTCTCAAGAAACAGTTTGTGCCTAAATAGATAAATGCTGCTATATTTGTATTAATACTCAATCTGAGGTTTTGCAAAATGTAGTTACTGTCGAGGCACATGAAAAGCAGTTACTGATGCTGCTTATGCATAAACAAACACCTATTATGTGGGGAGGTCCATCTATCTCAGCCAAATCTCCTCTAGGCTGCATTCTAACAAACTGGAAGATAGCTATGAGCCTATGACAAGAAAGAGAATGATACGCTTATGCAACAATGTATGGCCCCAATACTAGCTGGGGGACCAGAAACATGGTCTCCAAAATGGGTCTCTGGCTTATGGCACGATTTTTCAGCTTGACTTGTTTTGTAAGAAAAATGAGACAAAGTTCCCTATATTCAAGCTTTCATGTCTCTCTATCAAACTTCAAATCCCTCTAACCAGGTTCTTTTCCGGAAAAAGCTGAAGGCAAAAGTGCTTCCTGAATGCTCACTGGAGGATCCCTCTTAGAAGGAACAGCCCCGATAACTGCTTCAGCTCCCCCCACCCCCCCGCCATAGAGGGAAGGTGCGGTAGAAGCCGACAGGTCAGGTTGAAGAATGACGGCAGTGTCCCCCACAGAAAGGGCTGAGCCTGATTCTAGTCCGGCCAGCTTGAGAGAAACTGATGAAGGAAGGGAATCGGGAAGAGTCCGACTTCATCGGGTATGGTCTTCCCCCACTGCACACACCCTTCAGGGTACTGTTTTCGGTGAGGGTACTGCCGGGGCTCGGGCAGGGTAATTTCTTCTGAGAAAAATTCCAGCTGAAGGAGAAACAATGTTAGTACATACCCTTTCTTTACCTCCGACTTGATAATTAAAAGAATCACAGTCCTCCTTATCGGAGTAACCCAAACAGGATGGCGGAGTCGTTCCTTTCCATTTTCTACAGATCCCACCTGAAAATGCATGTGCCTTGCAGGCGAAACTATTGCAAGAAGAAATAGTGACACGTAGTGGCATTCCTTTCCATATTCAACAAAGGGTGAATCCAGAGGTCTGGGCATAAGAAAGGCCTGGATGAGCCCAGTCAGCCGCACTGGTTAAAATTACTTTAAAACCTAGAGCACCTATTATAAACCAGAGACAATATCCCCTCTGCAAAGAAGCTTTAGAAGGGATCACACCATTGGTGCATCGATACATAAAAACTGGACTTTTAAAATTTTGCCAGTGTCCGTACAACACCCCTATTGTACCGGTGTTGAAACCGGGGACAAGAGAATATTGGTCTGTTCGAGACCTAAGAAAAATCAACCAAATAGTAGAGGACATTCATCCGATTGTGCCAAACCCATATATTCTCTTGGTTACTATACCCAGTCAATGTGCTTGGTTTTCAGTACTGGACTTGAAAGATGCCTTCTTTTGTATTCCTCTACACCCCGAGTCTCAGCCTCTATTTGCCACTGAATAAACTGATATTGAGACAGGGAATTGCCGTGGGGGTACTAACTCAAACCTGGGACCAGCCAGGCGACCGGTGGCCTACTTTTCAAAACAGCTGGACAACACGGCCTGGGGATGGCCCCCTTGTCTTCCAGCTGTGGCTACAACATGTGACTTGTTACAGGAAGCCAAGAAATTCACCCTTGGACAAAAGGTAATGGTAAACACACCACATACAGTTTTGCCTCTTTTGGAACAAAAGGGGTGGCTTTTTGGCTCATGGCGAGACGGATGCGAAAATGTCAGGCAATCTTATTAGACAACTCAAATGTGGTTCTGAAGGCTGTCTCCTCCCTCAATCCCACCACACTGCTGCCTATTTCAGAAGATGTCCCCATACATGACTGCCTAGAGATAATTGAAGAAGTTTATTCTAGCAGCCCAGATCTCTCAGATGTTCCCTTGACTGATCCAGAGATAGAAATGTATACAGATGGCAGTAGCTTTCTATATGAAGGATGCCACAAGGCGGGATATGCGGTGGTGACACGAACTGAGGTCTTAGAGGCAGCTCCACTTCCTGCCGGCACTTCAGCTCAAAAGGCTGAACTCACAGTCCTCAGGTGGGCCCTGTGACTAGGAATAAGAAGATGCATAACTGTGTATACTGGTAATAAATATGCTCATCTGGTCCTTCATTCATATGGTGCCTTGTAGGAAAAAAGGGGACTTCTGAATCTGCCAACAAAAAAATAAAACATGTACTAGAAATCCTAGAACTCCTGAAGGCAATCAATGATCCCCTTCAGGTGGCAGTGGTATAATGCCCTGGACACCTGGAAATTTTAAATATCTGGTGATTTTTGTGGACCCCTACTCAGGATGGGTAGAGGCTTTCCTTTGTTGAACTGAACGAGCTCAAGAAGTGACCAAGGTGTTCCTTAAAGAAATCATAACCCTGTTTTGATCTTCCAGTCTCAGTACAGAGTGACAACAGGGGAGCTTTTACAGCAACAGTCACCCAAGAAGTCAGTAACGTTTTAGGTATAAATTGGAAAGTACACTCAGCCTAGAGACCACAGTCGACTGGAGAGACCAAAAAGATGAACTATACTCTGAAAAAGGCCTTGGCAAAACTTTGCCAGGAGACAAGCTCCACTTAGATACAAGTCCTCCCCATTGCCCTGCTCAGAATCCGGATAGCCCCTCGAAGTGGGCTCAGATTGAGCCCTTACAAATTAATATATGCAAGATCATTCCTGAAAAAGTCTACTTTCCCCACCTCGGTGATGAGGGAGGTAGAGAAAAGAGACTGGGTCCGTTCTCTGAGAGCTGTCATAAACACTGTTAATCAGTATGCTTCTTCTCGTTTGTCTTTTCCTTCTGACACTTCCCTCCACAGGTTCCAACCCAGAGATCAGAGATCGGGTCCTGTTGAAGGCCTGGGAGAATCAGCACCCAGAAGATCAACTGGCTTCTCAGTGGGCGGGAACTTTTGAAGTTCTCCTGACCACTCACTCTCTGAAATTAGCAAGAGTAGCTGCATGGATGCATCATTCGACAGTAAAAGCAGCACCCCCAGAAGAAAAGAAGTAGAAAACAAAGAGCCACCATTCTTGTACTCCAATTCAGGGCCTGAAGTACAAGTTCAAGAAGCTTACAGTACAGTGATTTTGACCTTATTTCCCTCTATCTTTCTATGTTTCCAGGAGACCTGGACAGAAAAGGTGCTGGTGATCCTACAGGCAAAGGGGACATTGACCCTGCAAGCTGGGGACATTCTCACCCTCCCGTGTGTAGTCTCAGCCCTAACTCCAGTAGGTCCAGTAAAGTGGACCATAAAAAAGCCTGGAAGAGGAACCTTAAGAATAGTGATTATTCTAGTTTGTTTTTGTGTTCCCTGTTTTATGAGAATATTAACAAAAGGAGCTACAAATACTCCTAAGGCTAGAAAAATTTTTACTCTGGTAAGTCAGGATGCCCCCTTTTCAAGCTCTGAAGACGACTGTCATCCAATTCACCAAGATGCAGCCAATTTCCACTCTAACTCTCCCCCCCACCGCCATATATGGCCCCTAGTCAATACCGGGAGGTTTCTCACCCCAGCGACGCCCCTAACCAGCAGGAAGTAGCCAGAAAAGAAGCGACATCCTGTTTCCCAAGATTGAGAAACTTCCTATAAAAGAGGGGATTGGAAGAGGCTGCACAGGCCTGGCTCACTATTATTTACTCCCCATTGTTAACCGCCATATTGTTTCATGATCTTTTTTCTCTAGTCTCTACAAAAGGTTTAAGATTAACCGATGTTCCTCCTTGGAGTGTAAAAAACAAGTGATAATGATCTAAGGATGAAAACCAAACAAACACCCATCTTGTGACAAGAAAAACCAGGATGTCGCCAGATAATCCCCAAGGATGTCACCAGATAACCCCCGAGAATACCAGTAGAAGATTAACTCATCTGAGACATCACCACCTCAAGGGGAAACTAACACAAACTTCTAAGATCCATAATCCTGTCCGTATAAAAGCCTTCAGCCGATCTCCAGTGGGGGAGACGGGTTTTTTGGAGGAATCTATTCCCCTCTGTCTCCTATATATCGATATATAATAAACATCTTGCTGCTCACCTCACCCGTCTCAGAATTGGCTATTGCGGCAGGCGGCTCCAATCAATGTTATTGAGGTAACATTGTTACAAGTAGCAATAGTTCCTTTTTTTTCTTTTTTATTATCAAGTAGTGTTCCATAGTATAAATACGTGTATGTATACCATAATTTGCTTATCCATTCATTTACTGACGAACACTTGTGTTGTTTCCAGTTTTGAGATATTACAAATAAAGCTGCTGTGAACATTCATGCACAAACATTTATATGAACACATGCTTTCATTTTTCTGGGGTAAGTAATTAGGAGTGGATGGCTGGGTCACAGTGTAGATGTATGTTACAGTTTTTAATACACTGCCAAACTGATTTCCAAAATGCACATATCATTTTACATTCCAATCAGCAGTGTCTGAGAGTTACAGTTGTTCAGAATTCTCACCAGTACTTGGTAATGGTGATTCTCCTTAATTTTAGACATTTTTATAAGTGTACAGTAGTATCATTCTGGTTTTAATCTTTGACTTTATAGTTGGATTAGCAAGAACCATACTATACAAACCACACTAAGGCTTTGATACTCCAACATGACTGTCAACGCAAGTTAACCAAAGCATGCGTAACAGTCCTCGTATTTTTTTTAATTGCCCAGTATATTCCAGGCTTGATGTAAATAAAGAGAAATGCCAATAATCACAATGACAGATTATTCCTATTAAAGAGAAAATATTTTACACATCATAACATTCTGATGACAGTGTATATTACCTGATCAGCTACTATGGTATCACTTGCATCCCTATCTTTACTGGAGAAACACAATTTCTTAGTAAATTGTACTTTGAGCAAAACTGAACAAGGTTGGTAGCTATTGTTGACTTGTCCGCCCCCCCGCCCAATTAATCTTCGAAGTATTAGGAAAGAAAAGGAAATATTTCCTTGAAAATTCAGTTCAAAGACTTTCTGAAATTCTTCTGTGGACTCTCTTCTTAAGAATCCCTGCTCTAGACTTTCTTGTTTTTATCTGTTGGAGAGGGAATTCCTCTTTCTCCCCTTTTTCTTTACAGCTCCTCACAAAGAAGAGCTGTTAGTCTTGTTGGACAAAGACCGGCACATTTATTGGGTCACATTTTACTAGTGGGTATGGTCACTGTGTATTAAAGGACAGCGCCCATGCACAACACACCTGAGTTTTTTTTTCTTCCTCCTCGGTGGGGGGCACACCCAGGCTGGAAGCCCTGACCTCTCACTCAGGACAACCAGGTTCAGCATCTGTTACTGGGTGAGTCAGTCAGCCAGGAGTTCATTCTCTGCATCTGGGATCACTTAGAGCCTTAGATTATGGGGAGTTATGGTTATGCTCAAGACTTGGGCTCGCTTACTTTGGACATGTCATCAGGAAAGACCGATCGGTAGAAAAAGACATCTTTTTTTGGTAGAGGATCAGCAAAAATGAAGGAAATCCTCAATAAGATGGACTGGCACAGTAGATGCAGCAATAGACTCGAGCACGCCTGTGATCATGAGCATGACTCAGGATCAGGCAACGTTTTGTTTCCTTATTCACTGGTTGCCACGAGCCAGAGTCTACTCCAGGGCAACTAACAAAAGCAATGCTCAAGCCTCTTGTCCTAAGCTCTGTTTTTCACTGACACTTTTTCCATAGAACCCTGTTTTGGGGAGTATCCAGCCCTTAATGAGCTATTCATGAAGTGGTACTTCCTTCCCCTTCCATTGGTACTGCTTCTTGTGTATATGGATGGTTTTTTGATCTACAACCCTGGAGAAAAAAGGGTTGAATAAAAGGATTTGGGACTACAAATAAAAACTAATCTCTTTCAGTTATATTTACAGGTTGGAATTACATTTAATTAAATACTTCTTTTTTTACTCATAACAGTCCTTTGTATTTTATTTTTACTTTTATCTCCCCTTTCCAGGCCCTTATGATACCATACCTTGACCAAATAATTGTTTCAAAACCCACTCACTTTCACAGTCTATATCTTGTACATAACATGCAATGTTCTCTAAAAAAACAAGTATCAAGCCATAATATTAAACATGAAGCATATTGATATAACAATTTCTGTAAGGACTAGACCTAAAATGGTTTATAAACCAAAGTCTCAAAAATGATAGAGTTATGAGTCAGCAGAGTCCACCATAATAACATAAAAGTACATGTACATATGAGGGAAATGCCCATAAAATTATTTACTAAAAATTTCTGTTAAGTATTTAGTCCAGCTTCCTTTTCCAAGACAGATTACCACCAAAATCACTTAAGACAGATGGCTGCCTCTATTTTTAAAATGTTCTAGAGTCGATAATTTCGCGAGCTCCTTTTGGTAGTCTGTTTCACTGTTTAATCACTCTTACACTCAAGACGTTCTTCCTTATGTCTAATATATAATGTCTAAATAATGAAATACACTGAGGAGAATGAGGAGGATAATTTTAACTCCCATAGCTGTTAGAACTAGAGACCTAAACAATTTGTCAAGGAGACACATGGCTCAATTATCCTCTGTATGGGGTCGACATCTCCATCCCTGACCTCTCACCCTCTTTATAAGTCTCTCATTCTTACTTTCCACAGGATATCACCTACTGAATATCCCACAGACATTTGAAAATTAAACTAATCAAAATAGACTAATTTCACTTCCTAAAAAATGCAATTTCCTGTAACTTGTAACTCTACAGTCAACTTTTTCCTCTAAATTTCTTCTACTCCTTCTTTTTCCAACACAAAATTCAGCAAACTGCTATACCTAGCTATAATTACTCCTCAATATTTTCCAAAATAACTTCATAGTCACAGGTTTGGTTAAGGATCTGGGGATTTCACTCCTCAGCTTTTAGTGCTCTAGCTCCCAGCTGGAATCCCTACCCTTTCCAATCTTCCCCAAGAGAGGATTTGGGGTGATTGACAACATTCTGAAAAAGCCCTCCCCCCCTGCCTTTTTTTGCCCTCCAGCATCACCTTTCTCCTAGCCAGAGACCTCCCCTGAGTAGCTATAATTAGTATAAATTTTTATTCTTAAGTTTGTTTTAGGTGTCAGTGAATCCTTTCAAAAAGGATTTGGAGATAATTAAATGTTAGGAGACACAGCTTAAGTAGGATCCCTTCCTAGGATATGTGAACTTTAACTATGTTTGATGTGAGGGAAGAGATCGCCTTCCTGGAGTGGTCAGTTCACATTTCACCTCAGTGCATTCTCTCAGGACAGTGGCCAAAAGCAGCTCCTCAACTCCTGCTGGCTTTAACTGAGTAGCTGTGAGGATGCCTGGCCTGCATGCTCTCAACCTCCCTGTAACTCAATGCAGACCAGGCTCACTTCCACCCTTGGGCAGTGCCCCTTCCCTCCCCTCGCAAGCAACAGGCCCAGATTCTTCGTTCTGTCTCAAAACTGACAAGAACCACTCCTTAGCCCCGCCTTCAAAGTCACTGCCCCAGGCCCCAGAGTGATTCCTTCCAAAGTTCCCCAGAATGTAAGGAGCCAACAAAGACCAAAGTAGGTATCTTAAGAAGGCTATTTAACCTCACTCTCTCCTTTCTCTCAGATTAGAGCATTATATTGAAGTTACTGATTTTACTGAAACCAGATGGAACCAAAGCTAGGTGTAAGAACGTAAGAAATTCTCAGCATTCAAATTAGTAATTGAGTGTCAGTACAGCTTGTGGAATAGTGGGCTTTCAGGGTCAACAGAGTTTGAATCCTGTTTCCTCCAGTTACTGGTAGCCAGACTTGAGCACACTGCTCCACTTCTCTGCCCCAGTTTCCTCATCTGTAAAATGGGGATAGAGCCAACTTCATGGAGTCCCTGGGTGGTGTAAATGGGTAAGGTGCTTGGCCACTAACCTAAAGGTTGAAGGCTGGAGTCCACTCAGAGATGCCTCGGAAGAAAGGCCTGGAGATCTACTTCCGAAAAATCAGCCATTGAAAACCCTGTGGAACCCAGTTCTACTCTGACATATACAGGGTTGCCATGGTTGTCAACTTGACGGCAACGGCAACTTGTACTGACTTCACAGGATTGCTGTTAAGCTTAAATATCAGGAAAAAGTTAAGCACAATATAAGTGCTAGTTGTGCTCATTCATTAGGGATAAGAGGCATCAGGTTAAGACTCTATTTTCTAGATTTGAGGAATTAAAAAGAAAGAGAAGGTAGGCCAGGTCTTCTTCCAGGCTAGGAGTGATGTCAGCATGTGCAAAATCTATGGAGAGGGAGGCCTCCACGACGTGAATGACAGACAATCGAATCAATGGAGAAAAAGTGCCCAGCACTCAGCATAGTGCCTGGAACTTAATCAATGGTGGTGTTTTTGTTAAATTGAAAAGATGTGTTTTTTCTCTGCTATAGGAATAAGGAGAGAGGGTAAGAGTATAGGAACACTTTAGAGTGGAAGAGAGAGAATTTGATGTTTATTACCTTGGCTTAAAAATCTTCTCTCAAGTAAAAAGGCGTAGTTTACTGGCTGGGCAGGATGGAAGTTGATCAGAAAAGAGAAAGCGATATAGAGAGAGACAGCAGTGGGGACATAGTTTTCACTTAGTAACCTCAGATAAGAATAAAGAAAAGCATGGTTGGGCTGAGTCAGTGTGATACTGACCAATAACTGCTTAACACACCATTCTTTGTTAGGATGCTTCAGGAATTTCTTTTAAAGAAAAAAATAGTTTTTTTTGTTTGTTTGTTTATTTTTAAGGAAACTCCATAAATTGGCCTTGAGCTTGATTAGGGGCAGGGCCAGGGTGATCCCTTTTTTCTTGTTTCAGATTTTGCAGAAGGCCCAACACTTGTACCTTACCCCAGCTCTCCTGCCCACTTCTGATTCATCATCTAGTTTAGTCCTCACAACAATTATGTGAAGTAGATATTGTTATTTTTATTTTAAAGAGGAGAAACTGCCATAATCAGAATCTGAGGAAATTCGTGGTGCAGTGCTCAAATTCTCCCCTTACACGCAGAAGACCCGGGGCGAGTCCTGACGGTCAGTGGTGAATTGTGTGTTGCTAGTAACAGAAGCCCTGGTGGTATAATGGCTAAAGTCTTAGACTAACTGAAAGTTCAGTGGTTCCAAATCACCAGTGGCTCCTCGGGAGAAAGATGTGGCAGTCAGCTTCTGTAGATATTTACAGCCTTGGAAACCCTATGGGATCACTATGAGTCGGAGTCGACTCCACGGCCATGGGTTTGGTTTTTGGTATTATGTTGACCAGGTCTCAGTGGAGCAAATCAGCCAATGAAAACCATGTGGATCACAGTGGTCCAATCCACAACTCATCATGCGGACGGTGCGGACCAGGCAGCGTTTTGTTCCACGGTGCTTGGGGTGGTCATGTGTCAGGCAGACTCCACGGCAGCTGACAACTCAGTGCATTCCTTTAAATGCCAAGGGTCTTCTATTGCGTTTTGTGATCGCTGGCTATGTTTGAAAACGAAGACACTTACCAAAAGTATTTGCCTATCAGGCAACCTTTAAAGAAGCCATTCTTCTTAAAAGGTGATATATGAAATTATAACTTTAGCATGAGGAGTGAGTTCAAATCTTCGCCTTCTCCCCAGGCCATGCAGTAAAAGCAAAGGTTTACACTGAGCCTTGCATTTTAATGATTACAACAAAGGGTTGGAGGCCAACTATTTCCTGAATTCTAATTCTTGCTGAGCCTTTAACTCCCTGGCTGACCTGAGGCTAGGTCTTTAGCCTTAATTTCAGCCAATCCAGTTGTAAAACTGGACAAAAAATAGAATCTCACAGAGGGAAAAAAAAAAAATCTAAGCCGGGTTACCTCTTGTATAAACTAACAGAGAGGAGAGTATGTGAAAGAAGCAGAAAATATAAATGAACTGAAATAAAGGTTGAGGCTGGCTTATAGAGGCCAAGTACACCGTCCTGCTGACAACAAATACGTGCTTTAAAAAATCCTAGACATTTGATTGAAATAGGCTCATTTGCTATTTAGTTTTCTAGAGTTAATGACATTTGTTCTGCATTGCATTATTTTGGTCCAGTTTAAATACTAATTTAAAAAAGAGAACACAGGACCAAGTGCCGTTTTGCCTTGCTAGAGGGAAAGTACAATCTAAACAGTCTCATTTTTTAAATATATCATTACATTTAAAATAGAGTTTTCTGCCTACATTAAATTAACCTACAGGTCTCAGTACTTTAGTGGATTTTCTTTTTGGTCTTTGGAATTCTTTTCCCTCAGACATTTTGCCTGATGGATGAATATACAAATAATGTCAAAATCTTCTGGCTGTGGTGTTCAAATACGAACAACAAATAAGAGATAATGTAAACTAGAATTAAATTCATAGGTGGATTTGTTTTCCCTGCATTCTTAATGCAGCCTCCTGGTGTTGAAACTGTAAATAATAATTTTTTTAATTTGGTCCATCTGTGAATCAAATACAAGGTGCTCTGTGGACTCTAATACCATAAATTTAATTAAAAAAAAAAGGTACTTGAAATATACATGTTTAGTTCCAAGTTCTGCACTTTTCATATGCATATGGAAAAGCTGCAAAGGTAGTTAGTGATCAAATCATATATAATGCAGGTCCTTATTTGGGTAAATAATTGGATGACTGAAAGAAGGAAGAATATTTAGCCACTGAATATATTTGTTTTGTGTTACTCCCTTAATTCAGCTATATGAGGATTCATACTCCTTAGCTTTTAAGCATCCTTATGGATTAATCAAACTATCAAAAATGCCAAAAGCAACCTATGCTTTATGCCCTTGTTTTCTACTGCTAAATATGTAGCCAGCTCTCTTCAAGGAAAAATTTTTATTAGGCACCTATGTTTGTGCATGTTGCAGTCATTCCTAATGAAAAGTGAGGTGTAACTGTAATTTTTTAAAAAAGTTTTCCATTTTATTTTTTAAAAAATGTGAAACTAGTATTGTTAGAAGAAAAGTTTGGACGGAATTTGAGTCCTGGGGCAGCTTTCATCTAGACTTCCCTCATTTAGGGTCAGGACAGAAATAGAAATGCTAAACTTTTGCAATTGACTTAAAACGGTTGTTAAAATAATCGGATATTTTAAAGGAGGAAAAAATTCTAACTACTGAAGTTGTTTAGTTTATGCCATTATTATTATTTAAATGTAAGATGATTCATAGAGCTATAAAATAGAGATAATAGTGCCACTTAAGAATAATACCACTGTTGACATCAAAAAGGGTTAGCTGGGGGTGAGGAGAGTTTTTTAAAAAAAACATTGCTGCCCAGTTGATTCCAACTCATAGCTGGCCTTATAGGACAGAGTAGAACTGCCCCACAGGGTTTCCAAGGAGCAGCTGGTGGATTTGAGCTGCCGACCTTTTAGTTAGCAGCCTGAGCCCTTAACCACTGTGCTACTAGGGCTCCATAGCTACTCCATAATCACTATCAAGCATTCCCACCCCTGCCCTACTATTTAGCGTGGATAACTGCTTTCCCAAAGTTGCTTTGAGGGTATATTTCAGATCGTCATTCCTAAACCACACATTGTTAGAAATATTAAAATAATCATAATAAGGTAAAAAGCACTGACATAAAGACTAAGCATCGGCATTGGGACTAAGAAAAGAGAAAGGAGCTTACTGAAGCCCAATTTGACAGCGAGGTTGGAAGACTAGAACTAAATGATGAAACAAAGACTTCTTCAGGAGTTTGTACCTGAATTCATAGGTTTACCTGCTTCAAACCTTCTTCAGGTAAAACCTAAGGTATTCTGGCTTTGCTAGAGCAGGGTTTAAGCCTCTGAGGAGAAAAGAATCACCCTCACTCTCCTGTTTTCTAGGATCCTTTGGTATGCTTGTGAGATGCTAGACCCCTCTTCTGGCTTTTCTGGAAGGTATTACCAACGATTCTTTCGGCAAATATTTATTGAGTGTCTACTAATGTGTTAGTGCTATTAGTGTGCTGTGCTTGGTGCTGGGGCTCTAATGAAAAGCAAAATAAAAGTGCTCCCTGCCTATAAGGAGCTTAGAGTAAGGGGGATACAGATATTAATCAAGTTAATCTTTTATAAAGTAATAAATGCTTTGAAATGGGGTATGAGAATGTGTAACAAGGAAAATTGCCCTAAGCTAAGGGGAGAGACAAAGCTTCCTGGAGGAATGGATTTTGAGTTAAGAACAACAAAGTCAGTTTCTGAAATCTGTATTCATGGTAGTTGGACATGATTAGAAGGGGATAGGAGTAAATGCGCAGAATTACATAGACATTAGGAGGTGACACAGTCAATGACAGGGCATGAATGAATTCTGAAATAGGCAGGTAAGATTGTCAAAGTTTAAAGCAGTCATAAGCAAGTTACCAAACCTCAATTCCTTTGGCATTGGCTGGGACAAAGAAATGAGAAAGAAGTAATGTGCTCGGTGCTCATTAATATGAGACTAATATTACTACCTCAGAAGGCTATTGTGAGATTAAAATTAAAAAATGTATGTAAAATACCTATTACAGTGACTACCAGATGTCTGTTTTTTAAAAAAAATCTAAAGTATGCTTATTAAGGGTGGATTAAATGCTCAATAAACAGTACACGTGGCAACACATAGCTAAGGTGATTGTAGACACTTTTAAGCAAGAAAGTGCCAGGAGGAGAGGTGTGAACTGTAAAGCATGGTTACCCTTTCTATACCTGAAATACCTATCAGAGACGATGTTGGAGAAAAAATTAGCAAAAATTCTACTTTGCACACACAAGTTACTGCCAACTCCTTCAAAAACCTGCTTCTTCATAATTTTGATTCATAATATAGCCCTACGGAACTGTGCTGGGAATCTTCTGATATAATACAACTCTGATAACACAGATCATTTTAAAGAATGTAGATATTAAAGAGAAATCTCATGGTGACTACTGCTTTTCTTTTATTACAAAAGTAATAACATGCACAGAGTGAAAAAAAATTAAACACTACAGAAGGGTATAAAACAAGAGTAAAGATCTCCCATCTCTTTCCCTAGTCCCATTGTGCAGAGGTAACCACTGCTAACTATTTCTTACATATGTGCCCAAGGATCTGTGTGTAAGTCTATTACAGATACATAGTTAATGCTACGTATGTTCGTAATGTAGTGTATATCTCTTGAGAAATAAATACTTAGACTGATTAGTTATTGCTGAGGACATATAACTTTCTTCAAAGGTGAATTAACAAAATCTTTCTTACTTTAAGGCCAATGACCCCACCAAAAAGCTGGCAGTTTCCCTTTTCAGGGTCTGAGGACCTTGGCTACCAGTAGGGGGAGTCCTTGTGACTTGGCTTAGTGACCCTGGGCTGCTACTCCCAGTTCCTTTCTCACAACTGACAGCAAAGGAGTTTTACTTCACTCCCCTGACCATGGAATAATGTTTTTGTGGTTTAAAGTCACAGCAACTTTGTCTCGATTAACTCAATGCACCTGTATCTGTGTGGATTCTGGCTCGTTTTAGTAAAATGCTTCAATTTCAGGCAATTCAGAGTCATTCCTTAGCGAGAGTGGGAGAGTACAAGCTAGCACTTGTTCACACGCCAGTTGCGAATGATTTTTTCCTCTGCGTTCCCTTTTTCCTTACTAATTGCAAAGCATGTATAACAGTTGTGAATGTGAGAGACAGGCCTGTGCCCTGTGCGAAGAGAAACAGTCACCAGTACTTGGAAAACATTATGGTGCCTGCCATCAAGAGCTTGTGAAACTCGGGACAATGAATACATTTAGCTATTAACAACTCTATTGCAAAAGCAAACATATGCGCTTGCAATATGAGCCTGTGCTCAGTGAGAATTAATTGCTTCACAGAAGCGAACTTAAGACAGAGCATCACGTGGAAGGAGAACCACTGTGGAACAACCTCACCACAGAAAATAACAGGTACAGTAATTCTTCACAGGACTTACTAAGGAGCCTACATTAGTTTCCTAAGGTCCCTGTGAGTTGGAATAGACTCGACAGCAATGGGTTGGTTGGTTGGTTTGTTTTGGTAAGGTTGATATAACCAAGTACCAAAAACTGGTTGGCTTGAAACAACAGATACTTATTCTCTCAGAGTTCATGGCCCAAACTCAAGGTGTCACCAGGGCCATGCTCCTCTGAGTGCTCTAGAGAAAAATCCGTCCTTGTCTCCTCCAGGTTCTTTTAGCCCAGGCATTCCCTTGGCTTGTAGTGATGTCGCTCCAATCTCTGCCTCCACCTCCACATGAACTTCTTCCTTCTGTGTGTCTCCGCGTGCCCTCTCTTCATCTTATTAGGATACCAGTCATTGGATTTAAGGCCAACCCTAATCTAGTATGACCTCATGTTAGCTTAACTAAATAACTAAATCTGCAAAGACCCTATTTCCAAATAAGGTCACATTCTGAGGCTCTGGGTGGACTTGAATTTTTTTTTCTGGGGGGTGGATAGTCTTCAACCCACTACAGAGCCAATGATTTGTTTTGTTAAATTTTTAATAAACGCTACGGTGTTTTGAGGGCTTGGGAGGGAAAAGTCTGGTCTTTTGCAGTGCTTCTGACAAAAGACTGCTAAATGCAGGACAGTAGAAAAACTGCGTGTATTCGTTTCCTAGCGCTGCGGTAACAAAAGGCCACAAATTGGGTGGCATATAAAAGAGAAATTTATCATCTCATGGTTCTGGAGGCTAGTAGTCCAAATTTAGGGTGTCAGCAGGGCCATGTTCTCATCCAAGCTCTGAGGAAAGATGCTTTCTGGTCTCTCCTGGCTTCTGGTAGTCCCAGACGTTTCTTGGCACTCCTTGTCTTCTAGGTGCATCTTCACATGGCTGTCTTCCCGTGTGTCTCTTCTCCTTTTATTAGGTCACCACTCAAAGGGGATGAGGACTCACCCTACTCCTATATGAACTCATGTTAACTTAATGATAACATCTTCAAAGACCTCATTTCCAAACAAGGTCATCTTCAGAGGCAGGGGGCTAGAACTTTAACATATCTTTTTAGGGGATACAATTCAATCCATAACACTGGGGTATTTGAAGAACTAACTGTGGCTGTTCTTGCTGGTAGCTCCTTGTTCTAATTCTTTTCCTGGGGCTACACCTTCCTGTCTTTACTATATGCACTATTTCTCCTATTTGCCTTGAGATTCTTGGGAAGTACAGGCAGAAATGATATGTTCTTGGTTGTATGTCCTGGGTTTTCAAGGAAAAAAATAAATATAAGGCAACTGTTATGGATTGAATTGTGTCCCCCCAAAATATGTGTCAACTTGGTTAGGCTATGAGTCCCAGTATTGTGTGGTTGTACTCCATTTCGTGACTGATGTAATTGTCCTATGTGTTGTAAACCCTAATCTCTGCCTGTGGTTAATGAAGCAAGATTGGGTTATGTTAAACAGGATTAGGGTAGACTACAACACCCTTACCCAGGCCACATCCCTGATCCAATATAAATGGAGTTCCCCTGGGGTGTGACCTGCATCATCTTTTATCCTACAAAAGATAAAAGGAAAGAGAAGTAAGCAGAGAGTTGGGGACCTCATACCACCAAGAAAGCAGCACCAGGAACAGAGTGCATCCTTTGGACCTGGGGTTCCTGTGCGGAGAAGCTCCTAGTCCAGGGGAACATTGATGAGAAGGACCTTCCTCGAGTCAACAGAGAGAGAAAGCCTTCCGCTGGAGCTGGTGCCCTGAATTTGATACTGTGAGAAAGTAAATTGGTCTTTGTTAAAGCCATCCACCTGTGGTATTTCTGTTATAGCAGCACTAGATAACTAAGACAGCAACTTAGCTACTTGGATAATTCTCCATGTTGCATGCAACTAAACCACAGACATATTTTCTGTCCCCTGATGTCTACACCACAAAGCCTCCTCATTTCTTGACTCTGAGAAATTGTGAAACTACAGGGATGACTAGATTTGGTGAGAATCTAGAGTTTAAGAGACGTGCTAAGTCTGGGTCATTTCCTGCCTAGATGAATCTTGAGCCAGATTTATTCTGGCACTTCCTGAGTCCATCCCTAGGCAAAATAATGAGAGTGGACTATTTAAGTCTCTCCTTTCTCTCTCTCTCCCTCTCTCTCTATTTCGTTTCACTCTCCTCTCTCGCATCCTTAGGATCCTCTTCCCCTGGGGTGAGGGAGCTTGAACTCTCATGTTTCCTCCTTCTTCTCCTCTGTAGGAAAAGCAATTTGATCATCTTAAACACAGTCAGGTGCTGGAGGCCCTCACACTCTTATCTGAGCTTTTGATAGGGATTATCTTATTTTCAAAATATAACACGTCTTTAGGAGACCCCCCTCTGTGAGAGGGTAACACTTTACACAGAGATTCTCAGCTCTCTGTCTCAAGGTTTGTGTGGAGTGGAGCTACCTTGTCCTCCACAGATGGGGTGGGGGACCAAGGATTGCTGATTGTGCTTGTGAGCCTCTAAAGAGTGAGAAGCAGCCCTGGGCACTTCCTCCAGGCTGCAGGCATTTCTACCGAGGAGCCATGCGTCCAGTTCTCAATGTTTTCTCCTCCCTGATAGAAAGGCCCCCCAGTCACAGGAATGTTCCTGAGTACTTTTAACTTAACCCAAGTGGGCAGAGGTTGAATACGAAACAAGAAAAAGTCTCCATTCTTGAGAAGGCTTATTCTTCATAGTCACTGTTTTAGGAAAAAGCTACTCAGAGATTCTGGTTTTGGAATTTCACTTAGCAGCAAACATTTCTTAAATCTGAAGGCTACTATTATTCTGGCCATCTGTGTGTTTCTGGAAAAAAAGATGCTGAGTTAAAAGTTACTTCAAGGATTTGGAGATAATGATTTATGCTTCAAAATCCAAAGTGACCAATTTGTTGTAGTTATAAAGATTCACTGAGAAATACATATCTTATTATAGTTTATTTTGAAGTTAAGATGGAGCAATTCAGCCGTCTTAGCTTAATTCCAGCCACTTAACTCCACAAAGAAGATCATATATATATATGTATACACACACACCCACGTCTCACTTATCGACATGGTTAGGTTCCAAACACCAGATTGTTATGTGAAAATGGGCATTATGCAAAAGTGGAGGATGACCACATCAGATCGCAAAATGGAGGATGACTACACATCATTACACAGCTGCCAAATTACATCATTACATAACTGCCAAACCACTGAGAATCATGGCCCAGTCAAGTTGACACACAACCTTAACAACACAGCCAGCATTACTCTCGTCTTGCACCTCGGTGTATGTTACTGCCAGATGTAAGTTGTTAATGCACAAAATAGTCGGAGAGTAGATTTTTTACCATTATCGTAAATGCAAAATGTCGGATCATGAGATAGTCAATAAGTGAGGAATGTTGTTGCTGTTAGGTGCTGTCGAGTCGGTTCCAACTCATAGCGACCTTATGTACAACAGAACAAAACACCGCCTGGTCCTGCACCATCTTCACAATTGTTGCTAAAAGGTGAGGAGTAGGTGTATATATATGAACTAGAAGAATTTGGGAATATTATAGACTTTCCAGAATTTTCTCAAAAGAGACAGCATGCCAAGGAACATGCAGAGAGATTCCTAGGATTTCTGCAATTCAAGAATTCATTCTAGGTATTGTTGAAAGATCACTCTAACTGCAGTTTGGAGAATAGATTAGAAAGGAGTAAAAATAGATGTGGGAAGACCTTTTAGGAGACACCTCAAATATGAAACTTGTTTCCACGTGGGGAACTCCCGTGTAGGTCATGGTTGGGCAAGCTCAGCTCTCACTGCTGATGCTCACTTTTCTCTCCCCAGGAAGCTAGCAAGCAAGAGCCTGACCTGGACTTGGCAATAGTCTACTTCTTCCTTGAATTCCAAATGGAACAAATGACGCAAAGAATTAGGGACGGAGAAATCAGATAAGCATGAAACACAGCCAACCAAAGACAAGAGAAGGAAACCGGGTTCTTTTCATTAATAGCAATATCTCACACTTGTGGAAAGCTTACTATGTGCAGATGGGGCAGTGGTGGTTCACTGGTAGAATTCTTGTCTTCCATGCAGAAGACCTGGGTTTGATTCCCGGCCAATATACTTCATTTAGTCAGTCAAGGCTTGAGTGTTGCTATGATGCTGAACAGGTTTCAGTGGCACTTCCAGACCAAGACAGACTAGGAAGAAAGGCCTGGCGATCTACTTTCAAAAATCAACCAATGGAAACCTTATGGATCACAACAGTTCTACCTGCAACTGATCATGTGGATGGCTCATGATTGGGCAGCATTTTGTTCCACTGTGCATGGGGTCACCATGGGTCTGAGGCCTACTTGACGGTAGCTAACACCACCACCACCACCACTATGTGCAGCGATTATTGTCAATGGCTTGCATATAATAAGTAGTTTACTCCTCATAGCAATCCTTTGATGGAGATGCTCTGATTATCCATTTTACAGATGCTAAGTCTGAAGCACAAAGAGATGAATAACTTGCCCAAAGTTACATCCCTGGTAAATAGTAGTCTGACTTTAGAAGCCATCCTTTCCTCCATGGCTTACCATGGCTCTCCATGGCAGACTGAGAAACCGAGGGAGCAGGCAGATGCCTGCTGGATAACCAGTGACTCATGTCAGGAGCCGTGTCCTTGAGACTCCTCCTTTTCTTTCTTGTTTGGGCTATGTACTGTGTTGAATGGTGGCCCACCAAAGTATGTCTATGTCCTAACTCCAGGAACCTGTGAATGTGATCCTGTTTGGAAAAAGTATTGTTGCAGATATAATCGAGTTAAGGATTTCAAGATGAGCTTATCCTGGATTATCTGGGTGGCCCTAAATCCAATGACAAATGTCCTTATATGAAACACACAGAAGAGAGACATGGGGAGAAGAGGAAAAGAACATGTGAAAACAGAGGCAGATATTGGATTTACGCAGCTAAGAGCCCGGGAGCACCTGGAGCCACCAGAAGCTAGAAGAGACAAGGAAGGATTCTTCCCTAGAGCCTCCAGGGGAAGTGTGGCCACGCCAACATCTCAACTTGAACTTCTAGCCTCCAGAATTGTCAGAGAATATACTTCTGTTGTTCTAACCCACCAGGTTAGTGGTAATTTCTTAGACGGCGGCCCTAGAAAACTACGACAGGCCGGAGACTGCTAATGGCAGTTAAGCCTAAGGACTGTTCTCTCAGGAAAGTGGATGGACTGCTAGGCAAGGATGCCTAATCAGATGTTTTGGGGCCTCAGAGAGAAGCACAGCAGAGTTGGAGGTAAAGCTGGATTTCCACATTAGGTCCAGATGCAAAAAGGCAAAAGAAAAGGCAACTCTCCTTGAAGTCCAATACACCCAAGTGACCTATCCCCAGAGAAGTTTTCCTTATTTTAGCTGTTGACAGGGTCCCTGACCCTCCTGCTTGTTCCCTGTCCATATTCCCAACAAGGAACCTGCTGGTTAACACGCATGATTCACCCACTTACAGAGAACTGTAGATGCCCTGCCTCCACCCTCAGTGTAAAGGCCTGTTGGGAAAATAGACCTTTGAAACTGCAGAGAAATCCAGTCTATTTGTTCATTAATAAACATGACAGAACAATAAAGGATAAGCAGACTCTTGAGGAAAATGGAAAGGAGGAAGAATGAAAAAAAAATAAAAAGTTTCCTTGGAGAAAACTGAGATATTCCTGGGAACGGAAGAGAAACTTCTTAAATACTAGAATTTTAAACAGGTTCTAGAGGATAGTATAAACATAAATAGATAAATATAAATAGATCAAATTGCTATTTTAAAAAAAAGGAGCACTTAGCGCACAAAAATCTTTGTTTTGGGGGTAATGTTAATGTTAAAACTCATATTAACATTAGTGTAGTAGTTAAGAGCTATGGCTGCTAACCCAAAGGTCGGCAGTTCGAATCCACCAGGCGTTCCTTGGAAACCATAGGGTAGCTATGAGTGGAATCAACTCAGCGGCAATGGTTTTGATTTTTTTTGAATAAACATTAATATCTAGTGTATTAAAAATGTGATTGCATGCTCTCACCCCTGACAAAATCGAAAAAACACATAATAAAATACAAACAGTTGAAGACTTTGCTTGAGATTTTGAGAATAAAGTTGAGGAACACAGTGTGTTGTAAATACAGCAAAAAACAAAGAAGTGTAGGATATTAGAGAAAAGTGTACAGGGATAGAGCAAGTTTTAAGAAGTTCAACATTCACCTGGTATGGGTACTAGAAAGGAGAAGAATAATAATATAGAGGGGAAAATGCAGAGAAAAAAATAGCAGAGATGTTCCTTGAACTAAACTGTTTCAAGATCAGGATTGATGAAAAATTCTCAAACCCAGACGCATCCCAGTGAAATTTCAGAACTCCAAGGAGAAAGAGGAAATCCTAAACAATTCAGAGATAGTTAAGACAAATTGTAGCTATTATAGTAAATACACTTATACACTATAGTAGCTCAAGTACAATTAGATGTTTATTTCTGATAGGCTTAACAGTCTAAGCAGCTTACTGGTGGCATTCCTTCACATGGTGATCCAAAGAACCAGGGCCCTTGTATTTTGTGGTGCTGCCATCTGCGGTGGCCTTACCATCATATTTATCCAGCTGGTGAAAGGGAAAGGGTGTGTGTGTGGTGGGACCACAACTGCTTCATGAAAGCCTAGGTTCATAAAAGGAACGTAGACTCTATCGTATCTGCTATGGATCCAAAGCCACACCTAACTGCAAAGGAGACTGGGAAATACTATCTATCTGTGTGTATAGGGAGAAGAAAAACAGATTTTTGTTGAAAAACTAGCAGTTTCTATTACAGAATAATAATAAGTCTAACAACAGTCTGGCATCAGACTGCTGAAAGGTAACACTGGGTTTTGGAAAGAATGGAGTGATATTTTCAAATTCCAGAGAAATATGATATGAACCTAAAATTTTATACATAGTTCAATGATCAAATTAAGTGTAGGGGCAGGAGTTTAGAAAATTTATTTTCCACCCAACCTAAATGAAAAAATTTACTCTTCAAATTCACTAATGAAAAAATATAATTCCAAGAAAGAGGCAACATGACTGGTTTGCAAGAAACAGTACAGTTGAGGATGACTCAGAAGAAACTAGAAAGAAAATAATAATGGATATTTTATACTAGGATACATGGTTAAGTCTTTCAAGTGGTAACATCTGCATTGGGCAAATCTGCTGCAAAAGACCCCTTTAAAGTGTTAAAAAGCAAAGTTGTCACTTTGAGGACTAAGGTGCACCTGACTCAAGCCATGGTATTTTCAATCTCCTCATATGCATGCAAAAGCTGGACAATGAATAAAGAAGACTGAAGAAGAATTGATGCATTTGAACTATGGTGTTGGCAAAGAATACTGACTATAGCATGGACTGCCAGAAGAATGAACAAATCTGTCTTGGAAGATGTACAGCCAGAATGCTCCTTGGAAATGAGGATGGAAGGATTTCATCTCACATACTTTGGACATGTTATCACTGGAGAAGGACATCATACTTGGTAAAGTAGAGGGCCAGTGAAAGAGAGGAAGACTCTCAAAGAAATGAATTGACACAGTGGCTGCAACAATGGGTTCAAATATAGCAACGATTGTGAGGATGACACAGGACCGGGCAATGTTTCCTTCTGTTGTACTTAGGGTTGCTATGAGTCGGAACTGACTCAACAACACCTAACAAAAACAACATCATTAATATCATACGCAAGTAAAATTTTGCTGAAGATCATTCAAAAGCATTTGCAGCAGTACATCGACAGGAAACTGCCAGAAATTCAAGCTGGATCCAGAAGAGGACTTGTAGGAAAGGATATCATTGCTGATGTCAGATGGATCTTGGCTGAAAGCAGAGAATACTAGAAAGATGTTTACCTGTGTTTTATTGACAGTGAAAAGGCATTCAACTGTCTGGATCATAACAAATTATGGATAACATTGAGAAGAATGGGAATTCCAGAACACTTAATTGTGCTCATGTGGAACCTGTACACAGACCAAGAGGAGTCGTTTGAAAAGAACAAGTGGATACTGGATGGTTTAAAATCAGAAAAAGTGTGCATCAGGGTTGTATCCTTTCACTGTACTTGTTCAATCTGTATGCTGAGCAAATAATCTGAGAAGTTGGACTATATGAAGGAGAACATGGCACCAGGATTGGAAGAAAACTCATTAACAACCTGCCATGTGCAGATGACACAACCTCGCTTGCTGAAAGTGAAGAGGACTTGAAGTACTTACTAACGAATATCAAAGACTACAGCCTTCAGTATGAATTACACCTCAACATAAAGAAAACAAAAATCCTCACAACTGGACCAATAAACAACATCATGATAAACAGAGAAAATATTGAAGTTGTCAAGGATTTCACTTTCCTTGGATCCATAATCAATGTCCATGGAAGCAGCAGTCAAGAAATCAAACAATGTATTGCATTGGGCAAATGTGCTGCAAAAGACCTTTTTAAAGTGTTAAAAAGCAAAGATGTCACTTTGAGGACTAAGGTGTACCTGATCCAAGCCATGGTATTTTCAATTGCCTCATATGCATGTGTAAGCTGGACAATGAATAAGGAAGACTGAAGAACTGATGCATTTGAATTATGGTGTTGGCAAAAAATATTGAACATACTATACCATGGACTGCCAGAAGAATGAACAAACCTGTCTTGGAAGAAGTACAGCCAGAATGCTCCTTAGAAGCAAGGATGGTAAAACTTCATCTCATGTACTTTGGACATGTTATCAGGAAGGATCAGTCCCTGGAGAAGGACATCATGCTTGGCAAAGTAGAGAGTCAGTGAAAAAGAGGTAGATCCTCAACAAGATGAATTGATTCCGTGGCTGTAACAATGGGCTCAAGCATACCAACGATTGTGAGGATAGTGCAGGACTGGACAGTGTTTTGTTCTGTCGTACATAGGTTCGCTATGAGTTGGAACCAACTCGATGGCACCTAACAACAAGAAGTATGTTTCTCCACCTTGTACAATGAAGGGCTCTCTCAATCTAAATCACCTCTAAGTTATTCCTCTCCAGTTCTATGTTTCTATCACTTCTATATAATCATGCTATATTTAAAAACAAAATAATTCTAACTTGGACGTTTGTTGTGGGTGCCAAGTTGATTCCAACTCGTGGCAACCTTACAGGATGGGGTTGAACTGTCCCAAACGGTTTTCTAGGCTGGAATGTTTATGGGAGCAAATCTCCAAGTCTTTTCTCTTGCAGAGCTGCTAGTTTAGAACTGCTGACCTTTTGGTTAGCAGCCAACGGCTTACCCATTGCACCACAAGGGCTCCTTAGTTTGAGTAAAGGAAAGCAGTTAATTTTATTTCTGTTGTGATCTAATAACTTGTTCTCCTTTAATCTTTTCTTGTGGAGTTTGTCTATTATGACCTTTATTGAACTCTTTTACTTCTGAATCAATAATCATATCCTAATAAATGAGAGAACATTTATATGAAGGCTAAGAGATTTGTTTTTTCCTTGATAAACAAGACCCCAGGAAAAGTGATTGGGCAGAAACTCCTGAAAGAATTGTTTCTTAACTGAACAGATGCATAAAAACAAGTTTCAGTGGTAGCTGTGGAATCACTCACTGCGTATTTCACAAAATTAAATCTTTGGGGAGTTTCAATTTTATTAATGGCCTTTTTTCTGAGTCCTCAATTTCTGTAAGACTTATGAATTCATCTCTGAGTTTCTCAGAGTGCAGACTATACCCATATGATATCCTGGAGTTTTGTTTTTTATTCTCCCCCCTGCCTATGAAAGCACATTTCTTTGAATTCCACCACTTTGTAACTTGAAATATCAGGACAGGTTCATTCTGAAAAATATACTTGTACTAGCAAGGAGGCTTACTCAGCAAGTAGAGGGTGTGAATAAGATTACGATTTCAATACTTGTCCACTTCAAAAGAAAAAATAATTTTAAGCACTAAACAAACATCTCTTACAAATCAAAGCACCGTATTTTTTTCTCAAGTAACAGGCCCACACATATAACACACAGAAATGATGAAATTAAGTAAAACACTTCTGGCACACCACTCCCATGCATGTATCACATACGTCTTGTGACATTTCCAGAAATGAATTTCAGCCTCATTCACCCATCTTCCCATATTACAGGTAAATCATATCATTCTGTTCATTTTCTTTAATCTCCCACTTATGTGTATAAAAATAGTCTGAAATGTTACTTTTGAACATAATTGTATAATAAAGGGATAGGCCATGGTTGAGAAGTCATGGATGGAGTTTTGTAAGTGCCCCCGAAAATTGGAAAATAAACAACTGAAACTGTGCATTTGTTTCTATTAATTTAAGTCGATTAATTATAGCACATTAGCTCAACAGCGGAATGTGAAAACCTTATCAGATCGCCTTAAGTGAAACCATTAGGTTATGTAAGGCCTGCTTATTTCATAGTTCAATTATATCTTCTTAGTGTCAACTAAAGTCAGAAACAAAAAAACTAGCATAGTGCATTTACGAAAATAACACGCAGGGAGGGCGTTGCACCTTTGGCATAAACGGGTAACGCGCATGTTATTTGCAAAGAAAATATGGCATTTATTTTCTAACATAAGCTGGTATTGCTATTGGTTGGGTTCAAATTTTGGCAGTAATTAAGGAAAAAAAGAAAGAAAGAAATCAGGAAAAAAGAAATCTCTGCCAGGTGACACTTGATTAACCTAGTCCAGTTCCTAAAACATTCATTTTCTACATTTTATGCTTTTAGCAATTCCTATCATTTTAGTAAAGAATTATAGTTTTCTACCATTATTGCCATATGATTGTTTTCTACTAGAATAAAACAGTAATAGTATTCATCTGGCCATATAAATTAATATTTCTTTAAGAAAAACTATTTAAGTAGCATATAACCTCTATCAGAGAGGCAAAGAGAGATACGGAGACTTAAACTAAACAATTTTTTATAATTTTTTTTAATTTTTCTAGCTGAATATAAACATACTCTTTTTTGTAAACTTTGGTTTATTATATTTTATATACCTTCATATTTTTAATATGTTTCTAAAGAGAAATAAAAAGTAGCCATACATTAAAAATCAAAACCATATTCTGTTGGGATTTTCTCCCTGAGCCCCTGAAGGAAGGACTGAAAATCTTGACTGTCTACTTCTCATGAGACTCTCAGCCCATTTGTTCAGTCTTTTCGTTTTTAGGAAAGTTTTACTCAAGCATTCAAGCTTTTGGGAACTGCCAAACCAAATCTCTAAAACTGATAGAAGTTTCTGAGTAAAAATTGCCTGTAAACTTGTTAAATTTCATATTTATCAGAATAGTGGTTCATCTAGGGTTTGGGAATTCTTGCAGCATCTTAAAGCATAAAATATCGTAAGATAAGCTCTGTACTACAGCCATAAAATCCCTGCTTGTTATTTGAACCAATTTGTAAAATGTAAAGACTCTTATAATAACGGTGGTTGTCTTGGATTGAATTGTGTGCCCCCAAAATGTGTGTCAATTTAGCTAGGCTTTGACTTTCAGTATTGTGTGATTATCCACCACTTTGTCATCTGATGTGATTTTTCTATGTGTTGTAAATCCTACTTCTATGATGTTAATAAGGCAGGATTAGCAGTAGTTATGTTAATGAGGCAGGACTCAATCTGCAACATTAGGTTGTGTTTTAAGACAATATCTTTTGAGATATAAAAGAAAGAAGCAAGCAGAGAGACATGGGGACCTCATACCACCAAGAAACAAGAGCCAGGAGAATAGTGCACTCTTTGGATCCAAGGTCCCTGTGCTGAGAAGCTCCTCCACTGGAAAGACTGATGACAAGGACCTTTCCCCAGAGCCGACAGTGAGAGAAAGCCTTCTCCTGGAGCTAGCACCCTGAATTTGGACTTCTAGCCTCCTAGACTGTGAGAGAATAAATTTCTCTTTGTTAAAGCCATCTGCTTGTGGTATTTCTTTTATAGCAGCACTAGATGACTAAGACAGTCGTCAAATATATACAGTATATTTCCACCCCCCGTAATATGTATAACAAGAAATTGAAATTATTAGCATGTCTGTGATAACATAAATCTAGTAAAAATTTCATATGATATAAAGGATGGAACAAAATACTTCTCTAAGTTATATCTAATAAAAATAGATGAACTACTTAATTTTATTATTTTAATTAGTATTTGGAATATAATAGTTCTGTTCACTGATGATCAACAGTAAAAACATGCAGTAATATTTAATGAATGCTTACGATGTTCGCTTCCTGACTCAGTAATGGTTTACACAGTAAATGCATACAGGTCCTCTCCCTTCCCTTCCCTTTCTACTTTCCTACCTCTATTTTCCTTTAATTCTGGGCCGCAATAAAAGTGCACCACTCAGGCACTCTGCTGTAGGGGCAGAACTGAATAGCACTAGCTACTGCCACTGTCAGTCTCTCTTGTTCATATGGAGCCCTTACATCCTAAGGACACCCTCAGCCAATGACCAAGCACAGCAGGGGTACTAATTTCGTCCATTCCTAAAAGATACAGGACAACACCACAGCAGGCAACTTGTGCTCAGGGTCTCCCCATCGTTCTGGCAGAAACTTTCTAAGAACTGCACTGGAACTTTAGATACCTCTCACCCAGTCCTCTGTTTGCCCTCTCTTCACAGGGCTCAGAACTATATTGCCTTCGACAGGCTCTCCCCACCTTCTCTGGCTCCCTCTCCTTCTCCCTTCGC